>NW_023596576.1:24551826-24906826 GCF_011947565.3 Pollicipes pollicipes | reverse complement strand
CGAAGTCCATAGAAGGCGTATGACGTGGTTCCCGTTATCCATAGATTCAAAATGAGCACCAGAAACTACCCCACACAGCAAGCCCTACAAGTCATAAAACAGGTTGGTCTTAACCTTGGTCTGACCTTCATATCTGACCCTAGGTCAATATCATTTGTTTATTTCATTGTTGTGTCACCTAAGAAAGTATTTCAGAGGTGTATGGCTTCGCCTAGTACTCCGCTGTTGGATCAGATGAAACCACTCCCTATAAATTGCCTTCGCTGAAACCTTGGCCTGACTTTGACCTGCCATAGCTCAACGACTTTGCCAGGTACATCCAAATTGTTGATGCCAGACGATCTGCTATTCAACTGTCTATAGCTACACAAAATTTGGCGCAGCTACGCTGCGCCGTTCTGAACCATTCTGAAAAAACCTTCGAGGGGGTCAATTGAACCCCCACCCGAGCGCGTCTTAAATACTACCACCGACTGTGCTTTTGCTGAGCACTTCAGCGCGAAGAGGTATTAGGACAGAAGTAACACGAGGAACGCCTCCTCTTCTCGCACAGCGCTCACGTCAGTGCTCCCCACAACTAGACTATACTACGGGTCATGCAAGCAAAGGCACGGCCGAGATGCGCCTCCGTCCTCCAGCATGACGTCGCCCCACGCGCCGTCGAATCACCTCCAAGAAAGCTTCCAGTAATCTCCTTGAAACACATTTTTCTGGAGCACCAACCGCACCGTGGCGATATCGTATGACGGTGAACACGACACTTCCCACAGCCTTGATCCTTAAAAAAACATTGAAGGAGATGCTTCACCTTTCAAGATATTAAGCAAGCACCAGATATGATTTTTTTCTGTCAGCAAATACGCTGCTCGATACATCACTGTTTGATCACGTCATCGTACTTTGCATAACATTGACAGAGAGCCAATTGACGGCTGCTACATCCTAAAAAATTGTGCTCACCAACGCCAGTTAAGAACAACTCGACAGCTGCATTTTTTTTTTGGCCTGATCGCCGTACAGCGAATGGAATGGTAGGATTTGAAGAACATTTTTTTCCGAAGAACGAAGAAAGTTCTAAATGCCTCTAGCATCTGGGCTACACGCCCGCGAATACGTGCAGACTTTTTCAGTGCAACTCAGGCATTCATGACGCACTAAAATGTTCTTCAAGTGCTACCATTCCATTGGCCGTACGGCGATCAGGCCAAGAAATATCACTGTCGAGTTGCTCATTTTTAACGTTCGTGAGCACGACTTCCAGATGTAACAGCCGCCAGTCGGCTCTCAATTACCCGGTTTACATGGGCAGCCGAGGGTGATTCGAATTAAGATCGGAACGGATCATGCGACGTTAAACCTCTCGCTGAGGTACGTTTACATGGGCGAAACCGGCTTTAAGTCGGATTAGCGGTCGATATTTTGATCCCGCTTAGTTCGAATCAAGGAACGGATTATGGGCGAAAACTGCGCTTTTGAGGCGAACTGAAAAAAATGCCGGTACTCTGCGTATGGATAGCGAATGTCACGAGCCATGGTGGGCGCGAGCCGGCTTTGAGGGCGAGGAGGAAGATGGACTCCGTTGGAAAAACGATATGTGCGGGACTCATAGATTTTAGAGCCACAGCACAAGCCATGGCACTTGAAATACAAAAGTTGCGTAGTCAGCACTGCCAAATCTGTCCCATAGGTAGCGTTATATGAAAATGTTTACTAGTGGACCTGAGACAAGTGAACATTGCGCGTTGCAGAGAGCGCGATCACAGAAATTTGCACAAAACAGGAAAAACTGATTTACAGGTATCTTAACATATATTTCTGCTAGAAACAGCTTTTTTGATCACGGGTATTCAATCAAGATTGACGAGGAAGTGAACTGGTAAATAAAACTATAAACTGCTTCATGGCAATGACAGAGATGATGTTAAAGCAACATGTGTTAGACCATCCATGCACAGCAATAGCTCCAAAAAGTGCAAGCAAGGATACTGTTTCCCATTTTGCGGGTTCTGCAGGCTCCCATACCAGGGTTGAAATACTGCTTTGATATCCTTGCAGTCAACAGCAATGGGCTGATATGGATTGATGGCTAGGTGACACAAACAGCTGTGTTTGCACAGTCCCTAGATCATAACATGTGAACCAGCCCGAGAGCTGTGTTATGACGAAAGCAATCTTGGCTCAAAATTCATAACAAATTATTCATTACAACAACAGTTGAATTACATACCTCATGACTTGCAAAGACTCTCATCACAAAAAAGCACCAAGGTAGCATATTCACTCACCGGAACAAAAACAGGTAGTGATATGCACCACCGATATGTTCTCCGTGCAGCATGTGCCATTAGTTAGGTGTTAATTTATGCAGTTTTCTTCCACATGAAATACACAAAACTGGATTTATCAGAGTCCTGATTGACAGCTATTTTGTCCAGTGTTCACATTTGCTTGCTTGATGTTTTGAAACCATCATTGGGCAATTTTGGTCTTATCATTAAAAATAGTTCACGTTCCGAGCTGACTGCAATGATCTATATTTGATCCTTCGTGTCATGCTGGAATTTTTAAGTTACCTTTCTCACGCAAATTAAACTGACAAGCATCTAACATCCTTATTGGATGAAAGTCTGCAAAAACAATACTGGAGCCTTAAGGCATTCACTTAATGAAAGAAACTTAGAGGCATTCTCTGCAAGAATTTCGAGAGCAATCCAAAAATTAAAGTGAGAACAAGTCAAAGCAATATAAAATGACCGCGTTAACTCCATAAGGTGGTTTTTGGAAGCATGGAGCCTGCCCCAGATGTAATTTGATCTAATCTTGGGACGGAGAGATAACGCCAAACACTGCTGACGCCTGCTGTGTGCATAGACCAAGCGCCTAACAAGGTTAGATTACGTAAGCATTTCTGTGCTGCTAGCCACTTGACGCCCTCAATAATTGAAGTACTTTTAGCAGCACGGTGTCAACTTCACCTTCTTTCCCTTTTTCTTTTCCATCTTTGACTTGGATCGTCTTGAGCAATAGCTAAAAACCCGTGGAAAGGCGGCAACACCAAACAAAGCTGAAATGGCCTTGAACAGAACTGCGTGCGCCAGGCTTTTTTGAGCTTTGTTTAGACAGCTGACGACCGATAATTCAAACGAAATCCCTTCCTGAACGGATGATCCTCTCACGGGAAGGGATTCCCGCCGGCGCACGATTCGAATCAGCGGAACGGCGCGTGAGTGTATACATGGGCCGGATAGTTCGGATCGAGGACGGGTCCCGGCTCCATTCGAATCACAGCTGCCCATGTAAACAGGGTAAATGTTTTACCAAAACGGATGACAAAATCAAACAATGAAGTACTGAGTAGCATATTCACTAAGCAGAGAGATTGCGTTGTTTAGAGCAGTCTTTTCTATTAAAGAATATACCAATAGTTCCTAGTGAGCTTGTTTCATCATATCTGATGCTTGCTTCAATATCTTCAAGCATTCACTCTGAGAAAGTGCCATAACCGAATACGTGAATATCATATTGTTTTTAATTGACGGATAGATATGCAAGAACACCATGACTAAGGCCAAAACACGTGGAAAGCCGGGATATTTGGCCCAGCGAACACTTTCAACACCGTTTTGTCATTGCTGTGCGAGTTTGATGTACTTCAAATGAGTGCTACAAAGGCTAGATTGGTAGCATGTCAACGCCGCAAGTGATCTTATTCCATCACGTCCAATGCTTGCTTCAATTTTTTCAAACTGGAAACATCACTTTTAAGTTATTCGATTGCGTGTCTTGTTTCCGTAATGACTAGGAAAAATGACTTCCTATATCATGTAGCGCGAAAGGCGATTCGTGATTGAAACTTAAATCAGATTGCTCAACGTTGATGGAGGGCTTATTGACATCCATAGCATTTGGAAATGATGGTCATGAACGCTGGATCTGAACGGCTCGGCGATAATATAACCTGCGGCTTTGAACGCCACATGTCGCACTGGGTGGCAGGATTCGAATGGCGTTACTTTAGCGTCATGCATGTCTGAACGGCCTTCAAATAGTCTGCAGATTTTCTCGGATATATAGCTCAGGAAGTAGAGGGCTTAGGTCTTCTGACAGGGCCATGAACTTTATCGAAAGGGCTATTCCAGAACGGTTTCAATGACTTGATGAATAACTTCTTTAAAATGTCTCTTTCACCACAAAACCTCAAACAAATGTCGAACACTCGCTTAAAATTGATGATTGCTCCAATCAACACTATACTGAACTGATCCTAAAAAAACGACTAACACCAGCCTGCATTCCTTACATTACATTCAACCCACCTGCATCGTAGTCGGTTTGCTTCGTGATTTTCTTCAAACAATCACGGAACTGAACCATGTAGCTTCCAGGTGCTCCGCCCAACGCCGCTATGTTTTCAACTTCGTTCCACACCTGAGGACAATATTGAAATCGATTTCCCTGGAGCCGAGTTGCAAGACAAATGGCGAAGGCTCAGATCATGGCAACACATGCATTTAATATCCATAAATACACTTAGTTCGGGCCATCGTCCCCCCCCCTCCTTCCAACCCAAATTGGCTGTTTTCGGTGGCTTTCAGGCATTCCAGGCGGGTATTTCAGGCTGCCATCAGTGGCTCTAAGAACATGCATTAGCGCCGTATAGCAAGCATGGGTGACTTCAACCATAGCAGTCACTTGCAGATCTTTGATGCATATTTTGAAAATGACAACTAAAGAGACTTACATTGAAAGGTACCTTTCAAAAAAGCACAAAAATTTCGCAGCATGTTCCCATAATCTGAGAGCTTAGTTTGGCATATAATTTGAAAATTCAGCAGAAAACAGCCTAGCCTGAGTTTGGCACACATGAGCAATAGGCTCGGACATTAATGATGTGTGAATGTGCAGACCATTGGATGGAATTGGCTTTAAACGTCAGTTTGGACTCATTTTGAGTCCAAACTGAGATACCAACAGTTAAAGCACTGATTTCCAGATAATAGTTTGCATTGGGACCTAAGTGGTCTTAGAAGCACAGATGATTGTTTGTTAAACTTAACCTATATTTGAGGGAATAAATCGGTACGCGATCCTCAAGATGGACCATAGACAAGACTTTCACCTAACTTTGCCACTAATAAGATGCGATTACCTTCTTTAAGGCAGAAGCATTATCAGAAATTGAAAACAGGGACATTGTTTCGTCCTCCTTCCGAAAATTATTATTTTCGGACAGTGATGAGGGCGTTGAAACTTTAGATCAACATCACATCTCTAGTCACTTGTGACTGACTCAAAATAAAACAAATGGCTTCTGTATGCATCCAAGGTGTTCACAGTGATGCTGATGCATCAGTGGCAACTGTTTTTTGGCTTATCAGTAAGTTAGGCTATGTGAGACAAGGTGGGGCTAAGTAGTAGGTAGTGATGTGAGCGATGTGATCTTAAATGCATATTCACATCATCCTAATCCTTCGTTATGAGATGTGAATCGTCACAGTTAGCTTGCCACAGCTGAGAGGTGTGAACTGTTGCATCAAGTTGTGCTTTTTGTATTCAATGTTATCAATAAGAAATATTTTAGGATGGGACAATTATATTTACTTCACTGTATAATGATAAATGGCCAATATTTGAAATTGATATAATTGAAACGAGATTGACCATGATCATGCGCCATTATCATCGTGATCACTTAATTAAAAATGAAATATAATATCACTTAGCGGTGCATTCTGCTGTAAATAAGTCATTATATTCACCTCTTCTTCATTTAACCACTTTTTCTGTTATAGCTAAATGAAGACAGCAACACCCATACATGGATATTCTTGCGTATCTACAACTATCAAAACAACATTTTCTCCACATTAAACGACTCATGGAGATAAATAAAGTCGATACCACGTCTCATGCAAAACAAAGGAGTATTTTCCCAGCCCGCTCAAGGCTAATGGAAAATATTCGTTCGAAAATCGGCTCAAAATTGGTCGATCACACAACTCATCCTCCATCAGACATGCCTTAAGAGTGCGACCGTCAGACCATTCGGGTTCACCCAGCTCCCGCAAGGTCTACGCCCAACATTCACGACGGGATGCAGTAATGGTTACCATAGACCATATCCATATTCATCATTCATTCATAAACCATATTCACCGTTCACATACATTTCGCAATACCGGCCGTTCATTCCTTTCTTCGCCCTCCATACCTGCTCTGACCTGCTCGACACCCATCGCCACAAACGCCACACCACAATCGCGCCACGCGAAACCGGAAGGCGGCGCCGTTGGAAATCAAATCGCGCTACAGTCAGGGATCTATGCAAGGTAAAGTCACCTAGCGGTTTTCACTCAGCGCAAGCCACCGTGTGACGTGACTGGGAGTAACTTCGTGAGCAGCTCAGAACGGACACCGAATGAACGACGGTGACCTCAACCGCCGGGCACTTTGAACAAAAAATACCCCAATTTGAATAAATGCAAGATTATGCTGCATGAATCATATAGATCGAACATCCAGCGTCCATTTGAGTCATGCAGTCCACTGAGACCTGGTCCTGAATCAGCCGAGCCTAAATAGCTGTAGAGAAAAATGGCAATAGCTTTTCAGAATCCACAAGCGAATAACATTTTAGAAACGTGGTTATTACGCTCAACCCCGGTCCAGGCAGTCAACTCCTCACTTGACAATCGTTGAAAATCGAAATGGTCCCTGGATTGTTGACGTGGGATCTAGTGAGCGACTCCCAGTGACGTCACTGTGGGCAGGGGCAGCGCCAAGGATTTTGAGTTCAGGGCTGGAGGCTATAGTTTTGACGAGCCCCCTGAAAAAATTAGGACCTTTTCACAGGGAGGCCTTCTGGGCGGTGCCATATTCAAGCAGATGGGCACTGAGTGCTGTGCCCATTTAATAGATCGCAACGTGCATTACGTCCATGTGATCAATGCGGATGATTACATCGGCTAAAAATGGAGGCGTTGCGATTATCCGGCCAAGTCTACTGCTATCCTAAAATAAGGCCGCCTGTTTTAGAAAAGAGCCAAGTGCATAGATGCATAGAACGGGAATATTCCGATTCACGCAATTGCTTCCAAATCTGCTGTGCGCATTTGCTAAATAGACAAACTCTACCGTCTAAAACAGGCTTTTCCATTTCGATGTTTATCACTAGTTAGAAGTGAGCTTATTTCATCATATCTGATGCATGCCACGATATCTCCAAATGTGGAACATTCCCTCGAAGGAGGTTTCGGAGTGACATTTCTCTAAGTGTCGTCCGTGGTATCCTGACTCTCTGAACAGTGTAACGTTTTCCATGACTCCCCTGTGACTCTTGTGTGGCGTCACAAGACTTCCGTCTGAGAGTTTGTTTTTTGTGTCATGAAACATCCCAATGGATGTCTTTTCAAGGGACAAAAAGAGACTCTCGAAAAACTCCGGGGTCAAAAAGATTGCAGGACCCCTTTTCAGAGTTACTACCGATTAAGGAGCAAAAACCAATAAAAGACTCCCTAAATATGCTTCCAGAATCATCATGGCGCGTCTTGGAGGGTTTACTCTCCGGAAAACTCCCTGGGGAGTAATTTTCTCAGTGTAGCTTCGTGCAGTGCCGTGCGCTCCTACCACTGAAAACAAGCCCACCGTCCGAGAACAGTGTCCTCGCTGTTTTCTTGCATTGACTACCGCGCCCTGGGAACATGTCGGCGTTCCGCACACTACTCATGAGTCCACTCGCTCAAACTCCTCGAACAGGCGGTGCGCCAAGTTCTCGCAGATGGACGAGCGCCGCTCAGCCTCGTGTGGGGCAGGGGTCTTTACTAAAAGCCGCCGGGGCAATCCATCTGTAACCCATAACGCTCCGACCCAGGCATACAACCGCCTCAAAGTATCGCCTGCCTACGCCGGCCGGTTCGAGTCGCCGCCGCCCGCCTTCCCGTGTTGGACAGCGACGCGCACCAAACGCTCCACGGCTCCAGGCACTGGCCGTTTTGCTCGCCGCCGTTGCCAGCTCGACCGCGGCCAGCCGGCGGCGTGGCGACCGCACCGCGCACGCCGCCGCGCCACGAGCGCCGCGGCGGCGCGTGACGCGCGTCACGTGACCGGCGCCGTGACGGCCGTGACAATATTGCTCTGATTGATTCCGGCCGGCGGCCGGGTGGCGGCGCGCGAGGCGTGACAGTGTCACAGGTGAGAGCGTCACCTTGTTTACAGGACGGCGGCGTGACGCTGCCACCGACGGGCCTCGTTGCCACCGCACCGCGACAGCCGCTGGCGCGTGGGGCGGCTGGGGGACGGAACAGCAGGTGGCGGCACGTGCGGGGACTGGGAGACGGCCAGGCGGCGGTGGCCCGTGGCAGGGAGAAGCCGCCGCCGGCGGAGCTTTACGCACGGTTTTAGGCTGGTCTCTACGCTCGATAACGATGCACAAAAAAAGAACAGGAAAACACCCGCTTGATCCATACAGGTATTGTTTGAGATAGCGCCAACAGGCTAAACCGTGATACTTGGGCGTTGTTTCGTAATGCGAGTTGGGGGGGGGGGGGGAGGCCGGACCGTAAAAAATTATGGAACCTTGCCCCTAAATTTCCCGACAAATCTCTTCCTTTCGCAAGGTTTCTACCCTAATTTGGCCAACTTTGATCTCAACGTTGAGTGAGCTGGAGTCCAAGTTGAGGGGGGGGGGGGGGGCTTCAGCCTACATCCCCGCCCAAGCGAATGTGACACTATTTGATTTGATTTGATGTTTAATTTCGATTACGGACATTAAGCAGTATATAATATGGGTGGATTGGCGCACAAGCGGAACGCTTAAATCTGAGCGCCTCTCCTAATAATAACAAGATATGGTCATTACCGCCAGGGACCCACGACACACCGCCCACTCGCCCGATCCGTAAGCCGTCACGGGCCAGGCGCCTGCCGCCACTCCAGTCTACACATATAGCCGTCTCGGGCCGGCGGCGGACGCCCGGTCCGGCAACGCCACCCAGTGGCCCGTCTGCTGCCCGCGCCCGCTGGAAGTTTTTAGGCAAATTGTTTGGTCTGAAAAATAAATGTTTGGAAAACTTTTGTTATGTGCTGCCCATTGCGATCCTGTAAGCCGTTACCTCTGAGATAGATACTTAGTTGCTGGTTGTGAGCTCAGAAAATTGTGGAATGATACGATCTGTTTTACATAGCATTGAAATCCGGATTTCACGATAGCGAGGACAATTCAGTACAAAGTGTTTAGGGTCTTCATATGGATAGCCACATAAGCAAGAGGGACTAGGTGTAGTTGGATTTTGAATTTCAAACAGGTGGACATTCAGGTCTGACATGCCCAATCTCAGCCTAGTATGTAGGATGCTACCATGCCTGGATCCAAAGCTGATCCAAAGCGCCGGAGGCGCGGCCACACCGCAGCGTTGGTATATTTCCCGTTTGAAGGAACGAGAAGACTGGAGAGATGACACCTCAAGCGGGAGCTGGTTCCATATTCTCGTAGCTGATGGAATATAGGATTTGGGTATGTTGAGGTTCTGTTCGGTGATGATGTAAGTGTCATTGCATTGCGTAGTGGGCGTCCTGTTGCAAGTGCTCGTGTGTCAGGTAGAAGTGCAGTGACGTTTGTCGGCAGTAGATGTTGGTTGTGTATGAGGTTGTGGAACGGTGTCAGTTTGTGCATGTTTCTTCGTGATTTGAGATTGTTCCATCCCAAATCGTCCAACAGTGCGCGAGAGTGTGTTCTGTAGAGTGTTCCGGTGATTAGTCTTGCTGCTCTGTACTGTAATCTGTCAAGTCTAAGGGAGTCGCCGGTTGTCAAAAGTCCGTCGTATACTACGTCACAATAATCAAACAAAGGAAGAATGTAAGTCGTATATATGTCGTTAAGGATATGCCGAGGCAGAAGTCGCGATAGTGGGTAGAGAGGTCTAATGGCCCTACTGATTTTGGAGATAGTGTCATTAACGTGCTAATGAAAGTGCAAATCAGTAGATACCGTCAGGCCAAGGTGTTTGTGGTTTGTAACAGTAGGAATTCGCTGGCCATCAAATGCCAGCTGCGGTGGGTTATGTACGTTTCTGTTGGTGAGTGTTTGTTGAATTGTTTTCGTGGCGTTGAACGTGATGAGCCAGTCTTTGCCGAACTCTTGAATGGTATGTTCGTTGTGTTGGAGTGCCGCTTGTACGGTAACTGGATCGTGTGAGTGAGCTGTGTATAACGTAGTATCGTCGGCAAAGAACAATATGTCATTATCAGTCTTGTCGGCTAGGTCGTTAAGATATATAAGCGCAAGGAGAGGTCCCAGAACGGACCCTTGCGGGCACCCAGCATGTAAGGTCCTAGGCGTGCTGAAACTGTTGCCTACCTTAGCTATCTGCTTACGGTCTGAGAGATACGATTCCAACCAATTTAGGAGAGTTTCTGATAAACCACAATAGTTCTTGCACCTGATTAGGAGGCCCTCATGCCATATCTTGTCAAAATATTGACGAATGTCCAAGTAAATGGCTGTGAAGTCATTGCTTCGGTCCAAAGCTGCATAAAGATTGTTAATTAAATGTACCGGCTGAATTTGTGTGCTATGTTTTGGACGGTATCTACTCAGAGAACAGCCCATTCTCAGTTAGGTGTTGATAGATGTTATTGCAGATAATTCTTTCAAGAATTTTTGACACGCAAGGAAGTAAACTGATTGGTCTGTAGTTAGCAGGATCCGAGCTTGACCCTTCGTTTTAGAAAATGGGATGAGCATTTGCCTCTTTCCAGGTGGAAGGAAAAATCACTTGGCTTAGTGACATGTTGAATAGTTTAATGAGTGAAGTATTTATCAATATGACAGTAGTTTTTAATGTTTTTGCTGGGAGATTGTCAGAACCGCATGATTTGTTTGGATCGAGAGTGTTGAGTGCGCTCAGTACTTCATCATCTGTAATGGTTATGCCATCTAACGTGGGTGGTGGATCCGCAAGCGCGGTCTCGGGGACAGGTAGGTCGTCAGTTTCGAGTTGTGATTGTCTGGCAAAAACGTCACCTAGTAGGTTACCGTTATCTAAGTCTTCTGTCAATGGGGTTGAATCAGGTCCTACGAGCGGTAGCACTGTCTCAACTCGTGTCCGTCCTATCATTTGTTTAAGAATACGATGGTACTTGCGTGGGTTTTACTTTGCATGCAAGAGGTTGTTTACTTGATGCTGCAAGTGGCTGTTCTTAAGACGTCTGTTAATGCATGTGGTAAAACTTCTTTGTTGTCGCCAGCGGTCCCAGTGGTCATCAGCCACATACCTCTGAGCAAGTCTGAAAAGTCTGTCTCTTCTCCTCATCTCTCTCTCTAGTGCAGCATTTACCCAAGGTTTGTCACAGTTTCTCTTCCTGATTATCTTTGTTGGGATGGCTTCAGCAGCTGCTACGAGCACGGTCTGCGTAAAGTTATTTGTCGCTGTGTCTATGTCATGATCAAGTACTCTGTCCCAGTCTGTGTTTACCAGAAGTTGTGAAAGTTTGTCTGCATCCATGTGAGTGTAGTCCCATACTTGTTTGGTTGATGCCTTTAGGGGTGGCGATGCAACCTTGATAGTGACAAATGTAGGAATGTGATCTATTAGTGAAAGGGGGGGGGGGGGGAAACCCACTGCCTGCAATGATGTTTGTGTTCGATGTCAGTATTAAGCATCGTAAGTTGGCTGTGTCTTGTGTAACGCGTGTTGGCTGATCAATGAGTTGTGTCAGATTGAGTGATTCAGCTGTGTGTTTCAGACTGACTTCAGATGGAAAGATATCACTGTGCTTAGTAGAGTGAGCTTTAGTTTGATAGTTATTACCAGCATTAAAATCTCCCGATAGCAATATCGATGCGGGGTTATGTGATTGTGCCATGCCAACACTGTCTGACAAGATATCTAAAAACTCTGCCAATTGCCTGCTGGAGAGATTGGGTGGGACATAGACACAGCAAACCACAATAACTTCTGATTTGATTTTGGTGAGGGACCAAACCCATTCAACTCCTTCCAGTTCGAGATCAGGTAGTCTCTTTGCTGGGAGTGTTGATTTAAAGTATGCTGCTACTCCCCTCCATGTCGAGTCCTGTGCTTTGTCATGTGGTTGTGGTAGTGTAGTATCGTCCGCTCTCACAGCCCGACCAAACACTAAGTCAGGTGTTTCCGTGAGTATTTGCCCAATACCTCGGTAATAACAATAGTAATAATAAAACGTCCGAGGCGACCAAACACGTCGCGCCCCCGCCACGCGCCACCACCCAAAGCCAACTCTCTCGCGCAACTGCCACTTGCCTGGCGCGTAGGCGCCCTAAACAACTGCCATACACCACAGGTAGTTGTGTAAATTGTACGAGCTAGGATGGACCTGTGAGTCTAGTTTGGTTTCAGTCAGAATCAAGATGTCAATGTCGTTATATGTGCCGAAGAGAGCAAGCTCGTCCAGGCGTCCTGGAGTTGTGATGCTGTTTATGTTGACATGTGATAGTGTGACATTCTTGGTTGCAAGTGGTCCTGGGTTGGTTTCCAGCCCACCGATTATAAGGTACATTTCAATGTCAGGATGTAGTCGAAGTGACAGTTTGAACATTTGTGCACAGGAGCTGAGCAAGTGAAGGTAAGATGTGTGCTTGAAGGAAAAGAGTGGATGAGAAGTGGATAATGGTATGGCATAAGGGTTGAAATTGATTGAGGAAAAATACCAGCAACTGCTGAGCAGACCACCTCTAATGTCCCAGCGGAAGAGGTTGATTGAATGCTGCCAGAAAAAGTCCCTGGTAACAGCAGGTTAAATTTAGCAGCGGGAACGCAGCAGCATTCCGGAACTGGTGACAAGTGGACAGTGATATGAAGGTCGCACGAGTGACAGTGTGGATAATAAGGCAAATGCAATTACACAAAAAAGCTGTGACGAAGAAGAGAAAACAAATGAGCAAAATGGCTACTCTAATCATGTCTCAAACATGGCTATGTCACTGGGGCAAGGCACACCTGATATAAGCATATATAACTATGCCCCTGCCGTGCTACCATAAGCGGAGCTTCAACAAAAGTCAGAAATCAGAGAGCTTTTGCTGGTGGACATTTTCCATGCAATGTCATAAACTTACTTCCTTACATAGGCTTTGGGGCGAAGCTGCATCCCCTTAAAATAAAGAAAGACCTTCTATGCGTGCTGCACCCTGAAATGAAGCATTTAAAAAAACACGATATTGACTGCCATAATAACAAAGAAAAGTACACGTGAACATGTTTCAGCGGCGGTAAAGGATTTCTGGCCTAAAAAATGGCGACGGTGATTACATAAGCAGCCGTGTGAGTTGATAACTTAACTGGAGATTGTTAACTGCAGCTTCAATAAAGATAATACAGCTGTGCACCTACGAGATACTTTAGTTGATTGATAAACTGACAATGTTTGTAAGCTGGTCAGGCTGCTCATCGACCGAGAACACAACAAGATTTGTCACAAATTGCTTTAGGTTTCTGATCTTGCAAAAGAGAAATTGCATACGTTTCATGAACCCAAAGACAGGCCTCAGACGCGCGCCCTTTGGAACGACGTAACGGTACGCGAGCGACTTGTGGCCGCGCCCTTCAATGCAATTAATAATGATATCACCATGATAGGTGAAGTGCCGATTCTTTCAAAAGCTGACACCGGCCGGATCTGGATCGGGAGTTCACCAGACGCGCTTGAGTATTCATCCGCGTAAGGGTCTTCTGCCGCAACCTATTCTTTGAAAGGTTCGTGTTCACTCTACTTTTCGATGTAGGCGCGTTTTGTGTTTGATCATACTGAGGCGAGATTAGGTGGGGCACGATATCCGCCGTATGAAACCGAGCTTAGCTTCAAGTCGTTCTATACAGTCTATTGTTTTCGTACCTGCAAGGATTTTCCCCAACGTGGAAACATGTCAATGTGCTCTACGTTAATTCGTTGTTTTGTAACTTACTTGATATCAACACTTATAAACTTCAGCTTCGAGCTTAGGCATTGTGAGCGTATTGTTGAAGATTCTCGATGTAATACCATGATAGCATTTATTCTTATCAACAGCACTTAACAATCACGAGTAATGTAATATGCGCCGATGGTAATGTGTGTAAATGTGTGATGTATGTGATATGACAGCGGGAAATATGTAAATGTGTGACGCGAGAAGGTGTGCAAATATGTCATATGGTGTGTATTCGTGTGATATAATACTGGACTCGGTGTGTGATAGTGTGTGAATGCCGATAGGTGTAAATGATGTGCCAGCAATGTAAGTTATCAATATTCATGCCAAGCTTTTATTTTATGTTTCATCAATTGACATAAAGTGGTATTATCCTGGTCGCTAACCTCTTACAGCACAGGCAACCAGCGAAGGCTTTGCTCACTTGCTGTTCAGGTCTATCTTGTCACCGCGTTAAAGCCTCTCCTGTCCAAGATTTCACCGACGGACGCTGGCTGATACATCGGCGCGTATTCCCTGGTCCATCCTTCAGAGTCGGTCCAGCGTGGCCGGAGTCGTCCTGTCCGCAGAGCGTCGTCACCGATGACCCGTGTGAGCCGATGGTGAGGCGTCGCGGCGCGGGCTCGGCCGCGCGCGACGGCACGCGGCGAGCCGAGGCGTGTCGAATCGGGCCGGCGCAGATGGCGCTGGCGTCGGCGGCCGGCCGACGGCGGCAATCGATGGGATGCTCGGGGCTGCCTCGCATCGCGGCGTCCCGTGATGAATGGTTCTGGTCGACTGGAGTCGGCTGTCGGCTCTGAAGAGACGCCAGCAGAGCAAAAGGTGACGAGCTCCTGGCCGTGGCGGGCCTGAGGGCTTGCTGTTGGCGTCGAGGCCTGACGGCGCACCGCCAGCGGCGAGGCTGCACGAACCATGACAAAAAATAAACAGCTGTTATAAGGTAGAGCAAGAAAATGTCAAAGAGTCGCAGGCAAAGCTCTCAAAAAACGTCACCGTGACCTGGTACGTGACCGAAAGTTTTTTGCCCGTGTGCGATATCGTGACTCTTAGACACCCGCAGAACCGCGCAAGAAGCACGTAAAGCGTTCACCATTATCTAAGCGAAATAAATATGTCAGGTACAAGCTCATTCTTTGAGGATGTCTCTGCAATGCCCGGAACAGTCCTTTAAATCTGCGAACTTTAACGTAAAAAATCCACAAAAGGTGATAAAAGGAATGAAAATGAATTCGAAATTAGACACCCACGAACACGAAGCTCACCAAAGTGAAAACATTACTGCGTGTTACCGCCTTCGGAGTTAAATAGGCATTACGCGTCGCTCTGCCCGCTGATAACGGACGACTTTCCGTAACGCCGCGCCACTGTGTCCAGGTCCCATGAGGCACTGCTGATGGTCATGTCTCAAGAGACACGACTGGTGATCAGGTCTGATGAGACACGACTGGTGATCAGGTCTGATGAGACACGACTGGTGATCAGGTCTGATGAGACACAACTGGTGATCATGTCTGTCGAGAAGCAACTGCTGATCAGGCCTGACGAGACACAACTGGTGACTATGTCTGACGAGACACGACTGGTGAGCATGCATGACGAGACACGACTGATGATCAGGTCTGATGAGACACAACTGGTGATCAGGTCTGACGAGACGCGACTGGTGATCAGTTCTCACGAGACGCGACTGGTGATTATGTCTGGCGTGACACGACTGGTGATTGTGTCAGACGAGACGCGACTGATTATGTCTGACGAGATGCGACTGGTAATTATGTGTGACGAGACACGACTGGTGATTATGTCTGACGAGACACGACTGATTATGTCTGACGAGACGCAACTGGTGATTATGTCTGACGAGACACGACTGGTGATTTTGTCTGACCAGACACAATTGGTGATCAGGTCTGACCCCACACCACCGGTAATCAGGTCTGACGAGAAATAATCCGTGGTCAGGTCCACCGATAGTGCCGGCTTGACATCACTGGTTCGACTTGACCGCTAAGCGGAGTCACCTGGGTAACCAACGCTCGACATTGTCTCATTTAACACCGCAGTGACCAGTGTTCTTGCATTTTCTATCGCGCTCCAAGTGAGGTGCAGCACCGGAAGTTCTTAATGCTGTGCCAGAAGAGGAGTTCTAAGCGTTTCGTGCTTTGTTTTCGCTCCAACATTCCACAGCTAACATGTTGTATAAAAATTAAACAGTTTCAACGATTCAATGATTATTGATGATTTAATGATCCACATTCTAAATATCTGGCATAGCCGAAGCCTTCACTCGCTGTTCGGACATGCCACTGGCTATCGGGCATCCCCCTTACCTGTGCACGAGCGCGACCTGGGTCCCCAGACTCGGCACCGACCTGAGGCCGGCGCGGCCTGGCGGGTGGCAGCAGGACACCTCCTGTTTTCGCCCTCGTCACCCCTGTTCTCGTAACTCGGCCACGGCCGCGGCACCGCAGACGTGGCCGCTAAAATTGCCCGGCACGAACGTGGCCCGGCCCCTCAGAAGCCCCGGTAATGGCCGGAACAGCGAGTGACACCCGCACCCCTCCCCGCCCGCGCACCTTGTTTTCACCAGCGCGACGACAAATTGATGACCTTTTAATTTCCGCGGCGGATGGTGGCCATTGTGCGGGCCCGCCGGTAAGTGGCCGGCTGGGCCACCATAGCAGCGTCGCGGCCCGGCGCTGCCACAAAGCGCCACAGCCTGTCCTTATTTTTTACATCGGCTAATTTTTCCGGCTGATCATTTTCCCGACGGAACAATGGCGAGCGATCACTCTTCATTGTCTGCCGGGTCGCCGCTCGAGTGTCGTCCGTTTGAGGGGCGGCGGCGGCACCGAAGGGGAGAAATTAGGGCTATAATTGAGTTACCGCCTTACCGGCTTCCTGCCTCTCCAGCCAGGTGAGCTGTCCGGGGGGGGGGGGGGGGACCCTGCAGGCGCCCCGCAACTGAACAGCGTACACCAGACCAAACAGCAGAGCATCACACGGAGAGGATGAAACCACTGATCGCCAGGCTGGGGGCGGAACGTGCTAAGTAGCGGAAGTGCTGGTACCGATCATTCTGCAAACTGTGCATTGTGGACACTTCTGTATCTGACATTTGGTGACATTTATAGGCGAGCGACTAGAATATTTTCCAGATTTTATTCTTTGATTTTGTTACAGGGTGCCGGGACGGCGGGCGGTTCCATGATTTCTTGCACAATTTGCATAAAACGTTCTTGTTTCTTCAGCTCTTGGCCTCCAACTCAGTTAATGAGCTCACTATACCTCTTCGTTGCATAATGATGCTGCCTGACCTATCAGACATTTTATGCGTCTTGCTGAATGTCGTGAAATTCTTTTCTTAGCTTCAAGTCCTGATCTTTTAAAACATTTAACCCACGGTAGAAGCACTTTTCTCACTGAGAACATCATTCCTCTCAGTATCAGAAGTTGTTACCTCTGATAGTGAGCGAGAGCGGCCGATGGATAAGTCGGCAAGCCTCAGTTTTGGTCGCGAACGACAGAATGGCTAGATTCGCGGGTGAGGCGAGTTGTGCTCATATGCCAGCTGCATTGACTATAGCATCTTCTAATTTGGGTAGTCACATCAGGCTCCCCAGACCTGTACAATTTCAGCGTCCCCGCACACCTCCACCCAGTCCCCCGAGGCCTTCCCCGCAGTTCGTTCACCCACCCTCAGCCGGTGTCGCCACTGTCGCCGCGAGCCAATTCGGCGTACCAGGGAGCCGCTCGGCTTGTCGTGCGCGTCTCTCCCCTTCGCTCCCAGAGCCGCCGCGAATCGGCTCGGGTGTGTAGAAGTGTCGTAGTGGTGTCGCCGTCAATGGGACGACAGTCGGTGGCGGGCCGTTTTCCGGGGAGGAGGTCCCCGTCGCAGGCTACGCACGAGCGCGGACAACGTGGCCCGAGGCACCGTCTCCTGAGTTGAGGGCCTGGTGACAACCTCGTGCCATGGGTATTGTTGCCAGGAGAACAGGTCAGTGAGGCAACGTCAGCAGAATGTGTTTTGGAAAGGATTGAACGGTTTTGGAGCCGCCGCCTTGTCCCAATGCTTATAAGCGAGTCGACACGACCAAGTGACACTTAATCTTGCCTCAACGGCGGATAAACGCTCGGGTGCGGCGCGTGCTCCGCAATGTTCCGGTTACAGTTGCAACGTTGCCTAAATATTTGATGCGTTTTATAAGCACATTGGCCTCCGTCAGCTGGACTGGTTCGGGGGGGGGGGGGGGTCAGGGAAACAACCTGAACTCGTTATCCAGCGGCGCCGCGCAAGAGTCGCAGAGTGGACGCATTGCTACGACTGACTGGGAAAGGTCAGCTGGCAGCTGGCCATCCGGGGCCAACCGAGCGGCCATGCCGCACCGCTTTGCGGCACGACAAGCTGTGGTCCTGTCTGCCGGAAGGGCGGAAGCGAGCTTATCTGTCGAAGTGGACGGCACAACTTGAGTGGTGGGTTAGGGTATGAGCTATAAATTATATTTAGAAGGGCTCCTGAACCACATGCCACACATGCAAACCACTGAAAATGAAATGATATAAAAAGTGCTACGCTGTACGTTAAGAATGCGATGAATTTTGTTAACCGATCACTTGAAGTCGGTGCATGGACATCCCGTTTAAGTTTGTGGTGTGTTATGATTTTGTGGCCCTGTGGAAAAGTTCAGTTCCCTGTTGTTGGCCTCGAAATGTTAGGTGATAATTGAATGTTGAGGCACGTTCGGACAGGCTGATGCTGTTGCTCCGACCAGCTTCCCCTTAGGTCAAGTCTGAGCCAGCCAATAAGTCTAAGCGATGCATATGATATACGAGCCTCCGATGAGCCGGTATTTGCGCGCCAGCGCAACTTGTACGAATTAACTCAGGTACGCATAGAGACCAAAAGCAGTAAAACACTGGAAGGAAACAGATAGAAGCAGACTACGCGAATTCTAATTATTTCGTCGTCCCGCGAGGAAACTGATCTAATTGTCTGGGAACGTTTAAAATTCCTGGAATAAAGTGCTTCGAACGACTCAAAGACATAGATGGAAAGAACTTGCAATGCAGTGAAAGGTTGACTGCATTGGACTTATCTTATAATGCTGCATTCAATCCCCCCCCCCCCTCCCTCGATGGTCGCTGTACCTTATCAAAAAAGCTGAACGAGACATGGTCGTAAAGACCAGAAATACAGATATTATTGGAAAAACAAACAATAGCTTAATGTTGCGTGTGAAAATGCGTATGGTGTTCTACATCCCAAATACGTGACGCAGTTGCATGGAGATCGCAGCAGCCGAACGACAGACACTGAATAAGATTCGATGCGCGCGCAGTTTTATACTGCAACGGTACGTCTAACGGCTGTTGGATAACCTCGGCCTGGCGCTGAGAAGAGGCGAAGCCAGCAGTCAGGGCTTACTCGGTCCCCACGAGAGAGGTGTGAAGCTCAACGTATGTCCCTATGTTCCTTACTGTCAGCAACGGCATAAAGAGGCTACAGCTTTTCAAAAGTGCATGCGTGTTACATAATCGTAGAAACGGGAAATACCTGTTACGTAAGAAGGGAAACGATATCTTTGACATCTTACTTTTCCTGAAATGCCTAAGTGTTCTCTTCGGACAATCGAGAGAAAATAGCCCAATGCTATGTAAAAACAAACGGGATTAAGATTGACAGGCAAATAGCGAGGTAAATTCACTGGTCTCCGTTGCACACAATTTACTTTTCAAACATGCGCTGTTTTATCGCCCGACATTGCAAGCTGGCATATCTAAGCTCAGTCTAGACCGTTCTCAAGAGTCAGAGGCTGCTGGTGAAAGCCATCAAATATGGATTGTTGAGTGTTCTTCTGAGAATGAAGGATGATCTCGGTTGGATGGCAGTCAAGATGAAGGCAGCGCAATGGCCAATGGGCTAAGCAAATGAATACAACAAAATAGCCACGGCGTATACTCGTCCCAGCTACAGCGTTCGAAGGGCACAAAATACATGAATACGACCAACGGGACCTGAGAGCAGCACACTAGAAGGCAGGTGCATGCACGGGCATGATCATCGTACGACGTTCGGCCCCTTTGCTGTTGGACTATGTTCTGCCATTTTGATTGTGGAAATATCTGCGTGTCGAAAGGAATTGTAGTCCACTATCCTTATTGTGCGACCCGAGATCTGAATGTTGCCGCTCTTAGGTTAAGCGTATCATTTGGTTAAGGATGATTTAATAGAAAGCCTCGAACCTAACACTTCACAACGGCGTCTACATACCCTACAACGCTCCAGTTAGAGCGCGCGAGCTTTAATTGATGTCCGGGCGCCTCGGCTGTCGCGGGTTTTTTATAACCTCCTCAGAAGCCTTGAACCTTTGTCAAGGATTCACTGGTATGTGGAGCCCCACTGTTCTCTAGAATCTTGCAGAATCCTACCAGCAGTGCATCTTGTCTAGGGTGCGTGGCCAGTAATTACCAACGTCAGGCAGCGTGCTGAGTCTAGGAAATAGTAAGAGATCCTGTAATGTTTCAACATCCAGCGAAGTTCACTGAATCAATTACATTTACTTCAAATGATAAGATTCGCTGCTTGGAATAGCTGGTATTTGAACCAAGGTCTTCTGATTGTGAATAGATTTGATCAAGAATTGTGAAATCTGATTTGATCAAGGTCTTCTGATTTCCAGTTCCAGCTGTGACGCGTACATAGTTGAAAGCCAAGCTTCATCTAGTCTTTATAACCCGACGATAGCCGTAAGGTATCTCGGCAAAACGTTGCGTAAATGATAAAACACATTTACTCAGTGTATTTATACAAAATATAGTTTGACAGAGACGATAGTTCAAACAATTATTCCACACGTGACGCAAATTTTTCATATCAGTCCTGTGGGGCTGAAAGTTTTTGGACGTTGTGTTGCAATGCTTCCAAGGGATTTACATACAGTTGTTCGTGCCAGTTGGTGTATTTTTGCAACAATGCAGTATGCCTCTGTTCCACCCTGCCCATTCGACTACCACGGGAGACTATGAATCGGTGTGGCTCATAACAGGTCCAGATCTCGTCGACCACGAGCTGTGAAGTCATTATGCCAACACAAAAGGAGAATGAAAAGGGCAGACTTATTGGAACAACGTGCGATTCGATGACCGCGCTCCGTCATATGTGATGGCGTGCAGGCCATAGATCGCCCGTTTTCGGCAGTTTTGTGGATTTAACGTCAGATCTCGGCCACCAGAGAAGGCAAGGACGTTAAATCAGCTGTTCGGCGCAGGTTAATGTGCTGTTTACACGTAACTAGACGATCTTGAAATGGTTCGACCAAAAAGAACGCCATCAGTAAACCAAGCGGCATCCGGTGTCATCACGTTCATGCCACTCATGCATCACATTCATACCACTCTGCGCCTCTGTCTTTTCGGCGTTTTGGGCGCTTGATTGTTTATTGATGCCCTGACCGCTGTCAGAACGCCGAGTCGGGTCCTACCTTCGGGGTGTGATCGTGGCTTTCAGAGAACCCTCTGAAGGTCTTGTATATGCTCCATTCGTCATGAGCCTTCGAATCGCCCTGACGGCTCAGGCCGTCTCGGAGGGGCACACGGCTTCGGAGCCCAGGCCGGGTCTAGGTCCATGATGATCTCAGCAGTTAGAGTCCTTTCACCGTTTTAGTCTCCCTTGTCCCTCGAAAAATCATTTCTGATCTTGAAAACTCTGAACACCACATGTGCACATTGACTTGTCCAGCCCATGGCCGTCTTGCTGCCTTTCAGCTGATCGGAGGTTCCCTGCTTTGATCAGGTCACACTTGCACCCTTCCTCACTCCTAGCAATCAACTGCCCTAATGACGCGTGTTAATTGACGAGCTTCTGGTCGTGTATCGTGGCACCAGCATTATATGTGCCTCCCAGCCCAACCTTTGGATTGTCGCATTCTCTCCCCATCATCCTTGAAGTCAGTTAACGCAAACAGCGGAAGAGACTCATGACAAACACCACGCGCTGTAAACAGCGTCTGCATTGTTCACCGATGCGGCTCCGGGCAGGCGGCACCACCCACCGACGGCTGAAATGGGACGCGTGGGTCGCCCCGAGGCCACGTGTCCCTCCGCGTCGACTGTGGCGCCCCCTCGTGTCCGCTGCGGGGGCCGGCCCGGTGCCGTCTGCACGGGCCACGGCCGTGGGTGGGGTGAGTCCATTGTTCCCCTGCACAGCACGCTCAGCTGCCAGAATGGGCGCCGGCTCTCCCGTAGCCACCTCTTCTCAACAAAAGACAAACAAACCGATAAACAAGCCACAAGACCACATACAAAAAGCAGGACGCAATCGGACCGTATGCTAGCGCCATGAGCTGGTAGTGGGCGAATATGAAACTAACCAGGGAGGAAGCAGGAAATCGCCTGGACTGAAATACGAGACAGATGTTTTTTTTTTCTTGTGAAAGTAGAGCGAGGTCCTTCATGGGGTGGACACTACAAGGCTGCATTAGATGAAAATGTTGAACGCTTACTGCGATCCCACGCAATAAAGATGAGATTAAGCACTGGACCGTGCTCTATTCCGATCGTAACTGCCAGAATTGTCTCAATTGGCGTGAGTGTTATATCGAACAATGTCGGAACAGGTCTTACCAGTTCCGACAGGTCTCGCCAGTTGAGCTGGATAAGCGTGATCAATTTAAACGTCGCAACAAAGGAATTGGAAACTTTTCGCCTACATTTCATGGCTTTTGCACGTTCGCGTGTCAGCATCTACATCTGCTTCGCCACCTAGGCCTGCGATCTAGTTCGGTTTGAACCTGTCGTGCCCGATATATGCTGTCATGAGACAAATAAACGATGGTTTGATAGTCGCTGGCTTAGGTGTGGAATGGAGAGCTCGGTCTTGAGTCTGACCGACATCAAATGACACCGTTTGCGTCCCGATCGCGCTCCAGCGTAACAATGCATTGGGCTTTCTTTGCATGGCATAGCTTTTGTTGAGAGCAGTGGCGCAGGCAGGGCGGGCACAGGGGGCACGTACCACCCCCCCCCCCCCGTCTTTCATAGGTCTTCGGAACCGATGAGTTGAGGACCCAAAGGGTTTGCCGGAGGTTGTATTAGGAGTCCCGGCCCGCAAAGCCTGGCCCAAAAATGCCAGCCAGAGGGCCCTTTGCGTTAATTGGGGACCCCTAAGTCGATGGGACTATCTATATCGGGCAACCAGTGCTGAACAGTCAGCTCCGTGTCGGTCTGAGCCTGAGAGCCCATTTCTCCAGCAAGGACAAGGCCGGGAACCGCGATTTACATTGGTCGGGCTCCCAAGTCAATTACGGGTCCTGTGCCGGTTAGGGGCCCACAGCGACTAACAGGGCGTCCTGTTAGGGGCAAGGGTCCCGAGTTTGCCAGGGGCAGTGTTCTAGGTGGTCCAAAAGGGTTTCGAACCTCCGGGTCCGACGATTAGGGGTCCGATTGGAAGGCTGAAGGCTCGAATGGCCCAAAGGGCTGGCTGTAGATCACATTAAGGATGCTGGCCCGCAGGGTCTTGATCTCAAATGTCAGCCAGAGGGTCTTTTGCACCAGCTGAAAAATTTATGTGACAATGTGAGCTTGTAGTCCAGCCAGAGACCGCCTAAACCAAATAGATGGTTAAGTGTCGGTTTGAGCTCGGGGCTCATTTCCCTAGTAGTGACAAGGCCGGGGCCCGTGATTTGCACTGATCAGCGTCCTTGAAACAATAAGGGGCCCCGTATCGGTCATGGCCCACAGTAGCTAACAGAGAGTCTTGCGTCGGCAACGGATCCCGAGAAGGCCAGGCAAAGATTTGCTGAACAGGGACAAGCACTGGACTCCGAATGCCAGGAGCCTCTTGCGTTGGGCTGGGCTCTCTGACAAGAAAGGATACATGAGAACTTGTGATGGGAATCCACAATGAGACAATGGGAGGGTCCCAAATCAGTCAGGGCCTCCAGTACACAATGGGAGCCCTCCACCCCATTTCAGCTAAGGGTCTGGTAAGCCGCGCTGCAGTATCTGTGTAAATCATTGGACTACCTGCGGCGTTAGGAGATCCTGTTGCGCCAATGCGGGCTCCTGCGTCGATCAGGAGCCAGCTGCCAGTGTCAGAGGGCTTTCCGCGCCAGGGAGGGAACCACCGTTTGATGTATCTATCCGAGGGCCTTGGGATTGACCAGGGCCCCGTGTCGCCAGAATGCCGCCTGGTAGGCACCCCGCGCTTGAATGTAATGGTCCTCAGCCCTTGGCCGGGAACGATAATGTACCCCCCCCCCCCCCTAGCGTGCTACCCACGAGGCCTCTTGCCCGGGAAAGGCAAGGGGTCTTATTGGTGTCCAATAAAATGGATCGCAAGTAGGTTAAAATAGGTCAGCCCTTGTTTGCCTAAGAACGTTCATCCTTTCGCGAAATCGGCTTGTGAAGCAAATTACGTAAGAAGAGCTGAGCCGAGGCGCTCGCAGTCTTGGGACCGAGAACAGCCATGGCCAGGGTTGCAGTTTTCGTAAAGCCAGACGGCGTTGGCTGCTGCAGATAACACGAGGTGGCGAGCATCGGGCGTGCCGAACGGTCGCTGTCAAACAATGCCTTCGAAAGTGTTGAATAACAATTTGTGTTGTTCGAAAACCGGACCGAGGTGCCTATTTCACATTTGTAACAGGATGACCTATGAACAGATTAGCAGTAGCAGCAACACGACAAGCGTTTTCCTTTAATCCTCCAGTTCTACCACCAGATTCCAGAACCAGGTTACGGCACTCATCTCAAGCTCAAACTCAAGCTCTAGCTCAAGTGCCCATTGGTTCCTATTATCAATATAAAAACCGCACATGTGGAATCTACGCGAGGAGCGCCTTCTTAACATAAGAATTAATTTCCTAAAGCATTGAAAAGTACTTTGAGAAGCATCATCTTTTTCGTCTGTCTTTTGACCGCCGTTAGTGTTACAGGCAGAGCCAAGGCACGGTTTAGGTTTCTGAGACTTGTGATCGCGCCTTTTCAAAGCTATGTTACTTTTTCACCAATCGATTCTGTTTGAAGGTTAAACATTCCCAGTCGAACGTGTGTTGACTGCGTTAATGAATATTTGTAGCCCCATTCTGACCCACAGTCAACCGTCACCCGGCCCTCATTATTTGCGTAGGACACTTAAAATTTCTGGCGAAGCATTTGAGCTCCATCGGTTTTGAAAAAGACCGTTGAACCTTTGAAAATAAATACCTCTGGTGGATTATTCCTTGCAGTCATTGAACGCCACGTGTTTTGGCTCATGGTTTCGAAATGCAAACGGAATTGCATTTTCCGGTGGCGTCTGGCTTCTGTTCCGTTTAAAAAAAGGTAAAAATAATAATAAAATGGACAGCATCGTGCCCTTCTCGAAATCAAATGGGTCATATCCAGCGGTTTTTTTAGCTTGGTGTGGGGAGCTTCCACTATCAGGGGGCCCTTTGCTAATCCTATATTCCCCTTACGAAGGCTCTGGCTGTGCCTCTGGTTGGGAGTGACACAATGCAATATACTAATGAAAGACCACGTAGAGTGTGTAATCATGTCACACTCAATGCATTCACAACACAATATTTACTTTTGCGCTAGTTTCAGGCTCCAAACAGCACATTAATCTCCGGGATCCAGACCGTCAATGCTCATGACACCGCACAAGGGCGTTGGACTTCAATAGACTGCAGGAGATACCAGCGAACGGAGCATACAGAAAACGATTGCATCAAGATTCCAGGACGCTTGGATCGGAAACTATTGTTTGTCCTGGAGCTGGAACGGCGTGTCCATTCTTTATGATATAGCATTTTTGGTTGTCTGACTGTCAACTGGCATCTCCCGACAATATTGCAGGTCGTATATTCTCTGCATGCGTGTGTGTGCATGCGTGGTGATGCCAGAAATATTGAAAACGTCGAAACATCTGGAGAATATTTGTTTTAAACACCAAGCCTTGATTAATACATAGACAGTGTAAATCTGGAACTTTCGCTGATTAAGATAAGCGTTATGCACGTTTATACCCGCATACCCGTCACGCAAGTGATGCGTGATAGGGTATGGCGTAATGGCCGAGTCGCCAACACGTCGGACTTACAGGTGCGGGTCCCGGGTTCGAATCCCGTTTCAACCATGGTCTCTGAGCGCGAATATGGCTGATGCAGTCGCTGACGTTCTATTAAAGGAGCGTGATAACGTGCGTCACGTTTCTTAAAGACAGTGCACCATAAAGGTTAAGAATATATTTTCTGGGCGATATCTTGTTTGCTACTCAATGTTGCGTTATAGTAAAATCATTATGAGCTGTGGAAAAGACTGAATCGCTTTGCCACATCGACCGAAAAAGGGACGATAACGGCTGTTAAATTGGATGTACACAATTCACTCATACACCACGCGAGTTTTGTGACTCAGTTGAGAATTGCAACTGCAATAAGTAGCGGCAAGTCGGGTGCCTACTAATGATACATATATTTGAATTCCGCTCTTGCTAGCGCTCGCTCTAGCCACGATACCGTCACACTGTCGGCCGTAACGGCTATGCGAGTTTAACAATAAGATTAGTATTGTCGATTATACCCCATTAAGTACTACTGACGTTTTCGTTTGATGATCGAATGTCATTCAGGGGCGTGGAAACATCTCAAAAGGTCGAAAGGTCTGGTCTCCTTTTACTAGGGTTTTTCCATGCGTCACCACGGAGTTGGTGCTAAGCATCCGCCATAAGTAATAAGGTACATGCAGTATGTTCCCTCCTCTTCCGTGCTGTGCATATGCATTTATATGAATGCAGCACTCCTTAGTCTTATATTGGTGCTTATATAAGACACAGAGCTCACGCTATAGCATTTTGTTGTGGTTGGGACCGTTGTCCGCCAAGTTGTAATATATTGTGCCGTTTTCAAGCGCCGTCATAAAACTAAACCTGAAATGTCTCCGCAGACTGACCCGCTTTGTATTATACAGATTTGACAGCCTGTCTACAAAGAGCAACGGAAGATAATGGTTGAGCAAAACTTTGAAGAGGCTTGCAAGCATTTAACATTGGCGACACGTACAATAAGTACTTTTCTTGCAGGAAAAACGCAGGAAAGATTCCTTTTGATCGTGACAGGAATCTTGTGCCTTGATCGCACGCATCATTTTAAAGTTTGTGGCAACTTAAATGTGGAATTAGGAAAGCTAATGCGCATAGGATGAAATTTCTGACTGATGTGCGAACCGAATCGAATTTGACAAAAAGCTAAATTGAGTCTTTTGCTCCTGGACGACGCTTTTTTCGAATGCTGTGTGGAAGTCTTACTGGTCAGTGTTGAGAGCCCTGCCGCTGGGTCGGCGGGGCCTCTTGGCACCATCCCGGGCGCAGACTATACGGGTCTATCAGGCCACAAACATGCAGTGGTCCGCCTCGCTGGTTTGTTTGCTTGCTTTTGCTGGGTTCGACGATTTTTCTTCATTCTGTTCACAAATCATGGAATGTTGCGCGTTAATAAGCTTACCTCAGAGGGCCTCACTGAGTCGACGCAAAATCCCATGTTATGGCATTCATTTACTTCATGGTTCTTATTTTCAGGGACACTAAAGATAGCACTAGTTTAGATGTCGCTATAAGAATCCATGTCATGGAAAAAAGTAAGAAGGAGCACAGATAAAGAATTCCTTGACATTTCCTGAATTCTTCGTTAAACGGGCTTTTCATGGAATAGTCCTGTATCCTTCCGATCCGCAGGCGCTTATAACGTTTGTCAGCAATTTCTAGATATGGGGTATGAGGACATGCTTTTCAAAGCACCACTCTGACCCGAAGCAAGCTGATGCAGGCGGCACGGCTCGAAGACGGCATGGCCGTGCTGACGTACCTGTTGTCGGGGACTGCCGCCGTTTGTGTCACAATGGTCTGGGTGGAGACAGATGGCTGGCGCGGGCCGCGACCGCGCGCCGATCGAAGACGGCCTGACCTTTGGCGCTGGGTTTGGTTTGGCAGAAGGCTCGCTGGAGGACCGAGGGGGTTAATGGGGTGAACGGACAGTTCTGGCGTGGCGCTGTGTTTCCAATGTGGTGACATAGTGCCGCAAAATGACGGGATGTAGAAACCAGCCTTGGGGCGCCGGGTTTTATTGGTTTAATTAAAAGCCTGTTGAGCTTTGCATCAGTGGACGTTTTGGGAAGCAGGTCCGTAAATTTGTGGCCCACGCTGTGTTTTTTGACATCGATGTGTCTGAAACACATGGGAGAGATCTGCCCTGCGTGTTGACCAGACTCGTCTTCGGGTCATCCCATCATACGGTGAGTGACACAAAAGCCAAACATCTCCCCGTGCCCTCACAACCCGGCAGCGGCAGTCCGGTGTCGTTCCCCCGCGGTGGGTGCGTTGCGGCGTCGGTGTGCCGGGTCGGTCCGGTCGGACGGCGGCCATGCCGGCCGGCCGGCCGCGCTGTCACCAGCCTGTCGCCGGCCGCCGCCGTATAAGGTGGCACCAATGGTTGACAACGGGCGGTGGGCGGAGCCAGCCGGGCGCGACGCTCCAATGGTGTGTCGCCGGCCGGGCGGGCGACAGAGAGCGCGGCGCCAGGTGGGCGGCCAGTGCCGGCCCGGGCGCCCAGGTGAGCTGAGTGAGCAGCCGCCGCCGGCCCGACCCGACGCCAGCCATGACCCAGCCGCCCGGTAAGTGGAGGCCGGCGCCCGGCATCGATCCGCTCTGGCGGCTCGCGGGAGGCCCGGCCGGCCCCGCCGACCGCGCCACTCTGCAGCTAGGTCAGGTTCTGGCGCGCGGCGCACGGCCGGCGCCCGGGTCGACATGGCAACGCCCGCCGGCCGGCCCCTGGCGGCGCGCGGCCACGGTGCCCCGGCCGTCACGCAGCGGTGACCTTCCTCCGCCGCGGTCGGGCCCGCGGGTGGGTGGGGACTTGGGAGCAGCGGGCGCCCCCTGCCCTTCCCCCTCGACGGCGGGGCCGGGTCAGGCCGGATCACAGCAGCGGATCGCGATGACGTGATAACGATCTTGGCCGCGGCCACCCGAGCCGCGGCGGGCGCGAGGCTCGGGTGGCCGCTCGTGGGCGACTGAGTCCCCCCCCCCCCGCCGCCCCCGCCCCCCAGTTGCGCCACGGGGGCAGGTCTGGGTGGCCGCTGGCCAGGTGCTCGGCTGAGATGCAGAGGGGGCGGCCTGCGATAGCCCAGTGTGGCCACGGGGGCAGGTCTGGGTGGCCGCTGGTCAGGTGCTCGGCTGAGATGCAGAGGGGTGGCCTGCGATAGCCCAGTGTGGCCACGGGGGCAGGTCTGGGTGGCCGCTGGTCAGGTGCTCGGCTGAGATGCAGAGCGGGCGGCCTGCGATAGCCCAGTGTGGCCACGGGCGGCGTACGTGGGCCCAGTCATGGCACTGACAAGGCCGGAGGCGGCCCCAATAAATAATGAGCCGTGCCGGTGGAGTTGGCGGGGGGGGGGGGGGGAGCAGGCGTATCCACAGTACAGCACAGGCTTGGCTCACCGAGCGCAGAAGATCGACACCTGCCACGGCCTGACGTGGTGGTCTCATCTTGATGAAGAAGACAGTTGAACAGTTGAGATCATCCTGTGTGCCTCGATGTGGGGTCACCTTCGTCCTACAATAGGTTGGGTTGACACCGGATGACTCCAGATTAGCGACCCCTTTCTAGAGGCTATGACAACGTAAACTGCGTACTTGAGAGTTCTCAAGTGAATGCTTGCCTGACTGGCAGCACTCGGCGAATGTTGGTGTAACGTGAGATTTGGAGACACTGAATTTGTGGCGTGATTTCAAATTGCTGTGAAGTTGCGTAGGCAAAACGACTTTCGCACCATCAATTACAATGCATTTATTACGTCGCATCCCCTGAGTATAAATAGTCACGTACGAACGTCAAGTTTCGTAACCACGGGTAATCTGGAGTCACATCTGCTCGCGATGACTACCACAACGAGTGCATGACGATTTGTCCACAAATTGTTTTGCTCACTTAGCCAGCAGGGTTCTTATGTTTTTTTTTACCATGGTGACACGAAATGTTTGATGTGTTTTCCACCAGGCCACTCTGTAAAGCCAGTTGGCTGCCAACACTTCAGTGAAATTGACGCACCTCTAAATACGACCAGGGGTGTTCAAAATACAGTTTTTGTCACCGACCAAATTTCTGGAAGAAAATTTGTCCCCTGCATCGTAATACGATATCATTTCACAAAATGGTCATTGAGTCCATGCCTAATAGCATTATCAGTGATCAGCCTATCACCGAAAGTCTCTTTCATCACCGCAATTTTCAATATCAGGCATGTAACCAAAACGTTCAATCATACACTGTCCTCCAACAAATGTCAGGATAATTGCTGCTGCTAGGAAAGCAGGCACACCTGCCCTAGACAAATGAGATAATCCAATCACAACACGAGTTTTCTTCCATCCTCGATACTTGCCGGGGCCTCACGTCTAAACTTGGTCTACGGTTGGATTTATTTTCTTCGACCGCAAAAAAACGACGAAGGACGTCGATAGCCAGGGCAGCATAATGCATGGTAGATTTCGAACCAGTGGCGAGCGGCACTGGGAAGGATGTGAAATATGAGGGCCTCCACGAGGCCATGCCTCCTTATGAAAATTACGTCCGCGCTTCGAGCCCTATCTCAACCGTCATCAAACTTTTCACCATACCTTAGGCATGCTCCAAGCCGGGCGCGACATGTTTTGACCGGTGGGCGCCTTTCGCCGTGCCACAACAAGTAAGTTGTGCCAAAATTTGTCAACAACTTAACATCAGGCGGCTAGCTCTTTCTGAACAAGTTACTCTCCCTGACAGGAGGGAGGGGAGGGGGGGGGGGCAATGTAACCCCCCTCCCCTACAGTTTCCTGAGGATACCAATGCGGCACATTGCGCGGTCTCGCTCAAATCTTTGGTAGCATCTGGGACATCCATTGCACGCGTGTTGACACCCGAAAGTGTCTCTAGCAATTCTGGTTTCAAAGAAGCGATGTTTTTACGAGCATTGCAAGACGATTCAAGGCCGGCGGGTGCGGCGGGCAGCCAGCGACGATTCTGCGGACCGCGCACAGGGGCCTGGCGCTGTTACCTGAACGAACCCCACGTTACGAATATAGGCTCCAAACAGATAAAACTACACGCCATTGTACTCATAATTTAACAATGGACACGCCTCTCTATGTTGCTTGTCACTTCACTGCATGGCTTCGTATATATGAACATGCAAAGCTGCTGTTTGGTTTTCAGGAAAATTTGACCTTCGACGTGGTCTAGTGGGTCGATTAACAACAGGATAATTATTACCAATCCCGAGATCTCGTTAAAGACAGTTCGCCTGTTTGTCTTTTTTGCAATGTTTTACCTTTCTTGGTTTGTAAACGTCAGTGAATGACCCCCCCCCCATCAGTCCGCGTTACAAAAACCGACGAATAAGGGTAAGGGTTAAAATCGTTGGCTGCCAATCTGTTTTATCTATTTTATATATGCTGGTGTAAAAATGTGCATTTGAGACGATGAAATGAACTGCTGCAATATATATATATATATATATATATATATATATATATATATATATATATATATATATACAGCCAACATTGTCCTCAGAGACAAACAATTGCCATTATAGGACAGTTGGACCGCAATACCATAAAATCTCCTGCTATTTAAAGTAAAACCCTTGGCGAAGGGGAAGCTGGCAATGAAACCTGTACCCCCACCCTCATTGCCTACATTTGCTATACCACCCGACTCCCCAGTTTTATTACCTTCCAATGGCCTACATCACTGGCTATCATATAAATTTCCAGCAACTAAGATTCATATTAGCCAAAGGTTGAACGGTGAGCAACTGTTTAAATGTCATCGAAGTATTGATGAAATAATTGCAATTTAAGCAGGGGCATAGTTTTTGAAGATAGGTTTGGGAGCAATGAAAAATTATGCAATATACACCCAAAATATGAATGCCTTCTAGATTAGCACACTTCGGCACAAATTTAGGGCGGGGGGGGATGGAGCCCTGGGCTGAATAAAAAGTAGGAACACCCTTGATTTGAAGATCTATGTGACTGGTAACCAATCTCAATCAAGACAAGACCAAAAATGGCATAAATGAGGCATTTCCGAACTATTATCACCTACTGTTATTTCCCTTCGTGAGGAATGCCATCAGATTTCAACATCAAACCCGCAGTTCTTTTCAAAGGAAAGAAGGCTGGTCGCTCGTGACTACTTAAGTGAGTCAACAGCCTTTGCGGTATATTGAAAAGGCGGTTTGGATAATCTCAGGTCAATCTCTACCTTGGTTGCAACATCCCATCGACTTATCCTGAACCGTCAGTGTCTCTCGTCGCTGACGACAGGATGCTGAATCGTGGCACCGCCAACGAAATAAGCAAGGTAAAAAATTACACCCTAAGCAGGCATTCACGACACTGCAATGCGAATGTCACTTCCAAAATTGCAGTGCATTGAAAGTCACCGCCCACCCCTTATCAGTCCTATCGCAATTATTGAAACATGCCCTTGCGGCCAGGTGAATCTCCATATCTATATTTTTTTCGTCGGCTTTTCGTCGGCCATAGGGAATGCACTGATTTGTCGCCGACCTGCCACCGATTCGGCCGACCAACTAAAAATCACAGGATATTTTTGTCGCCGGGTTGAAGTGAAATCTAGAAAAGATACTATGGTGCCGTAGATAAAGGTAAATAGTCTTTACGGAAACGTTTGTTATTGTTGTGTGATGAAATGTATTATCATGGAGGCATAATATCTATGTATAGAATCCTTACGTTATGCTTAGCATAGGGTGCTGTCTTTTTTCGTCTCGGCCGTTACAAAAAAAATGTTCTCCAAAAACATTTTGGCACCAAGCTTCGCGTGATTATATACGTTTTTGTCGCCGACCTTATCCACTAAGTCGGCAGGTTTTACCACCCCTGTATACGGCTTTGCTTGAGTTAATGACATTACTCCAGCGCATTTACTTCACTTTTAATTTCTCTGCTTACAAGCGTGCTCTTTTACGGTGGCGTCTCCCTTCAGAAGGGCCGTAGTAGTGAGAGTGCCAGTGCTTTAGTGACGCGCCCCGCACGTTACAGTATTTCGAAATTTCACCTATATATCTATATCTATATACAGCGTATACATACATGTATATACAATATATTACACATGTGTGTATATATGTATGTAAATACGTATGCTATTTTAGTTCATTTATGTCTGCTCACAATCACCTACCCTTATCACCAACCCAATCACCTACCCTTACACATTGAGCTCACAATGATACCTATCCTTACACACTGATGTGCTTAATATTTTGTTAAGCCTTCCTTAGTGCTATGAATTACTTGCATATATCTGCATATATTTGCATTTTTCAGTTGTATATTTACATTATATATATATATATATATATATATATATATATATATATCACATATGACTTTTATATGTGTGCACACATGCATATAAGCCAATGATATTTCACCTTTAAACTAGCATGTTCCAAAAGTCTACGTCAAGTGCACGACTAGTTTAAAAGTAAAATGAGATCAATGCGCATGGAAAAGCTGCGCATGAAAAATCCATTGAGATTACGTATGTCAGCCAACTTTTGTGGAGAAAACGCACAGGTGTTGTCTGAGTGAAGTTAAGCACAGCTGCATGTTTATTTATGCGTGGTCTCTCACGTCGTTGAGTCTTGCTACTACGGGCCGCGTATTGTACGCTCTGTGTAGAGTGTGTTGGATCTAGCTTAGATGTTGCATACCGATATAATGCTCCATCCTATGACAAATGCGCTCCTTGTATTTTGCTAAAATTTCGACGCCGAAAACCGTTGAAAACCTGGAAAGGAATTATCTAGATGTCGATCTAGTTGTCGGTGCCAACGTTAATAATAGCTAGGACGTCAGTTGCTGTGTATAAATTTGTGAAGTTCACATTGCCAAGCCAGCCAGTATCTAGGTTTCCAGTGAAGCAATCCTGGCCCGGAGTGGTGTCTTCTGGTCGCTACCACATGCATTCATCCTAATACGATAAATCTTCGACTTTGATCGACTGTTTTCAGGATCGTTGGCCGATGTCCCGAACGCCATTCGAAGCGTTCAGAATGTGCGATACGCAGGAGGTCCTGACCTGCGGAGGACGGCGGTCAGAGCTCCTATCACCGGGGTGTTACTTGGGCGGCGAGAGCGCGGAGACACCGTGACCCGAGCCGGCGTTTTCCACAGGAGATGTGCAGGAGCTCGCCGGCCCCGAGACGGACGCCCCAGGGCGCATGCGCCCCGTTCGCCAATCAGCGCCGGAGCCGGGCAAGCCGCGCGCCGGCCTGCCAGGCGCGGACCTGGTAAGTTATCTAATATGCCTCGATTGCACTGCCGCCGCAGCGTCGACTGTTTAGGCTGTGTGCCGGTGCGCGTCCGCCGCTGAGCTTCCGAAGCGCGGCCGGCCGGCGCGCGCGCGTGACATGCCGTCCGCAGCTCGCCAGTCGGCCGGGGCGGGCCGCCACTGACGCGCGGACGCCAGCGCCGGACAGACACAGTGAGCGCGAGCGACCGCCGCTCGGGGCAGAGGAGCGCGCCGATGACCTCCGCGTGTCCGGCGGCCGCCGCCGCCAAGGAGGTGGGTGTTGTGAGCCCGCGCGTGGCCGCGCCGCCCGGCGCCGAGACGATGGAACGGCCGCGGCCGTCGGCGTTCGTGGCCCAGTACGCGCGCCCGCCGGCCGTGGCCGCGCTGGCCGCGCCGCCAGGCTACGCGGGCCTGGCGCGGCCGCCGCCGCCGCCGCCGCCGGCCTACGGCTGGCTGCCGCCGCGGCTCGGCGACACGGCCGGCAGCGACGAGTACGAGCGCGCGCTGCAGCGCTACAGCCGCGCGCACGCCGACCTGGCACTGCGACAGCACTGGCTGCACACCTTCCGACAGAACGTGAGTGGACCGGCGCGGCGCCGCGCGGTCCCAGCCGCCCGACGCGGCCCGACGCGCTGGCGGCGCTCGGCCCCGGCCCGGGGCCTCCCGTCGTCTCACAGCGGTCCGTTGACGGTCTATGGCAGGCTTACCCGACGCCGCCTTCCGCGAGCTCCCATGCCGTGGCTGCCGACCGTGGCAGGCCGCGAGAGCCGTCGCAGGACACCCAGCTGCCTGCGGGGGAACAGCGGCTTGGTGGCGCGCGAGGCGAATAGCAGCTGCGTGGACCGCAGCGTGCGCTTACACCGATGTTGTGTGCGTTGCTTTCAAACTTGGGTGCGTGAATCCCAGGACACCTTGAACATTTCGCGACGAATTCAGCCGCGTTCGCTCAGAGCTGCCGATTGCTGTTCTGGTGCACGCCCCCCCCCCCCCCCATTTCCAAATCAGGGACTGGATTTGGGAGGAATGACAAAGGACATGTGAGGTCCTGGCCACAGTCAGTTATATCACCAGTCGTCATGACATGGGCACGAAACGGTCTGAATGTTGCCTCTTTCACTCAAGTGTAAACCGATCCTTCGCTATGAAGTAGGCCCTCGTCAGTTGAAGCATCTTTTATGTTCGCATTTTACGTTCGCATTACACCGGACGCTAGAAGAACTGCATCATCAGCAACCGCCTCGCAACAGCTCAGTGGCTGAGAATGGCTTCAGGAAGGCATCAATCCAACGATGGGCTTACATAGAAAAAAACTGAAAAGGGTCATTTTGTCCCTCAATACCAGTGTATTGCTATCCAAAAAAGGGACATGGTGGATCATTGTCATCCAAACACATTGACGCAAGGAAGCTAAAGTGGGAAATAGAACAAAATTCCGTACGTGCTGTGCAATTATTCCTCCAACATGACATGTCTTTTCACACTAAACAGAATAATGCAGTGGCCAATGTTCCCCGTCATAAGCAGATGTCAGTTGTGGAAGGCCTTTAAAGTCCTTCTCCAGAGGCAAATGTCAGTTGGGGAGGGCCTTTGGGGTCCTCCTTCAGAGGCAAATGTCAGTTGGGGAGGGCCTTTGGGGTCCTCCTCCAGAGGCAAATGTTAGTTGGGGAGGGCCTTTGGGGTCCTCCTCCAGAGGCAAATTTCAGTTGGGGAGGGCCTTAGAGTCCTCCATCAGAGGCAAATAGCAACTGGGGAGGGTCTTAAGAAGAGGATAGTTGTGTTGGGCTACCAATCGTGTGGTGGTGAACGCGTCTGCGCTGCGGTCATGGTGTCACCTGCCGTCTTCCTCGCGGCCGGCGACGCCATATAGCCGCAGCAGCTGAGTGTGACATAAAGCCTCAGTGACGACGGAGAGGAAGGTTTGTTTTGCTGGAAGATGCATCGTTTGTGTTTTGTTATAGAAAATACCAATTCATTTTTAACCGATGGTCAGCAAACGTTTGGAAAGGCAGCATAACACTGGAGCTCCACATACAAGGAGAAAGAAATGTTTATAATCTTGCTGATACAAATTTAGAAGCTATCAGTCGCATGCCATGACCGTCTAACTAATTGGAACAAGCCGCTCTGAAACTTGTAAGAAAAAACAGCGTCTTCACCCACGTTCCAAAGAGCTTCAACCGTCTGGTGGAGTGGGTGCATAAATTTAAATCAGAATATGCAAAATGAGGGCAACTCGAGTCCTCTTTTGTCCAATAAATGTGTTTCTCTGATGTCTGCCACTGGCGGCGGATCGTTTCTAACATGCGGGATTGAATGCCTACTTAGAGTAAGGCAATATAGGGGGCGATCACAATAATCAGCCATCAAGCCAGCCAAATGCGTTGCACTTGACGTGTTGAACGACCAATAATGTTAATTGACCATGATGTCAATAAGAACTGCTGCCGTTTGCCATCACAGCCACATGTAGACATGTGAGTACCATAACTTGGCTTAATTTGCGCTCCTAACACGTCAGATCCATTTCCATTGACTGAATGAAGGAGAGTGGCTGGCATCCTCGGCCTGCTGCTGTTGTACTCCTGTGGCCAAAATAAATTTGAAGCCCCTGCGTTACTTAAAAGCGCCCACATGTTAAATGCACCTCAACAGAAATCCCACCTACGCCTCTTCGTGGCCATGACACAAAGCAAAGTATGCTGCGCTTGACAAACGGAGCAAACAAGCTCGCAAGTGCAGGCCATCTGTGTGCTGTAACGCGGGCTGACGCCTCCCCGGACGATCCTAACCGGTGGCGGGCCGCGCGCGCGCCTGACCAGCGGCGACACGTCAGCTCCTGGTCCCTGGTGTGCCGTGGCTTGCACTGGGCCTGACGTCTGTCGGGTCATTGCGGGTCATTGTCGGGTCATGCGCACCGCAAGTTAAGAGAATTGCTACTGTCGCTGCCGCCCGGCACTGCGATCTTAATGGACGCCCCATTGGTGCGATGGGGGCAACAGCGGTGGCACCGGGCATCATGACCCACGGTTAAGCCTGCTGTGTGCCCTGCTGTGTGCCGCGGCGTGACACGCGGCTGTGTGCCGCGGCGTTTGCACGAGTACTGAAATGCGCTGGCGCTTTTAACCAAATTGTAATCTGCATACGCTTAAGGGTACGTGGGGGACTTACAGCCTGTTACTTGTTGAGGTTGCCCTTTTTGCGTCGCATGCTTCCAAACGGTGCATACCAGTGCTTAGCATGTAACTTCGCAGCTGTATCACATCTGTGCATTGGCCTTCTGCCCTAGCGCGACATTTTAGTGTGCAACAAAGCCCATTGTTCATCCGCCTGTTTTGTTGCCCATTTCTGCCTAATTGCATACGAGGTAAAACAACTCTATGGTGCGATCGACCCCCCCCCCTCCCCCCTCCCGTGGCGTCGTCCTCCCCCCTTCCCCTCCCCTCCTCCAGCACGAATTCCGATCGGTACCCACTCAGTGGGACCGGTGTACATCACCAATGGCCCTTGTTACGCTCCACCAGCCGGCCGTAAAATTAACGCCGCCCGGATTGTTTCCATTCAGCATGCACGCACACAGCGATCGGCCGAGCTCGGCGAGGGACGGAGGCCGCGTCCCTCGATGTGGTCGCGGACAGAACGGGCACCATTCCAATGTGCCGGGGACGAACCCGGCGTCCCTCACAGGGTCACGAGCTCAGAGCGTGTCTGGCCGCGTCTCTGCTCCAGAGACTGCCGTGTCCCACCCGCGATAGAGCACGTGTCCCTCCAGCGGGACAGGACACAGGCTTGCGCCGCTCGCTGTTTCCGGGAGCGTGGCCCCGCGTCCCTCCCCGGGGCCTGGCCAGGTGTGGGGAGGGGCCGGCGCGCGTGCCGTCGCCCGGCTGGCCGCTGATCCAGTGTTTGTCCGGTGGAGCCGCAGTCCCCGCCCGCCAACCACCGGTAAACATCATTCCCGGCCACAAATATTAACTCTTTGCCGCTTTAATTTCCTGCATCTTGGAGTTAATCAATTTTCCGGCCGGCCGGTGAGATGGGTACCGCCCGGGGAGCGCGCGGCGGGCGCCCCTCCCCTCGGCGCCCCCCTGGGGCCTCCCGGCTACGCTTTGATCCCAAAAACAATTTGCCTGACAGTCAAAGAGTTGCCGAGGAGAGGAATTCACATTTGCTCTGAGATTATCGGATCAAAAATTGTTGTCACGAGGGGATAATGTTGATATCCCTCGGGTATTATGCTATGAACAATAACAGGATTGAGCGGTCGTTGTTTGGGAGAAGGCTCACATTCTGCCTGGTTACAACTTTTTGCGGGCTCTGGGAAGACAGCTCGCATTTCGTTTTGAGATTCTAACCAGCAAGTGGCGCCAGACATGAAGTTACAGATGAGAAAGCGAAATGCATATTTTGAATGATGTTCAGAGTTATAGGCTGTTCCGACTGAGATGTCGTTTTAATTTTTCTTAATCCTTTCTTTGCTCTGTAAAAAGCTTCTAAAATGCGCTGACGTTTCTATTGCTCTTTTTATATGATGGTATTTGTAAATGTAGTAACGTTGCAGGGTTGAGGGTCGCGTAACTGTTTATAAGCCTTCTGAAAGCTCTGGAGGCTTTTCTGAAAGCTCTGGAGGCTATCTTTCATGGATTCGTTTCAGGTGGATTGTTTCATAGCGTTAACTCCTGATTTATTGGGGGTCGAATTTGCTTTTAGCATCGCTAAAGGCATTTTTCACGTGAATCACAATCATCAGAAAAAACGATGTAGTGCCCGTGTTGCCCTTTTCCCAATGATCCGCTGGAAAATCAGTCCACACACTTTTGGGAAGTTAACTTTGTTCAAATCTACGGGTCAGCATTTATTATAGCCAAAATGGCAGCAAATCTAAAACGCAACAAGGAGCTCAATTAAAGTTTGGTTCTGTGAGGTCTTATGTTGAAAATGAATGATCGGCAACATGACAGGAGGTACTGGTCAAACAACGTTATAAAGTAACCAATGATGTTATGTAAAAACTTGACGTTGCAAGGCAGGGTTCGTGGCATGTTGATCCATGGCATGACAGTGATTGCTTGAAAGCGTCGTTTAACAAGTACCTTCTGTTTTTTAAAGGCCAGCCGGTTTCAACATAATTGCTCACAATACCACAAAAGCGAAAGCACTGACTTTCTTGCTCATATCAAGAAATATGGTGTTCTCTAGGTGCTCATTCAAATCAACACTCGCGAGCCCTTGCTTCTTGTCGTTGATCAAATAACTTGCATTTCCATTTCAAGGCTAGGCACTCCGGTGTTGGTCAGATGTGCACTCCGTACATTCATTTAATGGAATCTAACGCAATTTAAGCGAAGCATGATAATGTCTCTCTTGTTTCTGATTGGCAGGTAATTTGCAACGGACGGCTTATGAACGAGTTATCCTTCGATATCAAGTTCCTGTTTTCTGTAGAAGATCAATTCACACAGGGCATTCTTACATACCGTAAGCTGCCCTACAACAGGCAAAATTAATTGATTATATTAGAAGCTCTATTCACGTCTAGCCACTCCACCGGGGGTGGTGGCATCGGAGGCGGGGCCGTCGAGAGACTGCTGGCGGCGCGATACTCCCCCATCCCCCCGTGCCCCTCCGATGGGGCCTGACGATGGCGCGGCACCCCGGCAGCGCAACAGAGGTGTGCCGCCTCGGTCTCAGTCTGACCCCTGTCAGCGCGGCAGAGGTGCGACACCTCGGTCTCAGTCTGACCCCTGGCAGCGCGGCAGGGGTGCAACACCTCGGTCTCAGTCTGACCCCTGGCAGCGCAGCAGAGGTGTGCCTCGGTCTCAATCTGACCCCTGGCAGCGCGGCAGAGGTGTGCCTCGGTCTCAGTCTGACCCCTGGCAGCGCGGCAGAGGTGTGCTTCGGTCTCGGTCTGACCCCTGGCAGCGCGGCAGAGGTGTGCCTCGGTCTCAGTCTGACCGGCCACGCTGCCGACCGCCCCGCACACCTGCTTTGGCGCGTACCCGCGCGGCCTGGTGTGGTGCAGGCAGATGGAGCCTGGCCGCCAGAGGCCCGGCTTCTAGCGAAGATCTAGTGCCTAAGACAGGTCTGCGGTACACCGGCGAGCGCCAGCACCAGATGGGTCCCCGCGAGCCAGAGGACCACTGCCTGAGACTGGTGCGCGGTAACCGGGCGGGGTAATGTCAAGCTGACTCCCACCGGCAATGACATTGGACGTTGTGGCCCGTTTTACGCTAGTCATTGGCTGATGCCTCTCCATAGCACGACCCCGGCGCCTGGGCAAATGTCCCGTTTGGTGGGCTGGGGGAGGGTATGAGGAACAGTGCCTCGTTCTGCACAGAAATCACCCGGGCTCTCTGCTGGGACATGAGGAGCATTCCCTCATTCGTGACCTTTGTAAGGCCTCAAGGTCGGCTGCGCACTGCGCTGTCTTGGCTTGGGGCATAAGGTGGCGAGTGACCAGGCCCATGGCGTACTACTCGGCCAGACCCGTGCTATAAACACCGCCCACTCGGACGCCACCGGCCGTGACGTTCAACATTGGAACCGGTGCGCCTCCACCGCAGGGGCTCCTGTTACTGGAGGCTTCTAAGCCTGCCGCCGCGCCGCCGTCTCCTGGCTGCCACCGGGGAAGCGCAGTGCAAAATCAAAATGCCCAAATCAGATTAGACCGCCGTCCGCCGAGGTAGATCCTTGTCACAAGCAGTTAGACACTCATAACTTATGAACTCGGCTGCGCCGTGCTGCACTTAATTCACTCAGGCGAGTGGTTATTCGAGCGTCGTTTTTCCGGGGGTGCAGGGCGTGGCGGCCCACCGGCGGACCGCCGTCCGGTGCCGGCGGTCGGGACGTGGCCGTGGGCGCACGGGTCGGCCGGAGGTGGCCAAAAAATTAATTAGGCGTACCGGCGAGCGCTCTGCGCCCTGTGACGATACGGCGGCCGAACCGGACATAATTGTCTGGCCGAGTTTTTGTCGCCGATGATTGGCACGCAGGTAGGGGTCCGAGCCAACCGGCCGGAAATCCAACAACGGCAAATTGGCGAGCAAAGCACACAGAAAAAGGCGTGGGAGAGATGAACGGCTCTGTCATCGTGGCCGCGTCCGCCGGTCCCATTGGTCCGCTGTCGCGCTGACGTCGCTGATTGGCCGGCTCCTGTCGCCATGGCAACGGGACGACGGTCAGTTGAATGACACACAGGTGAAGCCCGGCGGACGGGAGGGGCAGCTGGCCGGCTCAGTTTTGACCAGCTGCAGGGGCTGGCTCAAGGCCGGCATATACTCGGGGCCGGCTTACGCCTGTTTTCGTTTCGCTGTAAATGCTGTCCGGGGCTCCTCGAGGCTACGGCAGCCTTTCACTAGGAGGCTCCGTTACCTTGGTCATTAAAACACCTGGTTAACATCTGCTAAGTGAGCGCATTCCTCGCGCCACTTCAGGGTGCTACTAGCCTCAGGCATGCGGTCGAAACTATTCACACATGCATGAGGCGACCGGAGCGACACCCGGCAGTGCCTCGGAGCCTCTGCCACGCCTGCGCCTGGCGCCTGGCCCGCCGCCTGAGCCGATGCCGGGGCCGCAGCGCGCCGGGTGCTCCCGCCTGCCGCAGGCCGCCGGTCGACGGGCGGCGGCCGACGCACCACTCCTGTACCGTCACTCGACACCGGGCTCGGTCGGCCCACCTGCCCGCCCGGCCGGCGCGCGCCGAGCTCCAAACTTATGGAGACGCCGCTAATTTAGCCGGGCCATTATTCTCGTGGGCGGCCTGCAGCCTGTGTGGCGCCGTAAATTGGCCGATGCGGCCGAGCGCGAAGTTCGGGCCGCCTGCATGGTGGCCGAACCGCCCACAGGTCACGGCGCTGCTGCACCAGTTGCGTCTTCGTATTCACGGCTGGGCTGTGATTATTTAGCCGTGCGGTGGGCACTGCTGGTGTAAGGGTAATAGACATACGCACGTGTTGAGAAGTTACGGAGCTATCGACCGTAAAACGTACTGTGGAAAGCCGGCATGGTTTGGGTTGGTGGGGTCGGTACAGCGATTTCGCCGCCTGGCTAGGCAAATGCATTGTGTTAGGGAGAGAGGACGCCAGCTGGCGTGTCCTTTGAGCAGTGACATTTTCGCTGCAGCGGCCCAATTGAGCGCGACCTCTACCCTTCCCAAAAGAAATGTAAGACGGTGAGATTACCCGTTGTAGCTTAACCCAGTGTTCAGAAAAATATGTTTCTCAAAATGAATTCGACGCACAAAATGAGATATTTGCGTACAGCTTATTCGATTAAGCACGACTCTCATGCAACGTTGCAGTGCACTTGACTGGAGAAGAAAGTAAAAAGTAAATTAATTAAAACACTCTTATAAGCACATGTCGAAACTAGGGCCAGAACCCGGCAATGGGCCTTCATAGCGACACGAAACCGAAACCGAAACGTGACAAGGGAATCAAACGGGGGGGGGGGGCAGACTCATTGGTGCGGGCAAAAGTGCAGGCCACCGGCCCCAGGCGTTTGGAAGATTTATGTCAGATTTCAGAAACCAGAGCAAATAAGGACTTGGAGCCAGTTACACCACGTGGTTGACGTACCGTCTACAAATCGCCAGCAATCGGACCACTCCCCGATCCAAACGTGCGTTACTATCGATCGTGGAGAGAACAGTTTTAAATTGTTTACCGTTTGTAAACACTAGGTTGTGTCTAAACCGATATTCCTACATTGATTTTTAATGACAATTTTAGTTAATCGACTTAATCGCGGTGCTGTCATGTGTCATGTCATTGGGGCTTTACGACGCACTCAGCTGCTGAAGCTATATGGCATCGCCTGCCTCCCACCCTGGCAGGAAGGGCGGGCGCCGCGGGGAATCGAGCCCCGTACCTCTGGTTTCCCAGACGCGCGGTGGTTAACGCTACACTACCGGCACCCCTCGCATTGCTGTCACTGGACCTCCGAATAACCGAAAAAGCCGTTCATAACTATTGATAAAAATGGCTAAAACTGCATAATTTCATGCATTGCATGGTAGTGACATCATTCGTACATCATGTAAGAGACTATCTCATATTTTTGGATATGAACCTGCACACACAATATTGCAACGGATCTAGTGTGAAGTGCATCGATGCCTAGCCAGACCAGGGCAGACCCAAAGCCAGCTGATCGTCAGCAATCTGATCTGCGAACGGACGCCCGAACGCCACATCAGTGCACCGCTGACAGCTACACTATCACAAGACGAACGATCCAATTCACTAATGGTGAACTGGACCGGCAGGCACCGACATGTATCGGCAGTCACCCTCGGCGTGCGAGCCTCCGAACACGTTTGGTTCCATTAGCTTAGATACTGATATAATCTGCAAAGTGATACTAGATAATTGTCATGTCTGCCATCACCTCGCTCGTTTCGCTCCGCACAAGTCGCCTGTCTGGCATGAGATCTTCAGCACCCTCTCCGGTGTATCGCATAATGTCCGTCATATGTCTTCATTTGCGTGAGAGTTTCAGGTCTTTTTAAGAGACTCTACGAGTTTTCTTCCAGAAATGAAGTTCATTTGTATGCTGCAAGGCGTTCATTTCATTTTCAAATGAGTTAGGACAGTATTAGCCATGTCAATGACCTCGACATATGTTAATTATCTCGGCACTACCCGGGCAATTATTGAACGTCGTGATCTAGTCCAGTTTTCAATACTTGCCGAAGGAAATGAATAATCGTCAGGGCTGTCGTCCAATATTATATGCGTCTAATAAGATAACTCGTCTAATATGAGTTCTCTTTCTGGGTTTTAATGCCATGAGTTAAGTATTGGTTTTGGCATCTTAGATACGAGCAGCAATACGTCAGCGGTTTCTGTAGAAAGTATACGGTGGCATTGCTGCGCATTTTGCGGGCATTTGATGCAGATAAAGCAATTTGCAGAAACAAACCTCTTTCTTGAATGATTTGCTTCAGTGCTCAGTTTTTATATAACTGAACACACAATTTCTTGTCCTGTAAAGGTGATCCAGCTTGATTCGGGAGACTTAAGAAGCTTCCACGGGCGTGGCTGCTAATGCAACGGACAAGCATGTGAATAACTTGTGTTTTCGAACATTGTCTCTAGTGCTTGTCACAATATTCGGTTAGTTAGCACGTGGTTTAAAGTCCATGCTATAGTTGCAAACTCATGTGCTTTTTACATCTAAAATACATTAAGTACATTACAAACATAAATCAACATATGCAACTATTTTTTTGCCACATTACCAATGGTGCGTTCACTCAGGACGGGAAAAGGTTGTGTGAAACAAATTCCACTATGTCGTGTTTGTGATTGGTCTAAACGGTATCCTTGGATGGCAATTTCATTCAATCCAGTTTTTGGTTTGACAACAGCAATATTAAATTGCAGGACGACATTGACCTATAACTGAGGCTTTTCAGTAAACTATGCCTACTTTATTACGGAGCAGATCACAATGCCTACCACAGCCAGAAATGTGGGTTGTGCACGTAGACGTTTTAGAGTCAGCGATGCATTGATAGATGAAGAAGAGCATAAAAGAGCAATTTTCTGCATCGTGTTTCACTAGAATAGTGGTGACGTCAGATGTATAACTTTGCTCATAAGCCCGTGCAGATAATTTGGGCCGTCTTGTCCGCCTCCGGCCGTCACGCTTCTTCGGACAGGTCGTTGTAACCACCGACCGCACATGTTCTGCTTTTCTCCGCGCGGTTTCCAGCAGCAAAACATGAAACTTTGAAGTTTATTGCATAAACTGTAAGCTATTTGAGGACGGACTGCATATTTAAACATGCTTTCTTTGCAATAAAACATGCTGAATCATGATGTCGACAAAACCAGGACCTGAAGGTCTTTTTTCTTACATCAGCGCGAGACTTTCCAGCGCATTTATCAGACCCATCGGTGTGGGTTTCCAAAGGTGTCTGGCCCCATCAGGTCATGTTTTGGCATCGGCCTCATGATGATAAGTGCTCTCACAAGTGATAAGTGATGATGGCTATCACGCCCATAACAGTCTCGTTCGTGGTTCGCCTCACGGGGCGTCTCGCTGGCAGGTATCGAGCGTTGAATGCAGCGGCTGTTGCCATTATCAACCTCTTTACTTGCCCACTTGGACGCTTAAGGTTGTCTGAGCACGAATGGTTATGGACCCCAATAGCTTTAATGCGTCCGGTAGCAATCCTGGGACGGAGCCAACGTGAATAAGCGGATCAAGTGAAATGTGATACAATCGCTGCAATGTGCACTGATTACGAGTAGGATGCAGCGTTTCAAGAAAACCCATCAAATGCTCTGATTTAGGGGCACTACGGTGTTGCTGTCATGCACGTGTTTGCTATTTACACTCCGGTTTTCGAGCAGGGAATGCATTTAAGATGACTGAAAACCTGACATCCCATTAATAGGACACTAACATGCTATCGGCTGTGACGGGGAAAATATCAACGCCAACTCGTGCTGGCATCTTCCGACGGCTATCATCAGAGAAGTGCGAGGCGGTGTTCTGGTTTGTGGAAACCAACCAAAGATCCATCGACATTGCACCGCGTTGTAGTTGTTACCTCCGGTCCTCGCCCTCTCCCTGGACTGGCTTAGAAATGTACAGATTCATAACAAGCTTGCGACTGAGCTGCGAAGCAACTGATTTGTTCGGAAGCGCGCGATCGACCGACTGATCGAAGGTCGCTGCGGCAGTTTTACATGGGAATGTAGACCGGTGCAGCACTAGACGGCGCCCCGGCAGGGCTAGTGTGGCTCCTGTTCGGCAGTTTTACATGGGAATGTAGACCGGTGCAGCACTAGACGGCGCCCCTGGTGTGGCTGGTGTGGCTCCTGAAAGGTTCCAAGTGTCTGGACCAGGTTGACACACCAAGGAGCCTCCGCTCATTTGGCTGGTCTGCGATTTATGGCTTCGAAGTTAAAGGAAATGTTCCAATTTTCAAAATACTGAGGCAAGCATCAGATACCATGGCAGAAAGCTCACTTGTATCTACTGGTATGCTTTAAAGTGCAGAGGACTTCTATATACAACGTCATTTCATCATCTAGTAAATACTCCTCAACACGTGATTGACTGATTACGTCTTGGAATATTTTTGTGCCATCAGAGTTGCCGCCAGGCTGGCCATGTCTGGACAGCCACTACAGCGACCGGGTTTACTTACTTGTAGTACTTCAACTCTTTGAGAGATGGCTTGTTGATGTATGCCTGTGACCTAACCGAATATCGTCATGTGCGATTGTTTTGGCCCTTTTGCGTAGTGTTCTTACCGCTCGTGATGGCATACTTTTACTTGCATTTGCATTCTCAGTTACGGCGCTATTTCTAGGGTATTCGATTCCCAGCGTCATTTCCGTCATATCTAGCATAACTGCCCAAATTCCTCGATTATGTATTGCAAAATGCGGTTTGTGCTCGAAATTTACATTTAACGCGGTATTCTGGCTTAAAGCCGACCGCTGTCAGCTGATGCAACGATTCGTGATGGCGTACTCAAGACATAAATACGTCCATGGTCATATTTTTCTAGACTTAAACACGATATGGTTATTGAGGAGGCAGAAGTTCGTGACATTTCTATGACGCATACGTCTTTAGGTGACTTCAAATTAGGCGGCGCAAAATATTCTGCACCAGGTCGCGTGCGCCTGGCTCATAAACTAGAGGATTTAAAGTCTTAAAAAGGGAAAAACTGTTGACTGCAATACATTTTCTTGGACACGGATATTTCGGTTCAAAGCCACATGCAAATTTGGAAGCCCTTCAGAAAGAATCGAAGGCGCCGGTAGGTAGCTGTTGAATTGCCAAACATTCGACAGTTTTGCGTGAGGCTGGCTGCTTATCGATTTTTTTAGTTTTTCTCAAAATAGTTGCTTTCTAGACCAATGGTATAAATCTGTCCCGCAAGCTTGTTTGGGAAGAATAAGCATATTCTTGACGCGTCACATCTATGTACGTCCAAGCTGAGTGCACAATCCACAGCGTGCGACAGTAACTTACAAAACACTGCTTTTGAAGCCAAAGGTCACTGACCAGCTCGTGCATCTGATGATTATATTCCTGTCGGTATTTCTCTTCCGTAGTGGAACTGTCCCATGCCTTGGGAGGCAGTGAGTGGGACAGCCAGCGCCGGCCAGCTGGTCAGTTCCCATTAGCCCGTCTCGCCTCGTCTCGCGTCAGGTCGGCCCGCTGGCGGCAACACGCGGCTCGCCTCGTACCGCGTCAGGTCGGCCCTCTGGCGGCAACACGCGGCTCGCCTCGTACCGCGTCAGGTCGGCCCTCTGGCGGCAACACGCGGCTCGCCTCGGCCGCTTGGTCATAATGGCATAACCACGTGATAATGAAGTGCCGGGGCCCGATTACCAGTTACGGCGCCTTAATGCGGCCCGGCTCGGCGGCGTTCGCCACCGGCTGCTTCGCCGTCAGCCGTCGGCGTGCCCACCGCGGCCGCGGGGCGGACCTGGCCACGTTCCGGCCGCGGGCCGGCTACGGCCCGGCGACACGGGCTCGTATTTTAGGCGGCTGCGAGCCGGGGCGGACCGACGCGCCGCGCGCTGGCGCCGGGCGACTTCCCGCCATAAATCAGAGAGTATGGCGGGACACCGCCACCGCCGGCCGCGTACGTGCCTAATGACCGTCGCGGCCTGTCCGGCGGCGGCGACCGGGCCGTGACGTCACGGCGAGTGGCGGGTCGGCCCGGGCGTGATCGCTCGTAAACTCCCCTCCCCCCCCGCCTTCCGCGGCGGTGACCCCCGCCCCGACGCTCCACGCCTGATGCCGGTGACCTCAGTCCGGCCGTGGGTGCCCCTCCCCCTCGCGAGGTCACGTCGGCTGAGATGTCCGAGCCCGGAAGGGTCGGCTGTCCACGGCAACGTCCGAAATTACCTCCGCGCCGCCCGCATCCCATGTGTTTACTGACAGCCAGCCGGCCTTTGTAATCCTTTGATATATGTCCGGACACGACAGCGGCGACCGGCCCGTCCAGACAGTCCCAAAGCCGCAATGACTGTAATTTTGTGCTGATCTCTTTCCAGGTAACCTTCAGTCGGCCATAATTTCCCACCAAAAGGCTATTTATTTAGAGGCTATTTATTTGAACCCTATGATTAGGCACCCCTTTTGTGCTCGTAATGCACCCCCTTGTCGCATGAGCATGCAGCATCGGAGGGTAATATCCTGCGCGCCCGAGGCCGTGGCATAATCAAACTATGACAGATGCTGTCTCCGCTGACATGATGTCCAGCCGTTCTCTGCTTGATGGACGCTAAACCGAATTCTTAGGTTAGCACGAAATTAGCCCTAAACGTCGGTGTGATACTGAGCGGCGGCCGTTTCGGCGAAGTGGCGCCCGCGGCACTCGTGGCGCGCTCCTCATTGCGCGCTAATGCGCCGCCTGCAAGCGACGTCATTAGCGGACTGTGCAGGGCGCCCGTCCCCCGCCGCTGGCAAGGAGGAGGGGACGGGTGAAGGGAGGGGGGGGGGATACCGCAGCTTGGGCGGAGCTGCGCGAGACGTTACTGCATTCTCTCCAATCGCGCTCTGCGCGTGGCCTCGCCGAGTCACGGCCCGGCCTGACGCGCGCGCGACGCGACGCGGCGCGACTCGCGGCCGGACCGCCGGGCCGGTGGTCGGGTGGCTGGATGTCGACCACCCACGTCGTCACCGTCGGTCGTCGGTCGTCGGTCGCCGGAGGGCGACACGTCACGCTCCCGGGCGACAGCTGTCCTACCGGAGCTGGCATAAATATTTCCCGGCGGCGGCCGGCCCCGGGCGCCGGAGCCGTCTCCGTAGCGACCCGGCGGACAAAAGGTCACAGTGGCGGGCGGTGGAGATGGGATGGCGTGTGCTCGGAGCGACACGAGCCTCGACGGCAACAACGCGCCCCAGTATGGACCGTGCACAGAGGCTCCGCCGACAGCCCGCCGACGGCCTCGGGCTTCCGAGGACGGAGGCGCTCCCCCGGGCCGTATACACGGGCGGCCGTCGCCCGCCGTCGCCGTCGCCGCCGCGCCGATCGCAGTTTATGAGCAGCGCTCTGTCGCGGCCACCCACCGAGCGCCGCCGGCTAAACATAGCGGCCGCTCGGCGGCGGCGCGCGGCGCCGGCGACACAGCGCGGCCGGGCAGGCGGCGCGCGACGCCGCCGATAGCCGATCTCGGCGGCGGCGCGGCGGCGGCGCTGATCAACGCGGCCCTGTGCGGTCGTGATGGCTCGGCGGCCAGGCGGGTCGCCTCGTTGGCGCGGCGGCTCGTCGCTGCCGACGCGCGCGCCCCGATGTTTTGTGTCGGCGTCGTTTTTGCATGGAGGGAGAATTTATAGGGCTTGGGTCGGGCCGGCGAAGGGGTGAACAGGAAGACTAAACAAATCACTGGTCGGGGCCGAAGCCGCGAGGTGGGGAGGCGGCGACGGCCCCGCGCGACCGGCCGGCCGGCCACAGGTAGATCGCGGTGTCGAACAAAGACATTCCGGGCCCCTCTCCGTTCCGCGACGGTGGCGTGCTCGGCTCGGCTTATCCTGCTTCGGCCGTCGGTCTGCCGGGCGCGGCGCGGCGCTGCGCGGCGCGGGCGGCGCTGCGACCGCGGCCTTTTTGCATCGTCTCCGACAGGCGTCAGCTTGCGGTGGGCCCGGCGGCCGCGGCACGGCGCGTTGCGGCGCCGGGAGAAGGCGTCGGTCGGGCGACGGCGCCTGGGTCATAGGTCAGGCCCGTGTCGGGGCGTCGCGGGAGGCAAAAGGCCGGCTTGCGTCCTGGTGGGTCACAGAGTCGCGTGGTGGCAGGTTTCCCCTGTCGAATCATGAAGTCACTCAGCGTCAGCCGTCTCGTGTGTCTTCTTGCTTTCCAGGGTGTTGTGCGTCACGGGTCCGTTCGTGACCGGGAGAGCTCTGGAGGGTCGCAGGGTAACTTGAGGACATGTGCCTCTGGGGTAGCAGCGTATCGTACTTCCGCACGGTCCTTTTCGTACAGCATGCTGCACGCAGCTCGTCCTCTGTCGCCCATTGTTCCAGCCGGCTATGACGTTTGTCTCTGGATAGGGACCGGCACGTCAGAGGCCGAACATTTAGCCTGGAGTTGATCCCGGACCTGGTAGGGGATCTGAGCGTGACATGAAGGCAAGGGAGAGTCACGACTCGCAAACCACCTTCCTTCATCATGCACCATCCCAAGAGCCGAGAGCTGTGTGGTTTCAACAGTCTGGCGTGTCACACTAGCGCCGATTCGGGCCGGTGTTGTCGTGTCATGTCGTGTCATAGGGTCGCGTCATGCGCGACCGGTCACCGAAATGTGATTGCTCTCCACATCTGACGCTGGCCTCCGTGAGGCTATACTTTGAGAGCGTGACTTGCCGTGAGCGCGGGCCGTCGTGAACGTCATCCGCCATGAGAGTGAGTCCCCGTGAGCGTGGTCCACCATGAGCGTGAGTCGTGAGCGTAATCTGCCGTGAGCGTGAGTCGTGAGCGTGAGTCAGTGAGCGTGATCCGCCGTGAGCGTGATCTGCCGTGAGCGTGAGTCATGGTAAGCGTGAGTCGTGAGCGTGATCCGCCGTGAGCGTGAGTCGTCGTGAGCGTGAGTCGTGAGCGCGATCCGCCGTAAGCGTGAGTCGTCGTAAGCATGTGCCGTCGTGAGCGTGAGTCGTCGTGAACGTGAGTCGTGAGCGCGATCCGCCGTAAGCGTGAGTCGTCGTAAGCATGTGCCGTCTGTGAGCGTGAGTCGTCGTGAGCGTGAGTCGTGAGCGTGATCTGCCGTAAGCGTGAGTCGTCGTAAGCATGTGCCGTCGTGAGCGTGATCCGCCATGAGCGTGATCTGCCGTGAGCGTGAGTCGTCGTGAGCGTGAGTCGTGAGCGTGAGTCGTGAGCGTGAGTCGTGAGCGTGAGTCGCTCTGACCGCAGCCTGCCCAGTCTGCCCCGACTCGGAAACAATCCATCATGATCTTATCACACTGCAATATCGCGGCGTGCCCGTGCAGCAAATTTCCAGCGCACGGTCGCCGATGAATTGTGGCCAGTTACCAGCGTTGTCGGCCGGCGCGCGATGGGCCGATCCGACGCGCCTAATGCGGCCGGCGCCTCGAAGTGCAGTCGGCGCGAAGGCCCGCCCGCCGGCTAGTCGACCATTGCTGCCATTCAGGCGAATGAATGAAATAAAGCAGGTGCAATGAATGGTCTCGATGTGTGCCTGGGTGCCATGCACGCGCCTCCCACCGGGCCGCCATTCGCTCACGTATCACTGCAGCCGGCTCTGCGGTGGGCCGTAATGTCTCCTGGTGGTGTGGCGAGCCTTTGATGTGGCATGACGCCATGTGGCGTGTGGGAGCTGTTGCCATAGTCCACGGCAACGGTCGTGGGAGTCGGTCTCGGCGGCTTGTTGCTGGATCGTCGCTCTGGGCGCCCTCCGTGACCTCCGAGTGTAACGACTGCCGACAAAAGCTGCTCACAGAGCTGCTTCCACTGTGGTTGCCGTTTCGAGGACGCGCGGCGGGGCAAGCAAGGTGACAGGGCGGTTTCGGCTGGCTGGACCGCCTGCATCCCGGCGAGTATAGGAGCCGGAGGTCTGGCGCCGCTAAATTCGTAACTGACGACGAGACAACAGGCGCCCGTGGCGTAAAGTTTGTAGGCGGCTCCTTTGTGGGGTCGGATGTTTGGAGAGGGCGTACCGTCCCGCCTTATGAATAAAATGCGGCGTCGACGGAGCCGACGCGTCGGTCGCGCGCGCGGCGGCCCGTCCGTCGTCGGCTCTTGTGGACTTTGTGTATCCGCCGTCCTGTCTTCGGCACGGTTTATAGACGAGTCGGCCCAAAGCTGGGAGGCTCGATTTGCGACATAAACACGACGGGATTGATAATAAACGAACGCGCTTGACAGGGACACGCTGTGAGATGTCGGTCGTCGGCGTCGATGCCACCCGTCGGCGGCGACGGCTGTGGTCAGCGTCGGCGAGCTGCGACGCGACGTGTTCCAGGCCGCCGCCCACTGGGCGATGGGGAGGGGGGCGGCAGGCAGAGGCGGTCAGGGGTGCCCCTGCCGGCGCGGCTGTCACCCGCTCGGCGTGACGACTCGGGCGGCCCTCCGAGTCGTCAGCCGTCGCCCCTGCTCCGCCGGCGTCGCCGCGGCGGCCCGCTGGCGTGTGGGTGTTGGTCCAGCGTCGGGCGGCTGAGGCGGTGTGCAGGCTGCGACGCCGGCCCTCCGCCGGTGTCGCCGCGGCGGCCCGCTGGCGTGCAGGTGTTGGTCCAGCGTCGGGCGGCTGAGACGGTGTGCAGGCTGCGACGCCGGACCTCCGCCGGCGCCCAGCGTTCGGTCCTCTGTCGCTCGGGCCGGCCGAGTGACGTCATCAGCAGCTGACGACTGGCTCTGGAGGCGGAAGAGCGATGTTGAATGGGTGCCGCACCCCGGCGTAAACAAATATTCAAGGCACGTTAATTAAAACATTTGCATGGGGCGTGGCGTAAACGATTTTACGACCTGCAGGACAAAGACCTTTGCAAAGTGTGGTGTGATGCATGGCCTCGCTCACCGGGGCTTCAAGCCAGGGGCTGCGATGGCCGATCCGTCGCCACCGCTGGTGCCGGGCGGCATTGCCGGAGCCCGCGTCGCCGCCGTTGTCTGGGCTGAATCATGCGACAGCCTCGCGCGACCCAAGACGCTGAGGTCATCGGTGCGACAGTGTCGAAGGGGCCACCCTGAGCCCTTCTGAATCACTGCTCACTCAGCCACCAGACCCGGCGCCGGGAACAATGGTGTTGAGTGGGTTTGTGGCGCGTCGTGCGCCCCCGCAGTTTGCCGTCGGCAGCCCCCGTGAACCCAGGCACGCGGCTACGAGACCCGGGCTGGGAGAACCCTGGCTAGTTTAGTCTTCGTGCTTTTACTATGCAGGTGGTGCCATGATTAGGTGATCTTAAAATAATAGCATAAATGGACAGTAATAAAAAACACGCCAGAGTTTGCTATTGCCGTCAAGTAACCGGATCTGTTTGGATGTCCTGGTCTAGATTCTGCGCTCGGGGCTCGATCGTAATGTCGTCACCAGCAGAGCGAGCCTTGTCATCGTAGCAGTCTGGTTGCTGGGTTCGGATAGAGCTCAATGCGTCGTGATAACGACAGAACTGCCGCCTCCGCTCCACGAGTGTCCCCACTGTCGGCCACGACCCTCGCACTATCGGGACCTCCGCCGGGTTGTCGTGGGCGTGACGACGACCCCACCGTGGCCGACAGCGGGGAGACTGCCCCCCCCCCCCCCCCCCACCTTGTCCCGCTCCGCTCGACTCCCACCGGCGAAGTGGGTCGGAGGCGGCCGGGGCGGCACGGTCCCAGGCCCGGGGCGCTGACGGCCGCATCCGCGCCAGATCCGTCACGCCGCGCCGCCGCCGCCGCAAAACAAACGCGGCGCGCAAAAAGACGCGGCAACAGCGACGGCCGTCGTCGGCTCCGTCGCCGTCGACGCGGCGCCCCCGACGGTCGCCGTGTACGCAAAAACGCGCCCGGTGCCGGCAGTTTGTTGCGCGTCGCGGGAGACGGCGCCGCTCGGTCAGGTGTCGCAGCCGCAGCGCCGGCCGGCCGCGCGACAAACGAGCGCCGCTCGCTGCGCCGCGCCGGTCAGGTGGTCGCATTGAATAGCGCGGCTGACACGCGCGCGGCAAACAGTCATTAGGCGTAATTGAGTTGTTCTCGCTGGCACGGCGGCCGGGACGGGCGGTGCCGGCTGTCGCCTGGTGCCAAGCCAGGCGGAGGCACACCCGGAGACGCGTCTGGAGCTGGCTGGAGCCCACAGGAGCTGCCGAGCGTGGCCTGAGCTCTGTTGGAACCTGACAGGGACGGGGCTGAAATATGCCGTTCAGATCGGAGCCGCTTAGGCACCACTGGAACTCAATGAGGCTCTAATAAATGTACTTCGAGCTTGGTCTTGTGAGAGCAGGGCTCAGAGCCTTGCAACAAAACCGGAGCCGTCCCACACACGGCCTGGAATCCATGACAGGCGGCCTGCGGCCTGTGTGAGCGCGCGGTCACCGTGGAGCCTTACACCGGTCTGGTCCGCGTTCAGGAGTTCACCGGGGCGGCTCCCCCAGCAGCCGCGGGAGCTCGACTACGGGCGGCGCGCGTGCGAGGCTCCGGTCAAAGCGGGCCGGCTGACGTCACAGCTCTGATGGCGGACAGCATTCTCAGCTCGCTGTCGGCACGCGCCGACGCCGCGGCCATCAGATCGGGTGGCCAGACGTCTGGACATCTCGCAGAGTGGCAGCGGCCGCTGGAACTGTCCCGGCTCCAGGAGCCCCCGTCGACGCGACCGGGCTGGCCTGAAAACGCTCGGTATTCTGCGGTCTGGAGTTGGCCCTGGAGGTGGCTCCGGTTCGGCCCTGGTTGTCGGATTGACAGGCTTGACTGATAAGAGTCTTGGGAATGTCTGCAATGCTGTTGGATCCGACCACATCGAAGCGGGACGCCGCGGAGGCAGCGAATGTTCACGCGACCTTTGGCTGACTAGAATGTGTTGGGAATATGGCCGAAGAGGAATGCGATCCCAAATGCTCGCGCGGTAACTGACGGCCATAATCTCCAGGAGGATCTCTGCAGAAAGCATTGCACAGGACACGATGAAGCATTAGTCTGAATCAGACAGGTCTCGTTCAGTCCGATACGGTTAACATTGGCGCACGGGCCCCGTCTTTTGTAAATATCTGCAGCCATTAATGCTCGATCAACCGTGTAATTATGTTTCATCTTAGACCACAAATTACCCCATCAAAGGAATCAACATAAAAATGGGCGACATCATATGAAAGACCAGCAAAAAAAAAAGAAGCAAAACTGGATGAACCCGACAGAGATATGCATTTGGGTCGTCGCAATGTCGGCCTGTCGCTGGACTGACCTGCAAATCTTGCGCGGTTGACGTAAAATACGCTGCCCGATTTGTCGGCCGCTTTGGGGCCCGACGGAGCCCCAACTGCGCTGGCACCACTAATCCGGCGCCCTGTGGTTCCCCGGGGTGCTGCTTGGTCATCGAATGTTTCGGAGCTCTCCTGAGCCGCCCTGCGAGCGTGGCGCACTCCGCGCTCCCCCCCCCCCCTCCCCCCCCCCCTCCCGCCTGGGCGCCCTGCCGGCTGGGGCATTGGCGAGTGCTCCGAATGTCCAGGGTGTTGTATTGGCTAGCGCGGCCGAGGCAGCCTGCTTGCAACTGTCGCTCGCTGGCCATGTCGCTCGGGCCCTCTGTCGCTCTGTGTCTCTGTCGTTATGCTGGCACCCGTCGATATATCGGCCCACTCCTCCGCCGCCTGTCAGCCCGTCTGCGGTGCCGTTCTCGCAATAGTCGCTCTGCTTTCTTGTCACTCTTCTTCCGTTCGCTCGGTCTTCTCTGTCATTTTGTCCCCTGCCAACCTGCTTGCTGAAAGTCTGCTTCGTGACATGACACTCTGCCCCCTGCTTCTTCACACCAGGTCATTCCGCCTCCCAACATTCCGCATCCTGTTTTATTGCCTACCCCGTCACTCTGCCTTCTCTCTCTCTCTCTCTCTCTCTCTCTCTCTCTCTCTCTCTCTCTCTCTCTCTCTCTCTCTCTCTCTCTCTCTCTCTCTCTCTCTCTCTCTCTCTCTCTCTCTCTCTCTCTCTCTCTCTCTCTCTCTCTCTCTTTCTCTTTCTTTCTCTCTTTCTCTCTCTCTCTTTCTCTCTCTCTCTCTCTCTCTCTCTCTTTCTCTTTCTCTCTCTCTCTCTCTCTCTCTCTCTCTCTCTTTCTCTTTCTCTCCTTCATGCCGTTTTGTCCTTCCTGTCACGCGGTTCTCTGCAGATCGGTATCTCCCGTCAATCTGTCCCCGAGCACTCTGGTTTCCTTGTCGCTCTGTCATCGTCAGACTCGGGCCACGCGTCACTCCACCGCTCTCTCCGAGTCCTGCCACCTGGAGACGATCCGTGTCATTTGCATAGTGCTGTGACGCTGCAGAAAGTGCCTATTTGGCGACGGAATGCCTCAGTCATTGTCAACCGGGCCGCAACGAGCCACACTGTTTGGATTAGCATTGCGCACACGTTCAAGCTACTAATGACAAATGGCTAGCGATTGGAATGCATTATCACGGAGGATGCACGGCCAATTACCGAGTAAAAATTTAATTGCATTTCGTACGGCAATTTATTGGAGGGCTGCGCTGTGGCTCGCTGGCAGGCACCTGATATTTCTTCAATATGCGATGCAGAATGGCTGTTCAGCCAGTGGTCCAACCCCTTCCAATTAATTGCTGAGTAATTTGCTGCAATTAACTGGTTTACCGCCTTCGTTTCTGTTCATCGCGACCACGATATCGCGCTGGGAGATCAGGCAGTGTTTATCTTGTCCGGGGCGTTCTCGGGGAGTTGTGCGGTTGAGAAGCGTGCTGACGCGCGGCGCGTCCTCGCCTGCGGAGCGATGCTCAGAGCGTTCTTAACGGTTGCTTATCTTTCAAGCTGGTGTGCAGTCAAGCTCCTGACCCTACCGCGGCGAAGACTGACCTGACCTGACCTGACCCTACCCCACCATGTATAAGCTTTGTAATGTGCGCGAGGTAGTTGGTTGAAGCAGCTTCAGTTGCAGCCAGTAGCAATGTATCCTAGCTTTATGCTCGTTGGAGCGGCGCTCTGAAAGTCAGCGTCGCTCCGTTCAGCGCGGCGAGCCGGATCGTCCTCGTTCTCGTCCCAGCGCCCGGCGTCGGCTTCCTTGTCATTCAAGCAACCAAGCAGTATTTTGCGGTAATTAGATAACGCAGCGGCAGGCGTCTGCCAACTGCCTGGGCCCTGAGCGATATGGCAGGCGGGCGACAGGCCAGACGCTGTATTGAACCGGGCCAGCAGCTGAGCAGTGGTCTCATCCAGCGCCGTCAGCCGGCGGCCGGCACCTGCCCGCCGCGCCGGGCTCGTCCCGCTGATGGCTCCAGCCATCCAACTTTAGGGAAGGACGCTTGTTGGGCAAGCTCTGCGTCATGTGAGGGCTTGTTCTCTCGCTAGCCATGTCCGCGGAGCGTTGAGCTGGCGTGGCGCTGAGCTGACGCTGTGAGAGGCGCCTGTAGGTTTTGCATTCATCCATTCTTTCCATCCCCTTATTTCCCCTGCTAGATCATCCAGAGACTCCCTCGGCCTTCTTCAGACACCGCCGGCATGTTTCATTTGGACGCTACACTGAGACAGCTCGACCTCTGGCTGCGTCGGCGCCGGAGGTCACAACCAGGCGCGGCTAAGAGCACCGCCAGCATGCTTCTTGTGAGCGACTCGCCCACGTGACGGCCTCGGTCGGCCTGTCGGGGTGAGACTGGCGGCGCGCCGGGTGGGTGGCCAGGCGCGCGTCCCCGGGCGCCTCTCCACCTGACTGCGTCCGACGTCGGAACGAGACCGGCCAAGACGGATGCACCGCGGGCGGACAGCGCCGCCTTTGTGGTCGTGATTTGTGCGGGCCGTGACGGGAACGGCTGTGGGAGGAGCCGGTCGGCGGCGCCCGCGGTCCAACCCTGGCTGGCCTCAGCAGCTCTGGGTCTCCAGGGCGACGGCGGCAGTCCGATGGCACCCGCTGGTCGGAAGAACTTTGGTGGCTTAACGATGACGAAGAGCAGCGACCAACCCTCGCTGGGCCCAAGCGAGCTAGAGTATTCACGAGTGCGGGCAGAACCCCGCCAGCCCTCGGCACAGAAGCGGCCCTTCGGGCTATATTGGCCCAACATCTTCAGCAGCAGGGCAGCCCAGCGTCCCTCGCTGCTGGCGGCGCCACCGCCGCCGCCGCCTGTGTCCGGCAGCGCGGGGTGGGAACCACACGCGCGGCGGGCGACAAAAATCGCGCCGGCGGCGGCCGGCTAACCGGCGCTCCAAGCTAACGACCGGTGTCTGTGTCGTCCGGCGGCGCGGCGCGCGGTTCCCGCCGCGGTGACCGCCCGCTGTCGGTCGGGTGTGAAACTCACGCCGCGCCGCCTGCCGTGTCTGCCGCCGTGCCCGCCGTGCCCGCGTGCGCGCACAGGGCGCGCCGGTGACGTCCCACCGCGACGCGGCCGGGACGCGGCCTCGTAGGACGGGGACGAGGCAGGGGGACGGTGTTTTCGCCGTCAACAGGGCAGTGATTACACGCCGGCGGGGTGTCGCGCCCGGCGACAATAGGGTCGACGGTAGTGACCCGGACCCGCCCCGCTCATCCGCCCTAATGCCAACCCTTTGTACACAAATTACACTTTTTCAGTGGGTAATGCGCGCGCGGCCCTGTCATTGACTGCTTAGTTGGCGTGGTCGCCGCCAGATGCGCTTCAATAGCTGTAATAACGCGCTGACGGTCGGCGTATCCCGAGGACAGCTATTACGGCGCCGGTAAAACACGCTGGCGCCGGACCGGACGGCGGCGTCAGGTGTCCAGAGCGGGTCTGGCTGGCGGCGACGGCACCGACTCTGACTGTCGCACGCGAGGCGGCGTGGCGGCTCTCAGCAACGCCGGCCGTCACGAACGGCGTGACGGACCGACGCAGGCACGTCACGGCCTGTGCGTTACGCGTCAGCACTGAGGGCCGTCGGGGGCGCACTCGCGGCGGACCGAACAACGCGTGTCGCGGCCGTCGCGGGCCGTCACGGGTGGACATGGTGAAGGACTGTCAGCACCAGGGCCGTGTCAGCGGCATACGTCACGTACAGACGCGGGGCTATCCGACGCTGATCGTGCTCAGCTGTGCTGGTGCTTTGACTCAGGATGGACTTGGAGAAGACTTAGAATGCAGTGACATCATTTTGAGTCACGGTGGAATCGACCCTCAGGAGAAGATGTGTAAGTTGGGTGGGAGTTTGGTCAACCTTGCTGGCTGGAATTGTCGATGAATCGACCCAAATAAAACATCAACAACTTATTCGTATCCTGACAACTTATGCCTACACAAAAGATATCAACATTTCTATTATTGTTCTAATGGAAGCAAAATGGTCCGTGTGGATTTCTATGCTGTACATAAAATGAAATGCTGCCAACGGAATTTTTCCCGAAACTGAGCCATATCTTTTCGCGACGGAATCGGAGTTAGCTCATAGTTGTGTTGCCCTGCTCGAGATCACACTCGAAATTAAACCCACGCGCTGTGCGCCAGAGTCGGAGTCGATTTGGCTGTAACGGAATCAAGCCCTGGCCTGCAATGAGGAAAAGCTTCCTCACAGTTTCACCGGCCTGGACAGAGTTAGAGACCCCTGGCAATCTTGTTTCGAGCGCGTTGCGCATCAGACGCTTTGAACCTGGTGTGCCTAAATCACGCGAACTTGGAGTTATGTTGCACCTCCCAATCGCCGCGAGCGGATTCCTATTTTACCCCCATTTTAACCCCGCCTCCCCCCCATTTTCTGTCGTTACCGGGATGGATTTACAGTCACCATAAATCATCAATCAGATTGGCGGAGACCGGCGATAAGCAGTGCAGACGTGTCCCAGGCTTGCTGGCTGCGTCAGCAGCACAGCACACGCCGCGCTCCTAGGTCCCAGGCCTGTTGGCGGCGTCAGCAGCACAGCAGACGCCGCGCTCCTAGCTGGCGTCCCGTGTGTGGCGGCCCCGCGCGCGCCGGCCGGCCCGCCGGCGCCGAGCGGGCGCTGGGCCGCCCTGGGCCTGCACGGCTCTGCAGCAGCGGACGTCATCAGCCGGCGATCACATCACTCTGCCCGCATGCCGACAGTAAAAGGGCGTCACCGCCACGGCCGTATCGTAATTCCTCGCCGCCAAATACCGGCGGCGAGATTTGGCGTCGGCGGCGGGTCCAGACGCGGCGCTTATGGTGCGGCGGGGACGAGCGCTGACGCACTGATGGCGGATGCTGCTGACTGACGGCTGTGAGCCCCTCCCCTTCCCCCTCCCCCGCCGCATGGGAAGCGAAGGTGTGGAAGGTCGAATGTAGAACAGCGCGGCGCCGGTGGACACGCATTTTGGTGGCGGCCGCCGGTCTGACGCAGCCGGTCGGGAGGCGTCTCCCAGCGGGCCTGAACGCTGTTGGCAGTCAGTAGCATGTGACAGGCACGGACACGGCCGGCTGAAGCTGACGGCCAGCGATGATGGCTGGTGGCGGTCGACTGCCCCTGGAGGCGGCGGCTGCCGTCTGCAGCGGGTGGCGGCCTGCGTCACCTGGCAGGTGATGGCTGATGGGTACAGACAACAGTCGGGGCAGAGGACGACGGCGCGCGACGGTTGTTAATGACGGGAAGGTCCCTGAGGGACCTGTCATTCGCGGCCTCGGGCTGACCTGACGGCAGTTGTTTGAGCGCCCCGCCCCCCCCCCCCCGTTCGCCCCCCCCCCCGGCATCGTGCCAAGGTCGGGAAATACACGACCACGACTGCCGGAACTGGCGAGACAGCCCGCTGCCGTGGCGACGCGTTGGAGATGAGCAGACAGCCAAACAGCCAGCGTTGGCGAGGAGGAATGCAGTAATCATGGGAAGTGTGGGAGAGCGAGCCAGGTTAAGACGCCGTGCCAATTTGCGAAAATAGGGACACAGTACGAACTGCATCACAGTCTGTACTGAAATATTTCCGAGTGAGTACGTTACAAAACCTCCAGTTAAAAAAAACTGTTATCCAATGCAGAGAGAAGAACCGTCGTCAACAACAGAGTTGATACCCAGCTCTACCAGAGCTCAGCTCCCTATCCAGCACAGCTCTGGTCTAGATTCGCTCTCCGATAATCGGAGCATCCAGCTGCTGAAGCGGCTCGGCCGGCCCGTCTCGTGCGTCGCCGCCGCTGGAGAACGCGGCCGCCCGCGGCGCGCCGCTCGACCTCGCCGGCCGGCGCACGGCGGGCGGCTCCCTCCCGATGATCAATTGTCATTCTTTTGTCCTGTCCTCCATCTTGTCGACCAGCTCATAAGCAGCGGGGCACCCTGTAATGACAGAATCTCGGGCGAGAGCTGACCTCACCGAACGGATCAACCGGCCGCCATCTTTGCCCCAGGATTATTAGATCCTCCAGGTTTTCGAGTTGATGCTGTATTCTTTCGTAGCGATGGAAGAATGGCGGTTGCCGTGGTTTTTCATGCATTAGCTTCCTCCTTTGTTGTTGCCACCTGGTCTATGCTTGCCTCGTATTACCATACCTGGTGTGCATTGCACAGTTTCCATGCACATTGCATACTTGCATGCACATTTTCCGCGTTCCACCTCCCGAGCATCATCATCCAGAACATGCAAATCCGCCAGGGACGCTGCGCATTCACAGTAAAGCTCCTTCGCTGTTTTCTCTTTAGATAATTATCGTTCCAAATTCATTATTATCTTCCCGCAGTCTCCTTTTCTCATCGTTTGTCCTGCCCGTTTTCCTGCCAATTACGTCCACTTTTTTCCCTTCTGTTTATTGAAGCTTTTAAGTTGTCTGATGAGCCAAGTAGTGTAAATATTCCACCTCAGTCGATACTAAGTTTTTTCCCAGTATCCAATTACAAATGAGGCCTTATCGCCCGTCAACCTCACGGGATTCTCCACTGCATTTACACACACAATTAATTTCGCCTTTGGCTGGGGCCGCGCAGCCTTTGTCTCAGTAAATGGTCCAATCGAAGCGGTGACAGTGACTGAATTTTGTCGATTTTTCTCGGCTGTCGGGCCGCCCGCGTCACCGACGGGGCGCGCGGGGGTTAAATCGGCGGAGAGCGCGGGGTCGCCGGGCCCGCCCTGCTCTAGTGGGCCGCGGAGCCCCGGCGCGCCCTCTGGCGCCCTCGACGCCGTCCGGCGCGCCATGGCCGGCGCTGGCGGCGGCACTGACGGCGGCGGCGGCGCGACAGGCGCAGGACGGCAGGCTGTCGCGCGCCTGACGCCGGCCGAGCTCGGGCAGGCAGGGCGCGGTTAGTGCCGCGGGCCGTGCCAAGGACGCCGGGCGGGGCGGCGCCGGCGGACCCGGCCACCCGGCCTGTGACACCGGGACGCCGGGCGCGTGCCTTCTGGGCCTCGTTAACCGAACACCCGTGACGAACGGGCCCAATAAAAGCTGAATCGCCGCCACAGCGTGTTGGCTAACGAGACCGCTGGCCGGAAGCCGGTGGCGTCGGTCCTGCTCCTGGCGATGGTCCCGCCTGGTCGACTGTCACTCCTGCCAGTGCATTGCGAGAGGCCTGGCCCGGTCTGATCTGGCCCGGCGTGATCTGGTTCCGATACAGGCACGTTCGCCCCGCTCAGGTCCCGACGCGTAGACTGCTCTGGTCCTGGCGAGCCCAGAACGGCCTCGCGCGGTCTTGATTAGCTTGGTCTGGTCCTGATGGAGAGGTGTTATTCTTGCCTGACCTGGTCTTGAGTTGGTCTGACTGGCGCTCTGTTTGGTCCGGGAAGAGTGTTACTGACCTCGGCCGCGTGTTCCCGAGTCGCAGTTCTGTGCCTCGTGCACCGGACGTCGCGCCAGCCCCCGCCCCTCCCGGTATGCAACACGCATGCTGGTGAGACACCGCTGCCGATGCCGGACGGATGGCAGGACCACCTTTTGACCCACCGCTAACTCACCGCTGACATGCCGTTGATCCCCCTTTGACCCTCCTCTGGCCCTCCTCTGACTTGGACTTGCCACTGACCCTTCTCCGACCTGCCGCTGACCGACCGCTCACACACTGCAGACCTACCGCTGACCCACCGCTGACACACCGCAGACCTACCGCTGACTCACCGCTGACCCTCCTCTGACCTGCCGCTGACCCACCGCTCACACACTGCAGACCTACCGCTGACGCGCCGCTGACCCTCCTCTGACCTGCTGCTGACCCACCGCTCACACACCGCAGACCTACCGCTGACTCACCGCTGACCCTCCTCTGACCTGCCGCTGACCCACCGCTCACACACTGCAGACCTACCGCTGACTTGTCGCTGACCCTTCTCCGACCTGCCGCTGGCCCACCGCTCACACACCGCAGACCTACCGCTGACGCGCCGCTGACCCTCCTCTGACCTGCTGTTGGCCCTCCCCCGACCCGCCGCTGGCCCCTTCTGACCCTCCTCTACCTGCGGATGGCTCCTCTGACACAACTTGGACCCACCTCGGATCCACCTCTGACCCACCGCTCACCGTCCTCTGACCCGCCGCTGACCCTCCTCTGACCCGCCGCTGACCGCCGCGCCGCGCGGCCGTGCCCCGGCCACCGCTGCCGCGACCCATTGATTGGCGACCATTTAATTAAGCCGGCAATAATCTCGTTACTGACAATTGCGCCGACCTGAGCCGCGCCGCCGGGAGACAGGGGCGGCGGCGGCCACGGTGCTGGTCAATATTGGCTTTCCGTGTAGTCCTACGGGAGCAATGCCGGCCAACGCGCAAACAAAGCCGGCCAGAGGCCAGCTGCGTCCGCGGAACGGATTCGGCCTGGCCCGGTCGTGCCCCCGGGACGGCCGGCTAAGTGGGCGCCGTACTTAGCGTGTCGATCTCGCCCGCTGCACGGCAATCAACTTAGCGCCCCCCCCCCCCCCCCCCCCACACACCCCCTAACGAGATGGCGGCGCGACGCTGCCGACGCGGGCGCGCTCCGACATCCGGAGCCGGGCCGCGCTGGACGCCGGGGCAATTAGCGCAGCCCCCGCTCATCATAACGGCATTACGCCGCGCAACAACGTGTTTAATTGTCCGACAGTTTATCGGCAAAAACGGCGGCGACGGCCGGCTGACGCCGCCGAATTGGCCGTCAGCCGACGGTTGGCGGTCGGCGACCAGTCCGACTGGGAGGGTGGCAAGTGCCGAGTCACTCTCCGCACTGCGGAGGTGTCGGCTGCCCTGCGCATGTGACAAAGTGAATAGGCGGCCGGCTTGTGGAGATTAGGAATGCGAATGGCAGGATTTGGGACGTGGACAAATATTTTCGGTTGATGGCTGCATTTTCTCGGTGATGATAGATCCCATCCTTTTTCGCATCCAGATAAACATACGACGCACGTCATCTCGACCAGCGCCTCCGCGGCACCGCTCGTGGCACACCGTCGCAGTGCATTTGCGATCAATCGGCAGGGAAAATAGCGCTGCCCGTCGACAGCGCCGGGATGATTTGATTATCGGCGCCGGTCGGCGGCGCGCCCTTTCGACGCGGCGCGGCCGGCGCGAGCCATGCGCGCGCCCCCGGCCCGCCAATAGGAACAACGAGAGATGTCAGCGGTGATTGGAGCCGTTAGCTGCCGGTGTCTGCCGCCGACGACTGATTGACGCATGCGAGTGGCTGTGACATCGCCACTGATTGGATGTGAAGGGCTGGATGGAGAAATGATCGCATTACTGTGTCACTGTTTTTAATTGACGCGAGGCCTGCTCCGGGCGGCACCGCGCCGAGGAAAATAGCGAGTTCGGCGGCGCGGATGAAGGAAAACACATCGGAGATGATATGGTGCACAGACGATCGCCTCGAATGGTCGGCCATTACCGTCACGCAGGCGGGACGCTGGCACGATGGGCCGCGTCCGGCTGAGGGCGGGCTTCTAGAAATCAACGCCGCAATCAAATTCCCGGGACGTTTTTCTGCGAGGTGTAACGACTTCATTGTCACGCCCCGCGAGCTATCTTCCCCGTCATCAGGGCCGGCCGAGCTCTGCCGACGGGGCATCATAGGAGCCGCGCAAAAACGGGCCGACACGAACCGCGACACGGCGGCGGCGGCTCTGCTTACGCCGTCGGTGCTGCGACCTCGGTGCTGTGCGCGAGATCGAGGTGACCGCGGACGGCGGCATGGGATGGCGTCGGAGTAGCGGCGCAACCTCTCAGAGCAACTGGCTGCGTGTCAGGCAGGTTGTGTCATCCCCCGGCCGCTAAAGGCAGGTGTCAGGCATGGTCGGATTGTAGCTGTGCAATTGCCAGGCGGGCGCCGCAAAGCCGGAGCCGCGCGACGCGTGCCAAGCCGAGCCGGCCTGCGACCGGTCATGCTCATGTGTCAAATTTTGTTGCACACCTGAAGCCGTTCCGATGGCACGTATCAGACCGCGTCGTCCAGTAGCCGAACTGGATCACACCTCAAGCCGCGCCACCCTGCGGGCAATCAAGGTCAGGGGTCACGTGTCAGACGACGCCCTCCGCCGCCGGTCACGTGACGGGCCTTGTCCACTGCAGGTAGCCGGGGTCCGGTATCACGTGTCAGGCTGTGTCCACCGCAGCCGCTAGCAACGCTGCGAACGACCCCCGAGAAAGGCAGTTGCATGTGACGGCGTAATGGAAGCATGGTTAATGCCCTGTGCTGCTGCTTGGTGTGGCAGATGGTTAACCACGTCGACAATGGACAATTAGAGCCCATTTTGCGTAGGTAATCATGACGAAAAATTCGAGTCACTTCGTAAGTCAGTCCAGCGAAGTACTTGTGGCTTCCTAAATCAGCACTCTTTGTCACTCCACTCGCCTGCTGGCGTCTTTACGAGAACGGGTGAGGACGTAATTGGACCCCTTTGGTGACCGGCTGTGATGAGAGTCGCTGGAACCCACAGGGCAGCCCGCAGTTGGTACTGAGCTGTTTACCAGTTCGTCTTGGTGCCTGCCGGGCGCGCACATCGCACGACTGTGCGTGGGACTTGGTGATTACTTTCCGGGAAAACGCGTCGCGCGCAATAGGGCTCTGAGCTTGTTACTCGGTTTACGAAATTCGGTGCGGGCTAGCCTACCTGTATCCAAGCTGCAAAAGGGAAAGCATTATGCGGCTGAGCTCCCCTGTGTTTACAGTTTACTTCAGGGTCTGTATAACCACCCGCTCGAAACAGGATTGGGGTACACGTCAACCATCAGGCGGCACCCAGTCTGACACCGGATGGGGCCCGTGACGCCTCCGGTCACTGTCAGAATATGACCCCGCCGGGGGTGAGCGACAGTGACCCCGCCGGGGGCGAACGACAGACCTCGGCCAGACCGGCCGAGGAGGGCCGGCGAGGATGGGGCTCGTGACGCCCCCGGTCACTGTCAGAATGTGACCCCGCCGGGGGCGAGCGACATACCTGGGCCGGGCCGGCCGAGAGGGCCGGCGACGCATCCGGGAGCCGCGCCCGCGGCGCTGTTTACACGTCCGGCCGGCCCGTGAGAGGGCGCCCCACCGTTGATTGTGGGAACAGCGCGCCGACCGTGATTAGGTGTCGAACGCGGCGGCGCCGGCGGCCGCCGCGCGCTCCGGGCCTGGCCGCGCTGCCCTGTCGCGTGCGATTAGGCCGGCCGCCGGTCCTGCCGTGATCGGTCGACACTGGCGGGCGACTTCATTAGCTGTGCCGGCGCGGCCGGTGATTTCTGGTCGCTCGCAGACCGCAGGACCGTGACCACCCGCCGGCGGCCAGCGGCGAAAGTCGGCGGAATGTCGGGCCGGCAGACGGACGGGCGTCACCGGGACGGCCCCCGCCGCCGCCGCCACGACACCGCCTGGGGCGGTGCAGAGGGACCCCGGGTCGGTCAGCTGTTGGGGAAGACAGCGAGCGTACTTGTGCTAAGATCATGAAGTGTCAACGCAGGCGCTCAGGACCAAACACCAGGCGTTGTTGTCAAGAGGCATTGGCTCTGATCGCAGCGCGCTTGCGTCCCGTGGGAAGACATGGGAAATGGCAAATCGTTGTGCCAACCATCTAATTTGTTTTGATATCTTCTCGGCTCTCTTCACGGCGACGGGACGGGACGATCTTCCGCATTCGGAACGAAATATTTCGGCACACAAAGAGCCGCTCGCCTTTATGGCGGAACGGCGCCGCGCTGTCAGGCCGGTCAAGTGTGCTCCGTTTTCGGGCGGCCCGGCCGTCGGGACCGTCACCGTCGTGTCTGCCGAGCGACTCGTCCATTGACGCGGCACCGCCGCCGGCGCCCGGTCACCGGTTCCCACGCCGCTGTCGGCCGCGGCGCCGCGTCGAGCCGCCTTCTGCGCCGCCACCGACAGTTGACGAGTCATGGCGGCGCGTCCCGTCGTGCTCCGTCCTCCCCCCTCCCAGCCCTCCCCGGCGCCGGAAGGCCTCGACACGACACGCCAATCTCTGGCTCGTGTAGCCGCGCGCGCGCCGCCCCGGCCGCCCCACAGATAGAAACAATGATAGAAACGCCGATAAATGGGAGAAGAAAGAAGTAATAATGAGGGCGAGGGAGGTGGACAGTTGATGGGAATAGCAATGAGCCGGGTGTCAATAGCCGGCGGAGAGGGCGACTGGCCGGCGGCACGGGGAGCGGCCGCGGCACTGTCGGTGCCGGTCCTCACGCTGCTCGCCGGTGATTAACGCCGGATGGGGCGCGGGGCCGCGGCCGCCCGGTCGCCTCCGTCCGCGTTTATTGGACTTATTGGCCCGCTCTTTGTCCGGTTTTTTCTCGCTGATCCAATCGTGGGTCGTTTCTTGATCCCGCTGTTGCCGCGCTGCTTTCGGACATGACGGAAATGCGCTCTGCGGTCGCCGTGTCTAACTAACACGGACGACTCATCGAAAGCTGATTGCCTCGTTTACTGAACTTGCTGAAAGAGATGTGAGAAAAAGGGAGTTCGGCGCAGCATACAGATTGAGGAGGAACCGAAGACCGCTTCGACAGATTTTCAGTAAACTGATGGCAGAGCATTCGACAGGGGCGCATGTAGGCATTCGCATTGGGGAGGGGAGGGGAGGGGAGGGGGGGGGGGGTGACCCAAAAATATTCGTGTCTACCACCAATTTGTGACTGTCAGCATGTATTCATGCAAACATGTATGTATGTAAGAAATTTGATCATGGGGTGGTCGCATGCCCCGGTATGTCGCTATGTGAATACGCCCCTGATCTTCGAAGGCAATTGATCGGCCAGTTAAAGGTTATCAGTCTTCGAGCCATCATTAAGCCATTATTCGAGCTGTCTTCGACGCACGGGGCATGGCTCAGCGGCTGGCGGTCTTGGATCTTTTTTTCAGAAATGAGGTCACCGTGGAGAGTGACCAGGTCACCACTGACCGTTGCCTGGTCCCCAATGAAAGATCATGTGATCTGTCCGTTGTTCTCAGGTCATTGTCGGTCATTGCCAGGCCACTGTCGGTCGTTGCCAGGTCACCAGCGGCTGTCGTTAGGTCACAATCGGCCACTCCCAAACAGCTGCGGTCGTTACCGCGCCGCCGGCGTCGCCCGCGCCACATAAGCCGCCAGCCGGCCTGGCGCCGTTAGCGGGCTGCGAGGGCCGCACGCGGCGCGACGGCCGCCGCCGCCGCCCGGGCCCAGCTCTGAGTCGACTGACACTGCGTCACCTTTCCCACTGTAAACGTACCTCGAGCCTCATTACCGAAATTAATCGGCGCGTCGCCAGTGGCTGCGGTGGCGCGGCGGCGTTTTTCTCGCCGCCCGCCAGGAAGTGAAAGGAGGAGGCAGGTGTCGCCGCGCGCGGCCCGCTGGACCCGCCGGGTCACGGCCCGGCGCGCTCGAGGTCAGGTCACGTGACCCCGGTCACGTGACGACGGGCGCGGCAGCGCGGCCGTCCGCGGCTGTCGCACGTGTGGTGTTGGCTGGCTGGTGCGTCGTCTGTCAAACCGTCGCGAACGCGGACTGGCTGGTGCCGCGACACATTCGGAGCGTGGTTGTGGGGCGGCGGGGTTCATCTCCTGCTTCTTTCTCGTGCAGCTTTTGTTGCGCTGTGTGCGATAAACCGGCAGTGGAATTCCATCCATGTGCCCAACCCTCGTCGTCACATTTGTCTCCCCTTCTCGTCGGCTCGCTTTCAGCCCCTGTCTCCCTCCCTCTTGTTCCTGACCGGTCGACAAGAACTCCGTTGCCGACCGTTCTGCGTTCATTAAAAATCCATTTCCGAACATAGGAACTGTCAAAAGTTTTTATGGCGAAGGAAGGAAGGGATTCAGTGTCTTTCCGCCTCCATATGACATTTGGAGCCAAATCGAGTGTTTTGCTGTCGAAAAGTTGAAAGGTCTTCCGGAAAGAATTCGTCGCCGTCCAGGATCGCTGAATTGCTCAAGACGAAACATCGCATTGTGGCTGTGAACGTTAATTACCGAGGCAAATTTGCATGCAATAAAAGGTCTGAGTTCAGACGAGGTGAACATGCGGTTGCCTTCTTGGGGCGATTAATTTGCTCGTAATTCAAACTATAACAACTGCAAAATCTGCAGCGTTTGTGAACGCCTAGCACCAGTGTTTCAGCAAGCTCGTTGTTAACCACACAGCTGTTTCACAACGCGAGACCTCCTGACGGTTAACAAACCATAGGTCAAATCGCGGATCCAAATATCGCGATGGCGCGTCGCACCCGCGCTCTTTTCGACACCTCGCTCCACCATCTGCCGTAACTGGGAAGAATGGTCTCTTCGATGCAGGCCTAATGGTGACAGTGCGTATGATGGATCATCACCGCCCCGTCTATCGCATGCAAATTGTGCCCTGCGTCGCACATCAAGTGGCGGCGTCGATACCGTCTTTATAACGGCACGTTATTAATGGTGCATGAGAGTACAGTTGCCGTGTCGACAGCGGCGGCGGTGGGGGCGGCGGTGGTCGCAGGTGACGGCGAGGGTGTTGACGGGGGGAGGGGGGTGGGACTCCAGCCTCTCCCCCGATCCAGCCAAGGCGGCTGAGTCGGAGGGAGAAACCTTTCCCGCCGCCGCGCGGCGCCCGGCGCAGCCAGCGCACCGCCGCTCAGACCTGGCGCTGCCTGTGACCCGATCCGTGGGCCAGTGGTAAACGCTCGGCCTGCTGCTGAGTATGACGGTGTCTGGGTCCAGGCCGGTGAGCCGGCCGCCGATGACGGTGAGCCGGCTCTGATGACGGCGAGCGGCAGCCGATGACGGTGAGCCGGCTCTGATGACGGTGAGCCGGCTCTGATGACGGTGTGCCGGCTCTGATGACGGTGAGCCGGCTCTGATGACGGCGAGCGGCCGCCGATGACGGTGAGCCGGCTCTGATGACGGTGAGCCGGCTCTGATGACGGTGAGCGGCCGCCGATGACGGTGAGCCGGCTCTGATGACGGTGAGCCGGCTCTGATGACGGTGAGCCGGCTCTGATGACGGTGAGCCGGCTCTGATGACGGTGAGCCGGCTCTGATGACGGTGAGCGGCCGCCGATGACGGCGAGCCGGCTCTGATGACGGATCGCCCGGCAGCCGATGACGGTGAGCCGGCCCGATGACGGGTGCCGGCCCGATGACGCTGAGCCGGCTCTGATGACGGATCGCCCGGCAGCCGAGTGGTATCGGCGGCGTGCGAGCCAGGTCATAAATCTTTTCTCATTACTAGCGGAGAGGTTTCCGATTTATTCCCGGCTGCATGGCGCTGCCTGTGGCTGAGATTCGGCCGGCGATAGTCTGCTCCAGTTGGCCTCCGCAGCTGTCTGCAGGGCTGTTTGGAGTCTGCCGGCCCTTGTTAATGTCTGCTGTTCAGGCGATCTGATTCGTGACGTCGAGAGTAAAAACCGCTCGAATCCAAAATTATTGGTGTCATTAGACTGAGGCTAAAAGCATTCCGTCATTAAAATGTGTGCTGTATTTGGCTTGTATCGAATCAGCAGTCTGCGGTTATTGTTTGCTGGCAATTAATGGTCCTGTGACGTTAACCGACGGCATCATTTGTCATGTCAGAGCAGACTTCACAAGATATGCATGTGAGCATTAAGGATCGCGAGTTATATAGAAAAGACGAAACTTTAAATCACATCAGATATGTGTTAGAATATCTATTTAAAAATCACCCTCACCGCTCGAGCTCTGCTGTTGCGCCCAAACCTCTTCCGAATAACGTTTCTATCTCCCATTTATTGATGTGACGTATAGTTCATCAACGTCTCTAATTTCGCTTCTTACAAAGAGCTGCAACCTCAGCTGGTGCGGTCGGCACGCTGGTACTGACGGCATCGGGCGGCAGTACCCCGCCGTTGAGTGGTGTCACCGGCGCCGCAGTCCGCCGCACCAGAGCCGCCGAACCGCAGACAGCGGCGCCGCGGCGCAACCGGGCCTCCTCGCGCGCCGTCACGCCGGAAAATCGGAATCAATACCGAGCATGACACCCACTCGGAATCAACGCCCGCCAGCTAATGTAGTGTGCAAAATTGATCTGGGCCGGGACGAGCGGTGAGAAGTGATTGCAAACGATGATGTATGGTCGGCGGCGGGCCGTCGGCGGCGCCGCCGCGGCCGGCCCGCGGCTCACTGCCGGCACCGGCCCGGTGTTCGCCGCTGATGCACGCTCGCAAGGCTCAAAAACAAAACTCGCGCTATTCTGGACGCAGCCGAGAGATGTCGGCGCCCACCCGGTAGCTCGTGAATGGCGGTCAAGGAGAAATGGTCGAGGATCAGAAGCAGCTCATTTGTCGTTTTGTTTTTTCTGAAGGGTTTGTTTTGAGGCTTTGTGCATCTCGTCTTCTCGCCATCGGATCAACCTCCGCTGTTTCTCCGACATTCGGGACACGCTTGCAGCCTGTTCGGTCCCCCCTCCCCGCTCCCCTGCGTTGGCTTGCCCTTCCCTGCTGCCCTCCCCGCTCCCACACATCAGCGTACACCCACCGAGACACACAAATGCACGCCCTCTTGGACAATGGTGCTCTCCATCATCTGGCTATCCTTCTCCAGAGCGATAGGGCTGGCTTGCCGGCGGCCACGGCCAAATGGACGGCCGCCGCCGACATATGGGAGCCAATTGAGCGGCACTGGGGCACTCCGACCCCTTTTCGCAGCAGATCCAGCTCAAGAGGCCCGGGGCAGCCTTGAGTCTTAGAAGAGCGGTCTTGAGGAAACCGCAAGGGCTAGTTAGAGTCTCGGGCGGCTTCAGATCCAGGAGCCCTGGGGGGCTACCAGCTACGGAGACCCGTTCCACGTCTCTGAGCAGCCCCAGCACCAGAACTGTGCCATCTCAGAACGGCGCCAGTTCTGTATGCCTGCCCACGTCTCGGAGCAGCTCCAGCTCCAGCTCCAGCGGTCGGCGCCAGCCCGGTGCCCGCGTCCGCAGGCGGCCGTAACGACCGCCGACAGGCTCGCACGCGCGTCCGAGCGGCCGGCGGATCGATGAATCGAAGAGCCGGACGGCGGCGCCGCGGTGCGTGGTCCGGCAGATCGGACGCATCACTCGCCGTCCGGCCGACAGACAGGGCCGATACGCACGGCGACACGGCTGGCAGACTCCCGGCCGTTGCCACCGACATGTCGGGCCCGCCGGCCGCCGACAGCCGCGTCCGGCGCGCCTGTCCGCGTGCAAGGGCCTGAGTGCTGCGTCCTCGCTCGGTCGACCGGCCGGGCCGGGGGGCCTGCGCCGGCGGCGGCGCTGGCGCTGTCGGCGCTGGCCGCCGGGGGAGCGACAGGACCCAAAGACAAATGGCGTCCATCTCGACCGCAACGGCAACAATAAAAGACTGTCTCCGGGGCCACGCCAACAATGAGCCTGGATTACCGCCTATTCCCGGGGAGGTCGTTACCGGAGGAAGCCTATTTGGAGCTGCACAACTCGGCCGCCGGCTAATGATTCCTCACAAATGTCCCGCGCCACTTTGGTCGACCGATGGAGACAGGCCGCTACAGGCGTAATGGCGCGCGCGCCGCTGTCTAGGGTCCGGCCCGTCTGATGGGGTTCGAAGCGGCGGCGGTCGTCACATTTCTCGGCGATCGAGCAGCGGCTGCTGTTCAGTCGATGCTGAAATGCGGCGGACCCCTCCTTTTTTACCAATCCGTTTGTCCGTAGCCTGAGTCTGGTGTCCTGCGTCCTAGATTAACTGTCGTTATTTGGCAAAGTGCCGCTCGCCGTGTATGCATTGCAAGCAATGGGTGATAAGTGTACGCATCAAGGCCCTTCTCTGTTTGCATCTCGGTCGTATCTTCTGTCTGCTGGCATATACGTGACATCGGATTTCTTGTTCAGCAGGCGTGACGACATGAGATGATGTCATGCCATTGTCTCACAATTTAGCGGCGTTTCTGTTTTCATCTAGATCCTCAGCCATCACGTTTATCCCCGATTCCCCTGCCCCCGCGCTCCGCGTGTTGCTTCACATGCATCGCCTGCGCGAGCATTCCACATATTACTCCATCTAGTCAGCGCCAGACCTTGCTTTATCTTCCGTGTCATCTCGATCGGCGCTCTGTCTTCGGCCGTGCAGTGTCACAAACGGTCGCGCCGGTGCCGGGCCGACGAGCAGTTGTCGGGGCGGTGATCCTCTGTGTCGGCCTGTCACGCGCGCGTGTGCCCTGCCACGCCGGGGCGGCGCCGCCACTTCCAGCTGTCACGGCGGCCGCGCGGCGGGCGCCGTCGCCATCGGCGCCCTCTGGCGGGGCGGGCCGGCCGCCACTCACCGCGACACTGCCGGCGCCGACGTCCGGTGTCGCGTCGGAGCGACGGCGACACCTGTGCCGCCGCCCGGCAGCTCGGGCGGCGGCCTCACGGCCCGCCGCATCGCGCTGGGACTCGCGAAGCTCGGGCGGCCTGGCTGACCGTCGGCGGCGGGTTGGAGGGCGCGTCAGCTCACCGCCGCCAGCGCTCTATCGTCCCGTGCCATCTGTTTTTTCGGCGTCGCACCATTTGACTCAAATTTTTCATCGATTTAGTTTAATTGCGGCCCATTTGTCAGCAGTCGCTGGGCCCCACGCAGCATAATTTTTCAGTCTGCCAGGCGGCTCCCCGGCGCACCCTTTCTAGCCGGGGGCGTCATATCGAACATCCCAGAGCCAATCCAGCGCAGGCAGCGGCCCGATTGAAGATGAAAAGACCGAGCATTGTTGCATTACCGAGCTGCTCTGCAACGCTCCCAGCTGAACGACCCTTCGATCGACAGCCAACCGCACGCCTGGGGGGATTCCGTCAGATTTGGTCGGATTCAGTCGAAGGGCGTCATCGCGACTGGCCATGCTACCTTGAATGTGCTTCGAGTGAAGTACAATAATTTATCTGCTGCCTGGTTTGTTCCGTCTGCGGGGCTGTAATGACAGCGGCAATTAACTTAAACTGCAGACCAATTTACTTAATTACTTTTAGGCTAACGAACCATGCATATAAAGACGTCAATGTAGCGTAGCCTTTCATGACTTACAGCTGCGGACTTGTATGATGATAGGTGCTGCAAATTGTACCCTAGCAGCTTGATAGTATACGGTAACTGAAGCCAGCCGCTGATCATACCATTTGAATGCATCATCGCAATTGATGCGGTCTTGGTTGCGTCTATAAAACGTTGCCCCTATCACCAGGTGAAGGCCAGACGTATCGCTGCCCACCAATGTGTGCGCTCCATGTCGAGCTGAGACGCAACCGGCTCCAGAATCAGCCAAAGCTGGCTTAAACTGCCGTAAAACGGTGCAGTGTGTGGACGTTAGAACCGAGTCACATTCAAGCTAGGGCAGGCGATGGGTTGGCTCATTTAGCCGCCCGTTTCCCTGGTCTACCCGACGTCGACGTCTGGCCCAAACCTTTACAACGCGGCCGAGTGAGGGGCGAGGACACTCGTAACGAAGTGGCGCCGGCCCAGCACCGCAGTCAAATCAGCATGCCGTTTATGGCAACACATCGCACAGCCCGAGCTTCCTGCACATGAACGGAGCATGCGGGTATGATGGGCCGTTAGAGCGAAGCTGTGGGGCGACGGTCCGGCGGGACTGTACCGCCCTGCATTGACGTGACCCACAGGCGTCCGCAGGTCGACGCCGGCCGGCGCCGGCCGCCACCCTCGTCGCCGCCACCGGACGACACTCGTCAAGTATTTTTACACGTGCCGCGACCGCGGCGAGCGGAAAATTGAAAGTAACCCCAACAGCTCCCGCGTGGCCGCTAAAGGGGGCAATTTGAATGCCCGCGGCTACGATTTCGTGTGGCGGCGGCGGCGGCGGCGAGTAATGGCAGCGCTACAGCACTAAAGCCGGCGCGCACCGGGGGCGCTGTAAAACGTCAACAATCGTGATAATCGCAACCCGCCGGTTGATTGATGAGCGCGACTAGCGCAACCGGCATCGATTTGCCGCCGCTGTCGTGACCTGGCTGTGTCGCCCCGGGCGCCGCGGCCGCGTGTCCGCCGCCCCTAACCGCCTGGGGCGGCAGTGACCGGTCACGAGCCGGGATTGCGCGCCCGCGCAGGGTGTGTGGTGTCGCGTACTCGGGAACCGTGGGGCCTGAAGGGAAGCGATAAGGAAAGGGAGGGGGGGGGGGCGGGACGTCGGACCGTATGATGACTAGCGAAGCAGTTCTTTCTGGTTGCTGGCTGCGTGACGACAGGCTAGAGCCGTCCTCTCCGGCCGCCCGCCCCATGACCGGAGCCGTCCAGACCGGTTGTCCACTGCCGAGATGGAGCCGTCCCGTCTCGTCCCGTCTCATCCGGCCACGATCGCCCGGAAACATCCGGCCATCAGCATCTCCACTGCGGGCCGGCCGCGGCCCGCCGACGACAACGACCCCACCATTGTGAGCCGCCCTAATGGAAAGGCCGAATGTCCTCGGAACAAAACGACCCGAACCCCGCGTCCGGGGAAATGCCGTCGGGCACGCCAGCCTTGCATACCTGGCCGGGCCGGGCGAAGCACGAAGAGAAGCGCGCACAGCCCCAGTCAAATGCATGCACCGCTCCGCAGCGGCGTGCTCGCAGTTTGCATAAACACCACGGCAAATGAAGGCTGAATGGGACCATAGGTACAGTGCATGTCACGGCGTGAAAATAGAAGACGGATGCTCACACATTTATTTCATGACACGAACTGCGCCTTGGAAGAGTAGTTACGGAACAACAACGGAACTGCAGGCAAAGACGTGCTCAGTCTGATGGCTTATAACTCTGACCATATTTGGAATGGCATACAAATGAATAACTCGTCAAGGCACACATTTTGAAGAAATTAGGCCGTTTGAGTAGCGGCACAAGTGCTCGTGGCACGTATTTCGTTATCTACTAATCGATAGGCGGGGTGGCGCAGGACGCCTGCAGCTCCCGACTCATATCGAGTAACGTCCATGACCGATGCATGAGCAGGCGGGCCAGCTGTCGACCCACCCCCTGCATCATGCAGCGCTAATTAGCCGACTGCGCCGCGATGGTCGCGACTGCCGCGGTCGCGAGTCCGGTGCGAGCTCCGTCCGAGTCGCTGAGTTACGGACTCAGCGCGTGCTTCAGGCCAGCAGACCGCGGCCGCACCCGTGCAGCCGTGCTGCCGTGTGATGTCAGGGCTCGGTGATGACGACATGAGGGCCTGCGGAAATCTTGGGACCTTTGGGACGTTTGAAAACCAAAACCTTGCGATTCACAGCAGCGGGAGGCATGAGTGTCGATCGGAACATGGGGACGTCTGAACGTGGTTTCTGAAACGCCATAAGCTCCTGGCCATTGCTCGTGCGGCTTCCACGGTGGCACCGCCAGGTGGGAGGTGGCCTCCGCTGTTATTGATGATTAATATCCGTGAGTCGAGAGGACGTCGTGTGGCGGTGTGTGGCTGACTGTCTGCCTGCAGCGTTAATTGCCCGTCAGCCTGTGGAATGTGCCTGGTGGAGCGAAAGCTCCGCGCGGCCGCGAGCTATCTCTGTTTGTCTGTTTGTCCGTTTGTCTGTGCTTGTCTGTCTCCCGGTGCGATGTGGTCGATGGCCCGAGCCCTGCGCCGAGCTCAGCTGCTCCGCAGGCCTTGAGAGCAGCTGGCGGCCGGGCGCTGTGTGGACGGCCTGGATCGCAAGGCTGCGACGAGCACGAGCTGTCGCTCCTGCGCTCGTCCGTGCGCGCTGCCGTCCGCCGTCCGCCGCTGACTCGTCCGCCCACCGTGGCGCCTGGGCCAAACAAAGGCGCGCCACGCCGGGCCGACGCTGACCGACCCGTTCTCCGCCTGGCTGTTGACAGAACATCCGCTGCACGAGCGCCGGCTGCGCCTGCACCAGCTTCACACCCGGCGAGGGCAGCATGAGGATGTGCCAGGATTGCAATCACGGCTGGATCCAGCACGGTAGGTCCTGACTGCGGGTGCTCGCGACGCCGCCGGAGAGCGCGACGCCCGCCCGGTGCGGCGGCGTGCCGCTCGTGGCGCGCGGGGTGAGAAAGAATGGTGGAGTGTGGTGCAGGCGTTGGCGACCGTCCTCCCGACGCTTGTCCTCGGGGCGCGCGCGATCTCGTGGTGCACTGGATGCAGGTCAGCGTGCACCCACGCACACCTGGCATGCACGGCCAACGAACCTCACAGATAAAGATTACTTCTGGCCCTGAAATAACGGTCCGCCCAGGCTGCAGGCGTCGGTCAAGGCCACTGGCTGCCAAATAATCGGCCCTTTGCGAAAAATGAACTGCGGCCACCGCCAACGAGGGTGCGCGTCTGATCGCCGCTGAGCGGGGAGGGCGTGTGCCGGACTCGCGAGCCCCGCGACGTGCGGGGGCCGCTCGCTGCGCCGGCGGTCCGGCTCCGCCGCCCATGCGTGCACCGGTCAACATTCAATAATGGAGGCGGCCCGGCTCCGGCCGCGCGCCATGCAATATTCAGCCGCCCAGTCAGCTGGGCGCTGCCCGGCCCGGCCGCCAGGTGGCAGTGGCGGCGCGCCGTGCGACCGGCCGCCGCGCGCCGGCCATGCATGCGAACGGCCGTTTTGCCGGCGCGAGGCGAGCCCTGCGCCGCGGCCCGGCCGCATTTATTTTTATAAAAGCGTTTTTCATCCGGCAGCGCCGGCCCCGGGGAGCCGTGTTGTATGATAAATTTGGCAACACTCGGAATTAATAAATATAAATGCTCGCACCAGACGGGTTAGAATCTTACCGGACCATACTAACAAGTGGGGCGGCCGTCCCCGGGCGGCGATTACCGGGCGGCCGGACGATGGCCACCGCTGCTGAGTGGCCCCGTGCCGACGGACGCGCTGCCGGTCCCAGCGGCGGCACACGGCGCGCGCGCCAGCAGTGGCAGAAGCTGGCCGGAGCTGGAGCCGCACCGGGCCGGGGCAGCAAACAGAGCAGTCGGGGAGGACGTGATGGGCGGTTTTGGGGACGTTGCAGTGAGTAGTGCGTTATGACGTATGATTTATGATTGTACGGATCATTTGGGTGTAATGATTGGGCCGAACGAAAAACAAAACCTGCTACGGGATAATCTCCGGAACGTTGTGACGTGTCCTCCTGGTAGGTCCAGTCTTTTGAAAACGTTATTCTATAGTTCTAGATGTGGGCGTCAGACACGAAGCTCGTCGATGGCGTAGATGGAATAATTAATCGGACTTCTTTACTCGTCAGTGGTGTTATTACACACACCAGTGTAAAGAACGACACGTTAACGTGAGCAGTAATCTGATTAATTGGCCCACCTGTGCTAACAACTCGTTCCAAATATTCCGTAGAACAACAACTGGATTATTTCGGCTAAACATCGGCCACCTCTGCATTAGTGTCACCATGCCCCACATGGCCACGTATACCTGACACAATACCCATCAGACACGCGGCGCGACATGGTCCGTGCGTGCTGCTACTTTAAAAACAAGGGATGCTGCAGATAAAACTGACCATTAAAGGAAGCACGTTTCAAAAACGGCGGACGGAAGCATTTCATTTAAGAAACCCTTGCATAACGCTCACAATCCCACGCTAAAATTCAGCATCATCGAGAGCCTTGAAGCGTCCCCTCCACTCCCCAAATTTATGGAGGGCTTCACCCATGACGGCACTGGACGTCTTCAAGCCGGGGGTGGTCCGATCAGCTATTGATCGTACAAACAGACGTCATCCACCGGGTCGTTGATTTTACCAAAAGGGCCTCGCCATAAATTTAGCGTTTGAACCAAGTTTACTTTTACTCTGATAGCGACGATGGGTGATAGCACTGACTGATCTTCTTTCGCAGTTAGATCAACACATCGCAAGCGTGCCGGGTGCTGCAGACCACTTATTCACGATGTACGTTTAAGATCGCATCGAATGTTTGACGCAATGAATATCATAATTGTGCCATGGCGCTATTCGTGTGGAAGACTTAGGTATCAAAGCTAGGCTTTCTCGTTTCTTATTTGTATCGTAGTGATTTTGTTTGGTAAAATAAACCAAAAAACGCAGAATGTTTACGTATGGCTCTGCAGGTAACATGATTTGACATGGATTAAGGTCGGCGAGCTAAACGAGGCCTTCGAGATAATCTATCCCTGGCAGGCTTGTGAACTAAGAGTCAGCTATTGCCTTTGGCAAGAACGCCATACTGCCGCCTTCAGGGCGTTTCAACTGTGTCCACGCGGATAATAACTAAGCACGAATACGAACACTAAAATCCAACGGTGCTCTCTGGAAGCCTGGGCAGCTATGGTATCCTCCAAAGTGTCATTAGATAAGCCACAGCAACTTGACCTAGGCAGGTGACCGTTCATCACGCCACCATGCCAGCTGGCTCACCGCTGATAGAAATTTGGCTGGCCTCTTGGCCTCCTGTCTGGCACGTAATTACGATCGTAATATTGCTTATAAATGCAAGCAGTCGCTGAGGTCGTGAATGTACGGCGAGCTCATTACAGGCTCACATCCACCGTGATGCTGAAAAGTTATCTGTCTTCAAAGTCTGGTGTCGCGGCCGGGGGACGATCATAGCGATTGACACGCTTTCTGTCTACCCTTGTACCGTCGTAAATTTTTTCATACTTTCTGCTCAGTCAGATTTATCATGGCAAATTGCAGGCTGACAAGCGCTATTTACGATAAAGAAAAGCCAAGTACTAAGGGCACAACAAAACTACCACAAATACAAAAGACTCGCAACTCAAATAGCGGTCGATATGTTCGCAAATCACTCGCGTCTTAGCAACAGACGAGACTTGCACTGCACAGCAGCGTCCTGGCACCATGACACCTATGCCACCTGATCTGCGCGAACCGGAGGCGTGATCCACCGCGTCACCGTCCTGCAGCCGGTCGGATGCTTTGTACGCATTCCGCGCGTGCGGCTCCGCTGCCGACGAGGACGGAAACCGGTCATGTAGTGCTGGGCCGGAAGTGTTTCGTATTCCAGCCGCGGGTCAGCCAGAGGTCGCGGCGCAGCAGCGGTGGCTGCTGGAATCGATCATGCGGGGTCACCGGGACCGACACTGGATACCGTCGAAGTGGAGCCAATCCGCGCCGCCACACGCTGCACAAACAATGCATCAATGTCGCACCCCCAGCAACGACAGGGCCGACCGAAGCGGTGGCTGGCGGGCGCCGACAGGAGCTCTGGAACGGCTCTCGGGCGGGCGAACCCTGCTCGGCTCGGGCCTGTGACCGGCCAGACGGGGCTGCCCCGCTACCAGATACGTCGCCCAGCAGCCGCGCCCGTCCCACAGAGCGGGGCAAAAACGGTCCGGCGACGACAAAACCGGCCCGATGACACATGGTAATGACTGGGGTCGCGTTTGTCACTCGGCCCGCGCCGGGGCCAAGACAAATACGCCACCCCTGCCCGCCGCCCCGCTCAAGGGGTTAACTCCTGGGTAAATACCATTGACAGGAAGCGGGGAGGCACGCGCCGCGCCCCGGCCGACGGCTGTCGCCGGCGCGCCTCTGCCTCGTGTCGACGCGTCGACGGCTGGCGGCGCGGAGGCCGACAGGTGACGCTCCTGCTTATGTCACCCAGCGCCGACTCTCCTCCGGCCGAAATACGACGCGGCTCGTTAGCAGTTTTACATGCGCCGGCGGAAATTTTATACGTTGACAAGCGGACGAGCGACGCCCGTTAACCAGGACGCCGCGTGCGGCGCGGTGGCGCGAGGGCCGCCGCCATCCGAGGCTGCACGCGCCTGCTGCCGCTGCACCGGCCAGACACGAGCCATGCAGACGGCGGCGTGCTCCACCAGCAGCTCAATAAACACGTCAGCTATGCCGCTGGCGGCGAACAGCGATGTTGAGCGCATCAAAGAGCAAGCGGGCTGGACGTGTCACAGGCGTATTTTGCGATCGCAGCGGCGATGCCGCGGCGCGCGGACTACACGCTCCGCCGGCCGATACGACTATTGGCGTTGGCAGACGGCTCGACTGCGATGCCGGTCTGGCCGTGTTGTCTTAGCACACGGCCCGAGCTGACCGGGCCTGTGAGTGACCCGGGCCGTCGGCTGGGCGCGAGGCCGCGACGGGCCGCTGGCCGGGACCGCTCGCCAGGCGGCGCCACCGCCCCCGGCACTGACACGGCCTGGCAGCTGCAGCCGCCGCCGCCGCCACGCACTCCCGCCAGCCGCCGCTTTTAAGAAATCACCGTGTTTGAAAATAATGTCGTGTTAACTTGTCTCGCTGCGTGTTGCGCAACATGGTTTTTGCGCTGACGGGCGAGACACCTGGAGACGCTCACTGTGTCACCGGAGAGACACCTGGGCTCTCTCAGTGTGTCACCGAGGGAGACGCGGCGACGGCAATACCTGGGGATGCGCGCCGTGTTATCGGCGACACACCGAAAAGTCGCCTCTCGCGATAATGGTGTTGCCGTGATACACAAGTGATTGCGGATGTCTCATACGTCTGGGTTACATGAGAGAGACTCGACGACATTTGCGACAGGACTGGACGTGCTCAGCGCGACATGGGCGCAGCAGTAGCCATGTTTACACGCCGTCGCAGACAGTTCACTCGAATGCAGTGCCCATGCATTGGGCATTGGCCAAGGGAATGGACATCGAGCATCGCGTTACATGCTTTGTGGCGTCTTACCCCAATGGCTCAGCTGGATGAAGATGTCGTCAGTTTACTGCTTGAAAGACCCGGGAGCTCGCAGCTACCTCGCCGACAGATTCAGATGCCGATGGACGGATTGACAATCGGCCGACAGATGACCGGTCAAATCAGGAAGAAGTCGTCGTGTCAAGTATCACACATGCATCGTGTCATTGCAGAGCGTGACACGTTAAAATCCCGACTTAAATCTCGAGTTGTGTTGACTTTTTAGTTCAACTGAGCTTGCTGTACTGTGTTAGTTGGGTCAGGGTGTGCGAGAAACAAATCATGCTCAGCGCGGACCATGGTCACATACCCACCGTTTGCAAAGCATCCAGTTTTTAAGGTGCACGGGAACGTGGCCTAACCAATCTGTACGTGACGTCTCAATAGCCAGGATATTGTACCGACACCGGAGTTCCAGTGACTTGTCTCAATGGTGAGGATATTGTACCGACACCGGAGTTCCAGTGACTTGTTACAATGCCATCGAACTGTGCCAATGACTTCGGAAGCTCAAAATAGCTTTGATGGTGCCAGAGCTCTAGCGAAAACTCGATGCGAACGGGCTGTTTTGATTTCGCTGCATTTTACACACTATGTCTGACAGCTGTGCTGGCTCTATAAACTTTAATGTTGCTGGTCATCAACTTCTATTTGATAATTCGAGGCTAGATGTCGTTCGCCGAGGCGGTGGTGCCAGCTCCGTGGTGGTCCACTGCGTCAGAGTGACTCTGGACAGGTGAGGGGGCGCACCGGCCCAGGTCCTCTCCTTCTGACGGCCCCGGGCGGGTCTGTGGTCACTGCTGGACCAGGTGTCTGACATACCCCGTCCGGACAGCTGGGTCTCCTCAGGACCAGTCTGTGCCGACCCCGACCCCCCCCCCCTCGCTCCTGCTCGTGGGACACGGGTCCAGCCGGCGTCTGGACCCAACGCGCAGCCCGTCCACCCCGGCTCGGGGAGGCGGCGGCGGCTATTTAAAGCCAGCCGCCGCGTCGCTAACGACATGGCCAGGGCCGACTGGCCGACGCGCGCCGCCCCGTCGCCGGCCGGCCGCGACGGGGGTGCTGGACAGCGCTCCCTGGACCCCGAAAAAGCGTCCCACCCCCGCGCGCCGCGACAGATTTACGCGCCGTCTGCGCACGTGCGCCGTTCGCCGCGGCAAGCTGCTAAAAATGGCCGGCCGGAATGTCGTGACCCCCGCCGTCGCCGCTGGACATTTAAATCCCGCAGCTGACGCGTGCCGCGGGGGGAAGCTGGTCGGTTTAAAGGGCGCAGCCGCGTGCCAAGAACAGGGCCGCCTCGGACCGGGGCGCCGGCGAGGGGCGGCCACATCCGGCCGAGACAAATTGTGTCGGAGAGAAATGATGAGCAACTGGCGCGGCCCGTCGCCGCGGCGTCACTCCGCCGGTCCGGCTGTGGGCCGCGCGCTCAGGCGGCTCCCAGAGCCACCATTTGTCTCCGCTCCGCGCCGGCGTCCGCAAAAACCAACGCCAACAAACAGCCAGACACCAGAAAATCAGATTCCGCTGGTTTTAAAATATCTCTTAGTCGTCTCTCTGCCTGCAAAAAGTGTGTGCGCACACAAGCAGCCACGCGCGCGGTGCGTCCCACCCACAGGCCGGCGCTCGCTCGGCGCCGCCAGGTGGGCGGGCGGCGGCGGGTTTTTCGTCTTCGCGTCTGTCGCCCCATCTGTCCGGTTCCCGCTGCGCCCCGTCCAGCCGTCACGCCACCGGGCCATTCCGCTGGCGGCGCACACCGCCCACCTTGTTACGGCGCGCCGGCTGATCGCCCGCGCCAGTATTGCCGCCGGCGCGCTGCGCCAAAACTGCGGCCCGTCCGCCGGCCGTGCGGCGCCGGAGTTTGGCGGGGCGCGTCTGCGAGGCCGGGTCGCCGGCGGCAGGGCAGGCAGGCCGTTGGACGGACACGTGGACGCGTGGGGACACGTGCCGCGGGGCGGCCGTCGGCGGACCGCCATCACGCGGGCGCCGCCCATCGGCGACGGCGGCGTGGCATTTGACGTTCACGCCGCCGGGGGGGGGGGGGGGGGGTGTAAATTCTCGCCGCCCGGCGGGGTGCGTTTGATTCAATAGGTTATGGTGGTCGGACACGAAGGTGTGGGGATGTCCACCCTCCGCTGACGCTGGCCAGCTGCTCCCCTACACCCCTCCCCTCGCCTGCCTCCGCCGGCGCTCCCCGCCCTCTGCATTAGGGTGACCACTTCGAACCGGTGCTAGGGAGGAGCGGAAAGCTCTTGGTTCTTCTCAAAACCTGTCACGCGATAATTCAAGCGAGATCTTCCAGCTGAGGGACTCGCGACGGGCGCTGTCGGCGGCCGGATCGAGTGGACACGGCGAGTCTGCCGCCGCCGTCGGCCCCCCCCCCCCTCCCTTCATCGAGCTGCGAGCTGCTCCCCCCTCCCCCTCGTCGGACACCGAGCGTCGGCATCATTACGCCGGAAGCGGCTGGCGTCTGCAGGTGCTGCTGATGATTCAATAACCGCCCTCCGTTATGTATCACTCTCACTTTCGCTGATAACGCCGTGTTTGCATTCCCCTTCTTCTGGCCGGCCGGCTCGCGTCATAATTACGGTCCTAATGTTCGATCTGAATAGGACCGATAACGAATAGTGCCGCGCTTTAACGCGCGCCCCATTGGCGGTGTCGCCGCGCGGCCGGCCACCGCGCCGCGCTAATGTCTCTATAGCGCGCGCCGCGCCGCCGCGTGGCTCCACATACGATGTGACATTACTCAGCCGCTCACAATGCGGACACGCTTTAAATACACAATAACGATTCGTGCAATGTGTCAACGGTGGTGCGCCGCGCCGTGGCGCGCGAACAGAATCAATTGGCGCGCCGCCGGGCCGCCGCGGGCACTTCAAAGCGGCGGCGGCGACTTGTGAGAGGCGCTCCGTGCGGATATTTCGCGGCGGTGGGGCCTGGACGTAAGCGGCTTTGGGCGGGCTGCCGGGCGGCCGGGCCGGCCGTTGCATATACAGCGAGGCCAGACTGTGGTGGCGGCCGCTCCCGCCCGTGCGCCGTCACCAGCTGTCGGCGCCCCGAGCAATGGCGCCTGGTCATCGTGCTCCGTTCGTGCAGGCAGCGGAGTCGGCCGACTTAAGCCGCTTTTGCATTTTGTTGTTTGGGTTTTTTGTTTGTTTTGTGGTTTTTCTCGTCAGCCCACGGTGGTGTAGGCGGCACACTCACGCTATCTTTGGAATAGGCAAAATCTCTGGCGGATTCTGCCATCTTTGGACCATTGACCCAAGAACTGAGTGTCGCGCGAGTCCATGTTGCTCGCTAGCGATGACGTGTCTCGGCCCAGCCGCCAGGTGGCCGCGCGGTAGATCGCCGGCGCCATGTCCACCATCACACGCTGGTAGACACAGATCGGTCATTTTCCGTGCCAGCCTACTGCCACCGTCCTCACTTCGTCACTGGCCTTCTGGCGGTCCCCTGGGATCGGGTGCTCGATGACAGGCCGTTCTTCAAACGCCACGGCCCCCAAAGATAAGCCCATAATTCATCATTTTCACTCTGTTATTTCCCATTTTTGTCCTGCGCTTTCCTGAAACATAAAGCTTTAATTACATTGCTGCGATTAAATAGCCATTATTAAGCAATTACAGGGCAGTAGTTTGAAATTGTAGGCAGGAGCCATGATTGGTTTAAAGACTTCCCAGCGGGAAAGAGGCAAGTCTAGAGGTGTGGCGAGTCCAGCCACCTTGTTGTGCTCGTGGAAAATCAAGCCAAACATTGGTTGATTTCCTTTCAAAGTCTTTAATATGCAGCTGCCTAGAGCTGAAATCCTTGGTAACACACCGTGGCGTTTCCTTGATTTTCGCTTTGGAGGAATGTTGAAAGAGAAGCTATTCAATCGCCCCGTTTACTTGTGTATCAGGTCCTGTCCTCCCTTGTTATTTATGCCAGATGATTGTCGCACGGCCAAAGAAAGCCATTGACACAAACGCATAGGTTAAAACAGGTCGTCCCGACCGGAAAGCAAGACGGACTCGACTCCGACGATACAGTCAACTTGGCTCTGCGAACAGCGCACTCATGCATGCTGTCCAGCCAGCTGCCCAGCGGAGCGTGCGCCCTTTGATCTCGCCGTGGCTTGACTTTTCGCCATCGGCAAGTTTTACCATCACTACTAGGCGATTTAAAGCATGTTTTCCAACATTTGCCGGCGACATCGCTGTTTCGATGGCCAAGCCTTAAGCCACATTCCCGCCGTCAGCAACATAGGCGCGGGCCTTTTCGGGGAATGAGTGCACCTCCGTCCGCCCCGGCAAACTATCGCCACAGAAAAATGCGTCGGGACTCGAGCGCCACCTGCGGCCGCCGCCTTCCCCGTACCCGGACACGTCATGGCACGTCACGTTCGCGGAGCGTCGCACCGCGCCGCGCCGCGCACGTCTTCCGGAGGCGGGCGACACGGCGGCGGCGGCGAGCTTTGAGGTGCGGCCTCGGCCGCCGGCTCATCGCCGACCGCCTCACGCGCATGCCTGCTCCGCATTACGGCCGCGAATGTCACCGGCAAAAAGTTAATACTTGAGACAATCATGCTATGTCTGTCAACTTGACTGGCACCTGTCACAGGCCGACATTTAAATTATAGACGAGTGAGGAGATTGTGACCGACTGCAACTGCAGCCGGCGGCTTTAGCCGGGCTGGGGCGCGCCGGCAAAGCGGGTTAGCGACGGATACGGCGCGCCTAGCCTTGGCCGGGCCCTTCGGCGACAGCGCTGGAGGACGCCACCACTGCCACAGCGTTGGGCTGGGTCCTTGCGGGCACTTCTGTGGAATGCACCATTTGTTGAGTAATGATGTTAAATTGGCAAGTTGTTTTCGTGTTGCTTTGTCATTCGTGTCGTGTACCTACGTCAAGAATGTCAAACGGGATATGCTTACCTCTTACGCAGCCGCAGCCAGAAAGGTCTCTTACGCGACCGTTTTCTGCGGTGGGGAAACTCGCCACTAGCCCATGGTTGGGCAATGAAAACAAAGACATTTTTTGTTCTGGAGGGAGATGTTATCCAACTCATACTGCCGGTCTGATTAAGCACGGCAGCCAGCGAAGCCTGATGAAACAGAGGGGATATTCTTCACTCCGACAGGGCTTTCCGACGCTTCGATAATGGAACCCTTGTTGCGTCAGGCCACAGCCGATTGCGAACTTACGCTGTTGCGAAGCTAAGCATTTGAGCCACGCGACGTGTCACTTTTGCACGTATGCTGTCGCGCTCTTGCACGTTAATTACAGCAGAATGCTGCTGATTGATGCTAGGCTGTCATGGGCGGCCAGCAATTGCTGTCACGCACCCCATGAACTCATATCAGTTAAAAATGGCTCAAAGTAATATATAATGCAGACTGCACACTTGCTATGCTGACTTTGTATGTGCACCTATTTGGTTGGAATATTACTCTCATTTTTGGTGGAATTTGAAGGCGCACGAAGCATCTGACCCATCCGGCACTCAGCTCATTTATGCATGTGACTGATAGCTCTGACGTCACTTGCGCGTCGTGTCCGCTGGTTGACCACAGCACTCAAACTGTATCAAGGCCCAGCCCGACACCGACCTAAGGGTGCGTGTGCGTCACGACACAGACATGTCAGCAGCCGTTCCAATCACGACAGCCCAGTGTGCGTCACGTCACAGACACGTCAGCAGCCGTTCCAATCACGACAGCCCAGTGTGCGTCACGTCACAGACACGTCAGCAGCCGTTCCAATCACGACAGCCCAGGCCTGTGTGCCGAGAACAGCCGTCTCATGAGGGAGCATGAGGCCGCCTCATGAGATGGCAGTTGTGTGGCCGTGTGTCTGTCCCCGCAGCTGCAGGAACTGGGTCGCCAGCTGCCGGTGCCTGTCACCCACGGGCAGAGAGGGTGCAGGGTCCGTCACAGCGCCAGCGGCGCATCGTCCCCGCCGTCTCCAGCGGAGCGTGGGATTGGGCCGCGTGTCCGGCGCTGCGGTGGCTGTCCCGTGTCTCCCGTGTCTCCCGTGTTCCATTCCAGTGCGGCATGACGAACGCTGTCCTTCCCTGTGTGCTTGTGAGCTGGTGGCGAAGCCAGTGCTGTGCGACTGGACGGTGGACACGCCTCCGTCTGCGTGTGGGGGAGGTGTAGGTGTGGGGTGGGGATGGGGGTGGGGGAGGATTTGGGGGTTGGGGTGGGGATGGATAGGCCGTATGGGTGGTTGTGGGTGGGTGTGGGTGTGGGGTGTGTGGATGTGTGAGGTGGTGTGGCTGTGGTGTGTGGGGGTATGTGGGGGTGTGGGGTGATAGTGGGGGTGAGTTGCTAATGGTACGCCCATGTCGTGTTCCGCCGCGTTCAATTCCCCCCCCCCCCCCGCGCGTCGGCAGCCGCCCCGTGCACCAGAGTTTTATCCGGCCCACCTGTGCCCGTGTGTGTGTGTGTGTGTGTGTGTGGTGTGTGTGGTGGTGTGTGTGCATGTGTGTGTGTGTGGTGTGTGTGTGTGCATGTGTGGTGTGTGTGTGTGTGTGTGTGTGTGTGTGTTGTGGTGTGTGTGTGTGTGTGTGTGTGTGTCTGTGTGTGTCTGTGGTGTGTGTGTGTGTGTGTGTGTGTGTGTGTGTATGTGTGTGTGTGTGTGTGTGTGTGTGTGTGCTGTGTGTGTGTTGTGTGTGTGTGTGTGTGGTGTGTGTGTGTGGTGTGTGTGTGTGTGTGTGTGTGTGTGTGTGTGTGTGTGTGTGTGTGTCTGTGTGTCTGTGTGTGTGTGTGTGTGTGTGTGTGTGGCGACCACCCCACCCATCCCTGTGTCGTAGAATTAGGCGCTGTCCCACCTCTGTGTGAGGGACGGCAGGTACCGCACCCCCGCATTGAAGCATTCGATACGGAACGCGCCGTTCCCGCCTGAGTGCGGCGGGTGGCGCCCCGTCCCTGTATTACGGCGTTGGACACGCCCCTCCCCTCGGCCGGCCGGCGAGCGGGCTCCTGGGCGGCCGATGACCGACAGCCGTGTCGTGCGTCCCCCCGTGTGGCGGCCGGCGGACCCTTTGACAGCCCGTAACTCCGCGCGCCCGTGCCGGGCACAATGCCCTGTCGAGAGCGCCCCGCCGCGCCGCCGATCGCCCCCAGATGGGGTACTTTACGAGCCGGTCGGCGCACGTGGAGCGCGGCCACCGCAGGTGCCGCCGCCGCCGCGCCGGTGACGGCGGCGACACGGCAGGGAGCGTGCAGACGGCCGTATGAGACGGCAGACATGGCGGAGATCATACTAACGGCCGCATGAGACGGCAGACACGGCGGAGATCATACTGACGGCCGTATGAGACGGCAGACACGGCGGAGATCATACTAACGGCCGTATGAGACGGCAGACACGGCGGAGATCATATTAACGGCCGTATGAGACGGCAGACACGGCGGAGATCATACTAACGGCCGTATGAGACGGCAGACATGGCGGAGATCATACTAACGGCCGTATGAGATGGCAGACACGGCGGAGATCATACTAACGGCCGTATGAGACGGCAGACATGGCGGAGGTCATACTAACGGCCTAAGGAGACGGCAGACACGGCAGAGATCTTACCAACGGCCGTATGAGACGGCAGACATGGCGAAGGTCATACTAACGGCCTATGAGACGGTAGACGTGGCGGAGATCATACTAACGGCCGTGTGAGACGACAGACATGACGGAGATCTTATAGAAGCCTCTGTGTGAGACGGCAGACGCGGCGTAGATCTTATAGAAGTCTGTGTGAGACGGCAGACGCGGCGGAGTTCGCACCGACGGTCGTGTGAGACGTCAGACGCGGCGGATATCATTCGGACGTCTGCATGAGACGGCAGACACGGTGGGGGATAGAGGCTAACTCACAGTCAGAGATTCTGGGCAGCCTAAAGAAACACGAGGCGGCGTGTAGTTCACGTTGCCGTAGTGCACCCGCCTGAAGCTGACCTGGGCTGCAGGTCCAGCCGCCCACGAAAGCCCGACGTCCCCGAGGCGCTCGTAGAGCACGCCGCCCGGACTCCACGGGAACGTGAGCCCGGTCGCTGAGACGCGCCGCCGCGGGCTGGCCGCGGACTCCCCGCCCTTCGGCCGGCCGGCCCGCCCGCCGCGCCCGCCATGCTTCCGATGGCATGACGGCGTGACCTGCGGCTCGTATCTGGAGCCGGCGCTATCCGGGACGCCCGCCGCCTCCCCGTATAAGCCGACGGCGGCGACGGCGGCGGCCGGCTCCCTGCGGCCGCGCTCCGGCCGCTCCCGGCGATCCGCCCGCCCCTGTCGCCGGCCTAGCTGTGGGTGTGTCTTTGTGCGCCGCGCGGCCGGGGCGGCGGGTGAGCGACGATAGCGCTCGCTCGGCGCGCGACCGTTGTTTGTCGGCGGCTGCGGCGCGGCGGGCGGCCGCTGGCCGACCTCGCCGCCGCGTGTCGCGCGCGATGACCCCCGCGCCACCATGAATAATGCCGCTAATGTAATGGCACGCGGTCGCGCCCCGGGCCGGCGCGGCCGGCATCTGTCACCGGCCGCGTGTCGTCCGATTCATCTGGCGGGCGGCGGGGGGCGCGCCGCCGGCCCCCGGACCGCCGGCGCGTGGCCGCCCGCCGGCCGTAGGGGCGGCTGCCGCGCGCCGCGCGCGCCGCCGCTCGCCCTTACCGGCCCCGCCCGCGACAATAAACATGGCCGGCGACCGCGGCGCCGATACATATGCATGGGCGGCGCACGCGCGCGCGCCGCCGCCGCCGCCGCGCCGACACCGTCTCGCGCAGGTAAACGGAATGCGAGCGGGTGGCGCGGCGCGGCGCGGCCGTACAAAGCCGCCATCTCGCGACCATCTCGGCCACTGCTGGAACAATGCCCGTCATAAATGGTAAATTACAGGGTAGGTGACGATCGAATTCTTGTCAAATGATCTATGGCCGGGTGACCGGCGAAAAGGCGGTTATTATGTTAATAAAATTGGTGCGGAGCCGGCAGCGGTGGTGCTGGTTCCCATCAGCAGCCGCCGACCCGCCGCAACGGCGGTGGGCGCGCGTGACGCGTGGCGGTCGGCAGGGCCGGCCGGTCTCGGCTGGATTACAGGGGTACCGCAGGCTACAGCGTGCCCGCCGTTTCGAATGATGCAGCGCCCGTACAGCCCTGAGAAACGAGTCGAATCGCGGGCGCTACGAATTCGATCACCATAAAACGCTCCGCTTCGTTAGGATGCAACGCCCCTTCTGATTAAAACTGAGCGTCCACTAAAACAGGCGACCTTATTTACGAAATTAACACATCACGGCGTCCCCGCCTTCCGAAAAGCCACCTCCAGAATGCGTGATTCGACACGAAAAATTAAAAAAATTACTTGGCGGGGCGGGCGTTTTTGTTATGATGTCGTGGTCGCCTATTGATGAAGCGGCCGTAATTGGGCGGCGGTCGTCTTTGTTGTGGCGGCCGGGGAGGAGCCGGGGCCGCCGCGCGGCTAACACACGCACTCACCTCACCTCACCTCACCGGCCACCGACCGGCCGGCCGGCGCCGCTTCCTGTCCGCACGCCGGGAGCGGGGCCGACACCGGTGCCGGACGGCGGAGGGCTCCCCAACGGGCAGACTGTCGGACGGAGAGGGCTTCCCCAGCGGGCAGACTGTCGGACGGCGGAGGGCTCCCCAACGGGCAGACTGTTAGACGGGGAGGGCACCCCCAGCGGGCAGACTGTCAGACGGAGAGGGCTCCCCAGTGAGCGGACTGTCGAACGGGGAGGGCTCCCCCAGCGGGCAGACTGTCAAACGGAGAGGGCTCCCCAGTGAGCGGACTGTCGAACGGGGAGGGCTCCTCGGCGGCATATTGTCGGACGGGGGATGACTCTGCAGCGTGCATTCTGTCGGACGGGGAGGTCTCCTCGGCGGCATATTGTCGGACGGGGAGGGCTCTTCAGCGGGCAGACTGTTGGACGGGGAGGGCTCTTCAGCGGGCAGACTGTTGGACGAGGAGGGCTCTTCAGCGGGCAGACTGTCGGACGGGGAGGGGGAGGGGAGATGGCATTATATCGCGCCCCTCCACTCTACACACACACACACACACACTATACATACATACATATATATATATATATATATATATATATATATATATATATATATATATATTTACAGTCACACCCACTCTGTACTTTATATAGACTACGGACCGTTGAACAGAGAATTCCGTCAATCCACGACCTCACTCCGGAGTCTAACTCAGGCACGCACTCAAGGCAGACACTCCGGCGCGGCGGGTGTTGGTCTTGTGGGGGAGGAGACTCCCGGACTGGGAGATGGCAAACATGTGAAAGATTTCCGAACAGAAGGGTGACATTCCGGAAAAGCGGCTGCCGGACGCGAGCGGCAGCACTCTACGGAAGCTTCCGCGGCTGCTGCACCGTCACGATGACACAACAAATAACATGCCATTAGATGTTCCGTGGCGAGCAAGTGGGGCAGACCTGGCGCTCATTACGCCAAGCCGGGAATGCAGCTGGTATTAGGTTCGTCCTTGTGCTTTCGTTTTTGTTCCGGACCATACTCCGGTGTTTTCGTAGGTCATGCTCTCTTCCCACCCGTTCCATTACACTCCAAATTCGATCAGCTCAGTCCAGCACGGCGAAAAGATCGGGTCAAAGATAGCCGTTCGGCAGCAGCATTCCCGATCATCGCCTTAAATGAACTGTTGCCGAGCAGCTAATTAGTGGGGCAAGATCACGCAATTTGTGTCATGTGGAGCCCATAAAATTAGCCCGTCGGTGGAGCTCATTACATGTTACCTGGTTTTTGACATTTAATTACGGCGGGACACCCTTTCGCCGTCCCTGATTGGGCCGACGCACCGCGTCCTGGGTCTAATCAAACCGCAGGCGATGTCGTCCATGGATCCATCATTTGGGCCGATAATTCAGCGGCGGCGCCGGCGGCGGCTGGCCAGCCCTGTTTGTACAAAAATCGCGTGCCCGATCTGTTTTCTCAGGGCGGTCGGCACGGCTGCGGGCGAAGCACGGCTACATGACAGCATTGTATCCGCCGCCGCCGAGTGTGTACATTATTAATAGAGCACGCGGCGCGGTCGGCGCCCCGTTTGTCTTTTTAATCAGTCCGGCGGTGGCAGAGAGGCGTCCGACTGATTGGGGATTCCGCCTGAGCCGGCCGGGCTAATGGCGTCAGAGACGGCGGCGTGGACTGGTCGCTGCTGGCCGCGGTACGGGCCTGGGGAGACCGCGTCTCTGTTGGTGTGCGCGTCTGAGCGACCTTGTAGCTGAACGGGCCTTCAGACGGGGGTCAGGTTTGTTCGGTTCGAGAAGAGCTGGGTCCCTGGTGATTGTAGGTCACACACTAGCTGGTCAGCGACGGTCGGTGACCTGTCACCCCAGCTATTGTTGCCCAGCCTCCTGTCGGCGGCGTGGCACAGCGTGGCTGAGCTGAGCTGAGCTGAGCTGAGCTGAGCTGAGCTGAGCTGCCGCGGCCGTCACCCTCTTCTTTCGCCGTCCGCCCGCGCGGTCCCCCGGCCGCGGGTGCGATCACTCGCCTCCGTGACGACACCGGAGCGTCCCGCGCCGTCGGGTCACGACGGGTCACGGCGGGTCACGGCCACCCCTGCCAGCGGCCGGGCGTCACGGCCGCCCGTCACGGCAGCCAGTGATGACCGGCCCGCGGGTCGTGACGCCGCGCCGCGGCCGGCATACAAATGGGCGACGGCGCGACGCTGCCCGCGGCCGCGGTCGTTCGTCGAACCGCCTCATCTCGCAGCACAAATCATGGCAACAATGTCCCGCAGATGTAATAAAAGTGGCGCGCCGCCGGCCGCGCGGCCGGTCGTTGGCCAGCGGATGGGTGCGGATCTGCGCCGTGTCCGCCGCCTAGTGCCGGGGAGGGGCGGCCGGCCCGCCGCACGGGACGACTGAGGGCGAAGGGGTGCTGCCAGCCCACCGAGTACGAGGTAGACCTGACACAGTCTCGGTCTCAGACTTGTCAGGGTATCGGACTCAGACTTGTCTCGGTGTCGAAGTCGAGGAAGGATGTCCATGCATTATTTTTGTCTCTGGATCTCGATAGCATGTTCATGATATCGCGCATGATAAACCGTGGTCATGGTGTTGCAGTGACGGAGTAACCTAACAACAGTCTGTGATTTATTTCCCTGCTTTTTCACGTGGGGAAGCCAGTTATCATGCACAGGCCAAGTGCTCTTCACAGCCTAGTTATTATGTCAGTTTATAATCCCCGGGTTATTTGATAACTGGTGGTCGCCATTTATGGCATATGATCGTGAACTTTGTTCCCGATTTTCAACATGAAATTTGCGGTTATTGTCACGAACGCCGTATGATAAATTAATCAGTGCACTCGTGTCGTAAAATATTAGTAATCTTAGTTATCGGCTCGGTTGTCATGAGGCTGTTTAACAGCGCCCGTGAAGTAATGCATTACACTGCTCCCTGACCTCTGCTCTTAGTAAACCGTCTAGGCAGCATTCTGGCTGAGCGTCCAGGCGTCTGGACATTTGGTCTGCAGTGCTTTCGCGTTCTCCTCACATGGACTCTCCCTGACAGAAGTCGCCTGACAGCTGTACGGTCCTCCTGCCCCTGGTGATACCCTGATACCGGCCTCCCTGTACCCTGTCCCTGACGCCGCCCGCTCGCCCCCGAGAAGCTGTCGCTCCCGACCGTCCTTGTCGCCGCCACTGTCGGGGTGGGGAATGTTCCTGGCGTCCGAGCGGAGCCGTCCGAGCGTGCCCCCGGTGGCGTTTTCACGCACAGTTGGTGCGTGACCTCCAGAGCTGTCACACATGTGACGGCCAGCCTGTCTTTATCGTCAAACGAAATTGCCGATGCGACCGATTTTGTTTGTCCTTTGTCATACGTCCCGGTGCCTCTTTCGGCGTAATGACTGTAATCTACTGCTCTATTAGCGTGTTCCTTTTTATTTGCCATCCAGGCCTGACATTAATAACGTCTGAACTGAAAACTGTCATTAGATGCGATTTGATTTGTGCCGTCATTAGATGGCGTCGACCGAAGGCAGCTGGTGGTGGCGCCGGACATGGACGGGTCAGACAGGTCAGCGGCGCGGCCCCTGCGTCACATCTGGTTCCCCCTCCCCACCCCACCCTCTCCCCCTCCCCACCCTCAGGTCATCGCCGCCCGTCCCTGGAGAGATGGACGGGTCAGACAGGTCAGCGGCGCGGCCCCTGCGTCACACCCGGTTCTGTGTCCTCAGATCACCGCCCGTCCCTGGAGAGATGGACGGGTCAGACAGGTCAGCGGCGCGGCCCCTGCGTCACACCCGGTTCTGTGTCCTCAGATCACCGCCCGTCCCTTGAGAGATGGACAGGTCAGCGGAAGTCAACACATGATCCCTACCTCTCTGTGGCTTCCTCGGGTCATCTCCTGTCTCTCTGTTACCCCTGAGGCTGGCCGGGCCGCGTGGGCCGGCGGCGCGATTCAGGCCCGGCCCTCAGCTGTGCCCAACTCTTCCGAACTCCGAGCTGCTGGGTCGAACTCCTCCACACCCAGACGTCACGCGCGGGCGATGGCCTCAGTGCGAACAGGGCGTGCGCGGTCGGAGCTCTAGCGCGGCCGGCGCGCCCTCTGGGCCTCCGCCGCGCGCATAGGAGAGACGGTTCCGCGACTTCGCCTCGACCACGTGACTTCCCCGGGCCAGGCCGCCGCACGCGGGTGACGGTCACGTGGTCGACCATCGTGGGCTCCACGCTTGGTGTCTTTTTATCATGTTGTAGAGGACATAAATTTGAAGGTCAGGTCGGAAATTATCATTTAAGGGGCCGCCCGCGGCGGCGTTGTAATAATGGTGGGCTCTCCGGACCCGTGAATTCATTAGCGCCGCCGCAAACGGGGAACGCTGTGAGACGCTCCCAGCTGCTGCGGCTGCTCGCTCCCGCCCCCCCCCCCCCCCCCGCCCCTCCCGCCCTCGTCTTCCTCAAGCTGCCTTGCTTCTCGCAGCTAAGGAATGGATACAATGTTTCATAAGTGCTAAGGGAGCTAAGGACGTACTATTGCTTTGATTCAGGGCCTCGGTCAAAGCTAAACCATTAGGTAGAATTGATGTTGTTTGCTAGTCATGGCCTGCTTGGTAGGAAAAAGGTCGTGACTGAGCGGGATTGTCTTCAAATGTAGCACGCTGCGCAGACGAGCGAGTTCGCTTTGCGAGCACTTGACCAATAATTTTCAGAACCGAGGAGGGCAGGATCGTGTCATTTGATATTGCAGAGCATGGCCACTTTCCTCGCCGGGCTTGAGATAGCGTCTAGACGGCTCGTCTGTGGTCACTTCGGTTGACTGCACGTGGCGCACCCAGTGCCACTGCGCCAACAGTGACGTCCGGTGCCAGCTCGAGCCACATCTGGCGCCGATGCGCTCACGTGCCCAGTGAGCGCTCCCTTTTTCATGATCCCTGCTGTAAGCTGTTTGGATAGACATCTCTATAGCAGCCGCCCTGGGCGCCGCGGCCGGCAGAGGAGCCGGCGCTGGAGCCGCCGGCCGCCGACCGCCGCCGGCGGCGGTCGGAGAAGCGAGGCCTCCATGCCGCCGCAGTATTCCGACTGCATCTCACATTTCCACGCCGCGCAATCACGTCTAATTGCCGGGTGCCGGTGCCGTCTGCGGCCGGCCGCCTCCGCTGCTCCGGCAGGCGATTACCGGCAGCGTTTTTCACCTCAGCCAGAGCGGGCCGGCCATGCCCAGCGCGCAGTTCATACATAATCAGTTCGGGGAACAGATATTCGGCAGATAGCCGCGCACGTGCTGCAGCCGTGGCTGGCCCCACTCGGCTGCACTATGGTGCCACTCGAGACCGGCCAGCCATCCGTGGCCGTGCAACAGATGCGCGGAACAGTTTTCCAGCGGCGCGCCTATCTCGACATCGGCCGGCGCCCGTTATACCCCAGATGTCAGCGGGCCGATTTACATCAGTGGCTAAATGCTGGCCCGGGGCCGGACAGCCGAGCGGCGACGGCGTGCACCGGACCAGAGAGAGTCGGCCGGGCGAGCTTTCGAGGGAGAGCCCGGATGGCGTGGCGACCCGCGCCACTCTGGCCGCCGCTCCGGCCGCCACTCCGCGTCCGTTGACGCGGCCCGGCTGCCGTCGGCGGCCTGCGGAAGCCCACAAGCGGGATTCTGTCGCTGGTTTCCTGTTATGCCGGCCGCCGCGATGATGGATGCATGGCCGATAGCAAAACCGCTGCTTCCATTTTCATATTGTCATCTGTCAAGTAGTGCGGCTCCCCTCCTTGGTCGCGGTGATCCGGCCCCGATCAGGAACAAATGGTGATGGACGACGCGTAAAACATAAAAGAATTATTCATACCGGCTTCGACGATCTTATCATCAGCGGCGCGACCGCATAAAAATGCGCCAAAAACGTCGCCGTCGCTCGTCGTCGCTTAGGGGATTGGCGCACAAAGCTTTGTTGATGGCCGGGCTGTGGCGGCGGTCGGGGGACGCGTCGGCGCCGACGGACAGCGGCGACTAAACAGGTTACGGCACCATGCGCGCCTTGTCCGTCGCGACCGCACCGACACCGGAGCATCAGACCGCCGACGGGCGCTTTTCGGTTGGTGTCGACGCGACCCGGCGGCCGACCGCGCCGCAACACGGCAATCAGCCGGCGTTGTTAACTCGTTAGAGCCGGGGCGCCACCGGAAGCCGGCACAATGGCGCACGGCGGCCGCGTCGGCAGCCGGGGCGCGTCTCTTCCGACGCTGCGGCCGGCGCGGCAGCCGCGTCCGTCTCCGAGACGGCGGCGGCCGCGGCGTGGCTCGTTACCGGGCTGCTGAGTCGGAACCGTCGGCGCGGCTGCGGCGTCCTCCGCCGGCCCCTGCGGGCCCCGTCGGCCGATGCAGCGGCGCCTTGCCCGCCGGTCGCCGTCGGGCCGCGCGGCGGACGCGACCCGCCGCTCCGGTGGCCGGCTCCGGTGCTGTCCGGGAGCCGCTCCGATGGCCGGCTCCGGTGCTGTCGGGGAGCTGCTCCAGTAGCTCTGGCGCTGTCCGGGAGCCGCTCCGGTGGCCGGCTCCGGTGCTGTCGGGGAGCTGCTCCGATGGCTCCGGCACTGTACGGGAGCCGCTCCGGTGGCCGGCTCCGGTGCTGTCGGGGAGCTGCTCCGGTGGCTCCGGCACTGTACGGGAGCCGCTCCGGTGGCCGGCTCCGGTGCTGTCGGGGAGCTGCTCCGGTGGCTCCGGCGCTGTCGGGGAGCTGCTCCGGTGGCCGGCTCCGGTGCTGTCGGGGAGCTGCTCCGGTGGCTCCGGCGCTGTCCGGGAGCTGCTCCGGTGGTAGTTTGCAAGCTTCGGCGGGCACTTGAAGGGATGGCTGGTGGGTCTCGGGGGTGACCTGGAGGTTCCGCAGGTCTCGGCGGTGACCTGTAGGCTCCGCGGCTGGTCCGGAGGCTCTGCTGGCGCTGATGCTCTGGTGACGATCTGGGAGAGGGGGAGGCATACATCGACCAGAAGTTGGTGCTAGCAATACGGTTGATTTCAAAGAAACGTCTTAGACGGGGCCCAAACCGATTTTATTCGGTGACTTGCATCCGGTGAGCGGTGCAGCAGCAGTGCGATGGACAGATGGAGGGCAGAGCGCACAGGTGGCGGCTCAGAACAGCGACTGCAGGGGCTTCCCGGAGATGCGAGAACTAGCAAGACTTAAGCTGATCTCGGCCTCCGGTACTGGCGCTCAGATGCATCTGGGACGGCGCCCGCCACTGCTAAGGAGCCCGCCTGGCATCGGTGCTGTCCAGCTGAAAGCGTGCCGCGCCGCACTTTGTTGTTGTGTCGCTAAGGCCGCCGGTTCCCCAATGTGGTATGCGAGGTCGCTGAATTGCGTAAGCTGACGAGTAAGCCGTCCCCGATGCCACACTTCGCTGCAAGCCGCCATAGACCGATCAGGAACGTGGCAAAAGGCAGCCGGCAGCTGAGGAATGCCAGTCCAGCACGTGACTGGCGCGCGGTGTCGCGCCTCCGCCGCCGTGACATGTCGCGCCGGCCTCCGCCGCCGTGCCGGACCGGCGCCGGTTTTAATTAAACCGTAGCCGAGTTCGTGCAACGCCATCTACCTGTCATCGAATCGTCAAAAATAAACACTGCCACTATGCAAATGGCGCCGTGCTCTCTGATTAGAGGGCGCGGCGCGTGGCGCGGCGCGTCCCCGTCACGACCCTGCGTGACGTGTCACCCGACCGGCTATCCCAGCCCCCCCCCCGCGGCCGGGGGGGGGGGACGTCGCGCCGCTGCGGTCACGCCTGCGCCTGCGAGGTCGGCACCGACGAAAATTAGCCGTCGGGAGGCAATCACAGAACGGCACGTAGCGGCGCGCGACTCGGCCCCAGAAACGAGCGGCTTGTTTGGAAGTTTGTCAAATAGCGGCGACGCGGACGTGCCGCGCCGGCAGGCCGACCGCCGCGCAAAAACTGTTTTGATGGCACTGAGTTAATAGGCGAGCACGACCGCACCGCGCCGGACGGCGGTGGCCGACTTCTGCGGCTCTTGCCTGGAGAGGGGAGAGGAGCTGGAGGTGGGGGGGGGGGGCGGAGCTGGAGCTGGGGGAACAGAGCTGGAGCTGGGGGAGGGGGGGAGGCGGCTCGACTAGAGGCGCCGAGGTGCCGACACACGAAGCAGAATGGGGCGCAGACATCCGGGCTCCAGCGCCGGAAATACGCCCAGCTGGGCGGGTTCACGAGGCCCATCCGATCGTTGCTGCAAAGCCGCGGCAATTAATTCATAGCTTAGAAAGATAACTTCGCTGTGACAAATGGCTGCGTCTTGCCCGACCTCCCTGGGGGACCGCGGCGTCCATCGATCCCCGTGCGGATCGGCTGCTTAGGCACCTGTGCAATCACGGCCATCTTACCCAGCCGTCTTAATCTGGGCCGGGGACGGCCGCGTGCGCCCGGCTGAATCACCGCCGCCGTCGCCGGCCGGGTGGCGCGGCACGTTCCGTCGCCGTGCGCCGCGCTCGCCTCGCGTGCGTCTTTTTCTGCGCGCGGCCTGCCGTGGTGGCATTAGGGGCGACAGTTGGACCGGCGCGGGCGTCAAACGTTTTGATGAATGCGTGCCATCGCCGGCGTCAACAAGCCATTTGCCGCCAGATTCCGCCGGCGCTGGTGACACTGTGAATTATGACCGGCTATGTTTGGCTTGGCTTCGCCTAAGAATCCCCAGCTATCGTCAATAATTGATGCTGCTAAAAACCGCGTCGCTGCGCCACGGACGACATGACCGCAGTAATAGTGCTATCAGTTACAGCACAGCTGCCATGCAGGCGGCCGGTAGACCTGCCAATTCGGCCACCGCCATGAATGTTATAGGATGACAGCGGCGCTGGCTTCGCTGCGAACTGGAACGTTGACCTGGCTCATCTTGCAGAGGTGACTGCACACCGAGGAAAACGACACTCGGGCACCGTTTTATGATGGTTTGGGTGGCGTTCGTCGGCGGGGTCGCGCCCGACCCATGTTGACCCGATCGGTCCCTGTCCAGTGCTCAGGCATGATGGGTGGTCTTCCCTGCTGCCGCGCCCTGCCTCCATCAACCTTCAGCCTTGGCCCCTCTCTACTTCAACTTCCGTGCTTGCCGACTTTCGCTGGCCTCGCTGCTCTCAACAGTCCTTAACCTTGCTACCTTCACCATCCTCGTCACTCTTCCTGCGCTCGCCACCATCACTTCCGTCACCGTCCTGGTCGGCTGGGTGGCCACACCGACTTGCTTCCCGCACTGCCAACTACTTTTGCTGCCAAACAAGATTGGCACCTTCTGAAATGGTTGCGAACGGGTGTCCCAGGATGAGGTTGAATTTTTTGTTGCAATTTTTCCACGCATTGCTACAATCATGATGAAGAATCTGTGCTCCCTAACAGAACACAAAGTGACATCATTGCTGCCCTCACCACCCTCGCCACCCTTGCTACCCTCGCCGCCCTTACCACGCCACTGGCTTCACTGCCTCACTGCCCTCACCACCCCACTGCCCTCACTACCTCGCTGCCCTCATCACCTTCGCCGCCCTCATCACCCTCGCTACCCTCACCATCCTTGCTGCCGTCACCACTTTCTCTGCCGCCATCCTCTCTGCCCTCATCACCTGCCCTTCTGGTCGATGCTGGCCGTGGATGGCGAAAAGGACCATCACGCGACACCCGCCTCCTTTGTTGTTGTAATAGCCCCGATGGCAGCGGCCCTGATGATCAGCGGCGGCCACACTGGCATCGCGCGGCCGCGACCGCCAGCGCGCGGCGCCGGTTTTCCAATTAGCCCTTTGGATGCGGGCCGCAGCAGTGGGTCCTCAGGCAAAAACGGCGCACCCGCGGAGCGGCAAAAAGGCGACGCGCAATGAGCCGCCCGGCCAGCACGACACGGTCGCGATTGACGCCGTAAAACTCGCGACCGAGCACTGCTATCGCGGCCCGCAGCGGCGTCCTGCCAGCGCTTTAGTGGGCCAATCAGAGGCAGGCGTGCCGGAGCCGCGTGCGGTCATCGGCGCCGGTTCCGGGGCGTGAGAAACGCGGCACCTCTCGCGGCGCCTCGCTATGTTAACTGAAGGGTTCATTGTGCCACTAGCGGGTCTCCCGATTTCATTTCCAGAAATTACGATCACTAGTAATTGGCGTTTCCAGAAAGAGCCAAATGTCTAGTTATAACGTGTATTTTGAGAGACATGGTAACCCTAACTACGGCCCAGGGCTGAATAAATTTTTAACTGGCTGTCACACGGCTTGTTCCATGCGGCCATCCACTTCGATATCTGTAATCACGATAAAACCCCTTGATTATAGATGATATCCTGGATTCTTGGCCGTCATTACGTGTCCCCCGAATGATGGTATTCTCGCTCAAGGGGTTGATGCCGAGCTCGGCCCCGAGCGGGCACGCGTTCTACCGGGGCCGCCCGCCGAAATGATGATGTTTTACCGGACGACTAAGCGCCGTCAGCGTCGTCACTGCGTCGTTTTTGTACGATTATCTGACGAGCGGCGCACGCATCAGCAGCGGTATGGCACGGCGCCCGGTGTAGCGGCGGCCGGCCGCCGGCCGGCCGCCGCTCCGGTCGGCGGCGCGAGGACGGACGTGGCCCGCGGGCCCGTGTGTGCCACCTCGTGGTCTCGCGGCGCCAAGACAGGGGTGAGCTGCCCGCGAACATCGGGCTCCGGGCGAGGCTGTCGGCAGGACTGCGCCAGCGCCAGCTGCACGGCTCTGGGCTTCGAGCTCCCACGACATCGGCGCGAGGTCGCCGCGTGCATGGGGCGCCGAGAGCTGGAACTGATGCGATCGTCTCGGCCCGCAGGCCTGAACGGTCGAGTTGTGCAGCTGTGCTCGCGACTGCCATGGCCTCAGGCTCGCACTGTCGTCGTGCCCAGCAGCTTCAAGTGCAACGCGGCTGCGTCGCACGCCAGCGGCATCTTCCAAATTACTCGGCAGCTCTCGGATTGGCGCCAGCTGTGCTGATGCTGGCGGGCGCGCGAACGAACAAATCCCCGCACGTTCCCAAAGTGTTCACACTCCTGAGGCTGCGGCACACGTGAGGCACTGACCTGGCCTGAGAGCGGCCGGCTGCGCCGTGGCCGCCCCGATGCCGGGCCGAGCCGGAACACACCCTGAAGGGGCGGCCGGCCAAGCTCGGTCGCGTGGGTCTCCTGGAACGGCACGGCGCCGTTCCGTCGTGCGCTTCGGAGATGCTCCGTATCTTGGGGGATGGTGAGATGTTTCGGAGAGAGTCTCCGGAGCAGGCACCCGCGCGACAACTCCCTGGAAAAAGCCAGCCGAGCTCTGTCGGAAGCAGAGCCCCACTGTCCGGAGTGCGTTGGGCAGAGCGCCGCCGCTCGGCCACGGTCTCGCGCCGCGAACTGGCGTCCGCCGTCCAGGGGAGCTGCCGTTACGTCTGGCCGGCCGCTGACGGGTGCAGGGCCGGCCGGGCCGCACGGGTCGTGCCGCCTCGCCGTCCGCTGACGCGGCACGAGCGCCGGCGGCGGCCGGCCGCCACGTGACGCCTCTCCGGTCCAGATGTCTGCTCGGTTAACAGGGACATTAGCAGCGCCGGGCGCGGCAGGTGGTGGCCGGAGCCGGCAGCGCGCCGTGCGCGGCGTGCGCGCGGCGCGGCGAGCGGCGGCAGGGCGCTCTGCACGGCTCGTTGGCGAGGCAACTGTCAATTTGGCGCGCCGCGGCAGCTGATCTCGGCGCGGAGGAGGCGCGGACGGCGCCCGGCGGACGTCAGCGGTGCTGAGCGGTCCGAGCGGCCCCGGGCACCGGACGGCGTGAGAGGCCTTCACCTGCGCTGGCCGGTCTAATGATCTGACCGCCCGGTGCATGTGTCGAAATTTGACCGGGTTGTGCCGCTTGCGGTGCAGCGTCTTGTCACGAACATCTAATGCGACGTCAGCAATGCAGAGGAACATAAACTAAAGCATCCAATGAACGGTGGCAGCGAGCGGTCGGTAAACGTCACACAAGCCTGCGGTCCGACCCTCGGCCCTCAATCTACAATCGAGCCACGTCGCGCTGTCGCGTGGTGACAAAAGCGGCGCCCGCCCGGCGACGGCGTATTTTACCATCGCACTCGGGCCGCTTTACGACCGCCGGGCACGGTTAGCAGTGACACTTAGCGGCATTCCAGCCGTTTTATTTCCCTGTCGCGCATTCTTGACGCCATTACGGCGTGTTTATCCGTTGACAAAACATCTGGAGACGCCATAAACGGCGGTGTGATTCGGGCCCGCGCGCGCCACTGTCGACAACCTCACGCGCGGACGGCGGTCTGTGGCGGCTCGCGGGCGCACGCAGATGGAGAATCGTCGAACCTGTGCCCGGCGTCCCTCGTGTGTAACGACAGCCAGCCATTGGCTGGTTCATGTACACGATGCTCCACGTTAGCAGATGCCCAGCACGTGATTGTGCAGCGTGGCTTCGGAGCCACAGACGCGTTGGCGGGGTTGTTATCAACTGGCTGTTCCATTACAGGTGCAAATGCTGTAAGTGCTACCAAACAGCTGACGATAACGTCATGGGCCATAGCATTCGTGGTCAACGGTCATTGCGAACCTCTTGTGGATTCTGAAAAGTTGCAATAGGGAGCTCCGCTCAGTTTCAAAGACTTCAAAACCTCTGAAAGAGAACCAGTGTCCGAGAGAAGATAAAGTAGTGTAGTTTAAGGGACACGTTCGGTACTACTGTGCAACACGATGACCTGCTTTTTAACGTAAACATAATCTGAATTGCACAATTTCGTCACAATGAGCGAAGCGGTACACCGCCCCGCCCACACGTGCAGACTGCAAGTGACAAGTGCTGGGAAACAGGAATAAAAGAGGTTAACAGCACCAGAACCGGCCAGCGAACGAGCTCATCTAAAAACAGCAATCGTGGACCCACCGTCTGCCAAGTCAATCTGGGCCATGGTCAGGTGTGAAAACTAGTTAAAAATGAAAACGAACGGCTCCGCTGAGAATACCGGGTCGGCATGATTTAATTTAGCTTTGGATCCGGTTTGGGTGGGCCCCGCAGTAAAAACCTGCAAAACTTTCAAGAAGGGCGCCCGCTTCAAAGTCGACCCACAAAAATAGCATGGCGAATATGCAGAGAAGCCGCCTCCAGTGGGCAGGTGACAAGTCTTAGTGTAAACGTCGCGTCAAAAACCACGCACCGGCGCAAAAACGGCGCGCCACGAGTGCCGCCGCGGCAAAAACGGCGCGCCGGCCGCCCTGTCGCGTGACGTGACAAGGTCAGACTGGGTCAGCGGCGGCGGGTCAGCGCGTGACGGGGCGGCACGGCTCTGATCTGGCGCTGGTCGCGCCCCCCGCCGGGAAGCGCGGCCCCACCCCTCGCCGGCGGACGGAGGCCGCCCGGCGGAGGACGGGGCCACCCACTCCACTGCAGACCGCACTCCCGGTCCCGGACCCTGGTGGTGAGGCGGCCGCTGACGTCACGCGCTCTGTTTTAGTGACTCATGCGCCGCGATGTTTTTGAGAAGCGCTCGGCCGGATAATTAATGTGCCAGTAGCTGCTTCGGTTGATTCAACGTGCCCATGATCTTGAATTGGCTTTCGCGACCTCCGTCGCAGCTCGGCTGCTTCTTTCTGTGGATCCGTGACGATATTTTGCGGAGCTCGTGGACACATCCGAACAGTTACTGGTTCTGGCGGCCTTTTTCGCTGCAATCATTGTCAAGGCTCCGCGAGTCCCCAGGATCCAAACCACACTTGGGAATCTTCCGTACAAGCTAATGTTCCATGCACGTATCGGCCTTGCGATACCATGGGAGGAGCACGGCCCCTCGCCTGTCGGGATCGGGGCTTCTGGTGCACGAGCGAGAGGCGCGGCAGCACAGCTGCTCCCGCGCCACTGCTGCAGCGGCGGTGCCGGTCCTCTGTCGGAGTTGGGGGACGTCACAGGTCAGCGTCGCCCCGCCTCCGGCGCCGCCGGCGGGGCGGTCCGCAAAGCGCCGCGAGCGCCGCGCCCCAGCGTCGGCCCGTGGGTCGCTGACGTCAAGGTGGCGCGGCGCGACCGCTGCGGACTCGGACTCAGACTCGGACTCAGAGAGCGGGACGCCGGCTCAGCCGCGGCCCGGTGCACGGCGTGACGGCCGGGGATCAGGGCCGGCCACCGCGCCGGCAATCTGATTACACGGCAGCGCTGGTGACATTTCTGGCTGGTGGCGCATGACTGCATCTCGGCATGGGGGCTGAACGCGGCAGCTGGTGTGCAGGCCAGCCAGGCCGGTGCCGCTTCATATCGCTGCACGGGACGACGGCCCGGACGGTGTGCAGTCTGCAGGAGATCACGGCGGCGAGATTCTGCAGCTTGCAGGGACTGTGGTCCCTCGCGTTGTCCTCCGCATGATTGCTCTGCAGAACGCGACATCTCCGCACGAAATAACAGCCCGCGGCGCTCTTGCATGGGAACCGGGCACACGTTCGCCGCGGCGTGGTTCGCGTTGTGGCCGTGGCGCTGTCCATGCGGCGCAGTCCGCGTTGTGGCCGTGGCGCTGTCCATGCGGCGCAGTCCGCCGATTGTCATTTGCATTGCGTCGTTGAAGCCGGTCATCTGCGGCGCCGAGCGGGCGCTCGGCCGTTCCAAGGGCGGCGAACAGGCCCAGTCATGCAGAGCACTCTCGCCGCGACGTCCCAGCAGCAGCCGGACCGCGCGGCGTCACGAGCTCCAGGCCACGGCAGGCCGCCGCTGATCTGCCACTGCGACAGCCCGCCAGCTCGACTTACCTTCGCGGGAGCGGGGCTCAGCGACCGGACTTTCCTGGCGGCGGCGGCGGCGGCGGCGGCGGCGGCGGCGGCCAGGTGCTCGGCCGCCGGCTGTCGGCCATGCAAGATGTGCACTGTCACCTGGGCCAATGGCATGGTAATGAAGCCAGACACCCGCCGGCGCGCGCCTGATGGAGTGGATTTTTCAGGCGGACAGCGCGTCGGGCCGGCCGGTGCCGTGCCGCGCCGTCGCCGGTTCCGGCGCGCTGGCCGGCCGGGTCGGGTCATGACGCCGGAGGGGGCGGCGGGTCAGAGTCGCCGCCGCCCGGGCGGGGCGCTGCTCTTAGACGCCAGTCTGGCCAGTGCTTCAAACGGCGCCGGCCGCGTCGGCCGCCAATTCTGCATATCATTCATATTCATAGAGAGCGGGCGCGACTCGCGCCGGGCGGCCGCCGGGCGCGCCGTTTTTACGCGCGCCGCCGGCAAAAACGCGCGGAAAACGCGCGCCACCGACGGTGTGTCCAATGTCGCCTGTCCACTGACGAGCTCGGAGAGTCGGCGGCGCCGGCCGGCCCGGCCAGGGTCTGGCCCCGAGCGGCCGCTGCAGCCGCCGCCGGTCGTCTGGCAAAGTCGTGAGCAATCTTAATCAGGGGCGGGTCGATAATAGGCGCGTGACGTCATATTCAGGTGAATATGACAGCGGCAAATCACCTGGTCGGGTTTATCTGCGGCCGTGGAATGTCTTCGCGTGAGCGGTCGTGTAATCTGCTCGCGAAATTGCAGTCCAGCCTTGCCACGCACGTATGAAGAGATAATGAAATTTCAAGGATAGAAGACCACCGACTGTGTCGTGCTACGGTGCCTTCTTTCCCTTTCAGGCATGCGAACGGCCCACGCACTTGGTCGTACGCGTATGACTAACACGTAGACGCACTTGCGCTCCCGTGCCGTGCGGAACAGACCAGCAATATGTCCGTCTTTGCTACAAACTGGTTATGATTCCCTGGGGTGGACCGCTACACATACTAAACAATATGGTTAGATATGACCGCAGTGAACAGCCAGCAAATATAAGGCTACCCGACGCCACATTGGATTACCCTCCGACGCTTGTTCTTTCGTGGAAAAAACCGAGATCAAATAAGCCGGTGTTGACTTTGCCGGCCGCTGCTGATTTCTGGACTAGCCGGCCTCGGCAGCGGCCTCTCTTAATGCAGTGGCCGTGGCTATCGGACGCCGGCCACCTCCCGTAAAAGGATTGAGAGAAAACTTGTCAAAAGCATCATCGCCGGCGCCGGCCATCAGCGGATTACATTACCATGTGCGGCGGTGGGCCGGCCGGGCGGCGCCTAACTCGATTTCGGCCGCTGCCCGGCCGCCGGCCTGATTGCAGTTAGACGCCTGGCTGACCGTCGGCCGTCGCGTCGGCGCGTCCGTGGGAGCCTCCGCGCGGCCGCCGCAGCGCCGGGTCCGCCGCAGCGCCGCGCGGCACATCCCAAGTCAAACAGAAGCCGGACAGCGGTGACAACAGGCCGCTTTTGCGCCCGATTACTTGCACAATTTCCAGGTGTTTGCACACGGTTGCATGCGGCGACCGGTCGCCGGACGCTCGGGCCGGACAAACAGCGGCTGGCCGTCCAGCCGCATTAGCGGCGCGCCGCTGCCGGCCGGCGACGGCGCCGCGCCGCGCGGGCCGCTCGCGCGCCGCTGCACGGCCTGCGCGGCTGCCACGAGCGGCAAACACACGCGGACGCCGGCAGGACACGCGTGCCGGCAACCGAGGACACGCGGCGCGGAGAAGGCGGCGCGCGGGCAGAGCGAGGGAGGATCGTGCGGCAGATGTGGGAGGACGCGCGCGGCGAACGACGGGACGGACGTGTCGCGGCCAGACGGAGGATGCGCCTTGCAGTGGACGCGGGAGACGTGTGCGGCAAAGGCGATCGGAGAGCAGGTCTGGCGGAGCACGTGAAGGCGCACGCGGCGGGGGACAAGCGAGCAGGCATCGTGGAGGACAGCTGACGGTCTCAGAGGCGAACTGATTCCGCCGCCATGTGCTTCGACGGGCATCTGAGCCGCGTGCTTGGCCAACGTCACCGGCTGAGCCTCTGGCGACGGGCAGGCGTCACCGGCGGCGTCACCAGCCGGGTGCTAACGTTACCGACGTCACCGTCAGCAGCCGGGTGCTGACGTCACTAGCGTCACCAACGTCACCACTGGGATGCTGACGTCAACAGCGTCACCAACATCACCAGCCGGGTGCTGACGTCACCAGCGCGCCGGTGCCGCCGTGACCGGCTCTCGTCGCTGGCCGCGTCACCGCCGTGATCCGAGTCGACTGCGAGCGGCCGTTTTTCTGGCCCGGCCGCCAATCCAGGCGCACTTGTAGGATTTATCGTGTTTTTGCCTGGCACGGGCGCGGGACGCGGCCGTTCATCAGGTGGTAATCCGCGCCGACGACGAGCTGCCGCCGGTGTCGCCGCTGCGTGTGACTCCTGGGAGGAGCGGCGGCCCGGTCAGCTGGCGGGTCAGGTCAGGTCACCGCCCCGACGGCCCGGCCGGCTGACCAGGCGGCGGCCGGGCCGTCGGCCTGACTTCAGAGAGACCCGGCCGCCTCAGACGAACGGTGTGACGGTCCGCTGTCCGCGGACGGACCTGTGTGTGTCAGGCGGCGGACTTGTTACGAGCCTCTTTGTCAGGCGGAAGCCTCAAGACGGACGTCTTTGTCAAACAGCTGCCTGCAGACGGCTCTCTGGTGCAGCAATCCCCGTGTGGTCTGAAGTGCAAAGCGGGATTGAAGACGAGGGGGAGGGGCATCGGCGTCATAGATCCGCCCAAGACTGTGAAAAACGTTTAGATTCGGAGTAGTTTCGCTTGAATACAGTGCAATGGACACCTGTCTTGGGGCTCTCTTTCAAACAGACTACCTACTCCTTAAAAGCCCCTTAACTACTTTAGGTCCTTTACCGCTCATACCCCCACCCCTTGTATCAGGCTGAAATCAAGGCCGGTCTGTGATCAACTGTCTGGCAGAAAGGTTCTTCTATGGATCGATGTCTCTGTCTGACCCCGCGGTCCGCCTGCAGATGGCTGGTACATGGCGACGGCTGTCGGACTGTTCATGTCTGATTGTGCAGAAGTGTGTCTGCAGCCATGACTGTCTCACACACGGGTCCGTTCGTTAGGAGCCGCGTGAGGTCCGTCTGCCGAAGACCGCAGACCACATGACACGATGGTCCACCTGTGAGGCTGCCTGAGACCAGGTGTTGTAGCATCCCCAGGTGACTCTCCTCAGCCGCTGTGTGCGTCACCTCCAGCCCCGCTGCCTCCCGCTCCTGACCGGCACCTGCCTCTGCATCTCCGGGTGGGGGGAGCACCACCAGCGAGCGGTGCTGCGAGGGCAGCCGCGAGTGACACGGCGGCGTGGCCTGAGTGACGGCAGCAGGGGGCGGCACCGCCTCCGCCCGCCGCTGCGGGCGCTGCACGCGGCCGCCGTCGCCGAGCGGCGCACGTGAGGCCCCTCGCCGGCGGAGCGCCGCCCCCCGCCGGGCCGGAAGTCTCGCGGTCGACCGGAGCGCCCGGGGGCGCGATCGGCGCTCCGACCGGTGACCGCGATGTGTGATTGACGCGGACACGGCGCCGCTGCGGTCGGGCCGGGGAGGCGCCTCCAGCGGTGCCGGGCCGCGTGTCGCGATCAGTGTGATCTCGGCCGTCCCTCCGCCGCGCGACCCTCGTCGCCGGACTGGGCGTCGCCTATGAATATGCAGCGGATTACGCAATGGCCCGCGGCTGTCGGCGAACGCGGCGACGTAACCGGACTGGTCAATCGATATGTCCGTCAGCATGCCTGCCGGCCGGGCCGCTGTTGTTCAGGGGAGATATCGCGGCTCGTTCGCCGCGCTACGTGCACTCCGCTGTTATCGAAGGTAATCGCTATTTGGAAAAGACCACGAGATGTTTGTACTGGGGGCCGTTTTTGCACCAGTTCTTGGATGTGGTCGGCACGGGAACCGTAATTACATAACAAAAGGCTGATTCTATTAAAGATTACCCTAAACGCAGTCACGAAACGGTGTTCATGGCTACTTTGTATGCGTAAATAGTAATTATTCCACCACTCCTGTGGGCCGGACACATCTAATGGAAGTTTCAGCGACAACGGTGATTATGTATGTGTTGGCTTATTTTGCAGCGATCGGGTGGCGGCTGGCGGCGGGCGGCGGGCTGTGACTGTGGTCAGGGGCGCACACGCGCCGGTTCGGAGTGCCGCCCACCGTGTGGTCAGCTCCCGTCCGAGCAGCGCAGAGAGCCCGTGTCGGGGCGTGAGCCAGGGCGGGACGGACGGCGGCCGCCCCCCCCGCCCAGAGCGGGACGGACGGCGGCCGCCCCCCCCCCCCCCGCTCCGCCCAGAACGGGACGGATGACGGCTGCCCCCCCCCCGCCCAGAGCGGGACGGACAGCGGCTGCCCCCCCCCCCCCTCCGTCCAGAGCGGGACGGATGACGGCTGCCCCCCCCCCCCGCCCAGGGCGAGACGGCCGGGAGGACGGCGGGCCACCGGCCGCGTGTCTGACAGGATCCGTTCGCGCTGCTCACACATGGGCGTCCGTGCCGCGTGCCGAGGGTTCTCCCACCTCCCTGAGTCTCTTTCGGTCGTGACTCAACCCTGGGAGGAGGCTGGCTGTGCAGGGCTTCGGGTTGGCACGCCTCACGCGCGTCGGAACGCACCGCGCCCTCTTCGCGGCCCGTCCGGTAGCTGGCGACCGACCGTCCGCGTCGTCGCCTGGTGCCCGAAGGTGCCCGGCTTGTGCAGCCGCGCCCAGCACGACTGTGCGGAATCCGCGTCCCTCTGCAGCTCCTGGCTGTCGGAGGTGCCCTCGGCAGCCCGGTTGTCACAGCGGTGTGCGGCTCCCCCCCCCCCTCCCCCCAGTCCGCATCTATCACGGTCATAGATCTATTTTGGCGGGACGCAGCCGTCATTCCTGTCAAAGAAATAGTGCAACAAATATATCAGCGTATGCTGGCCAAATAAACAGCGGCATAAAGCGCGCGGAACGGTCGCGGACCAAAACAGAAATGTCGCCGAGATGACGCCGCCGGCGCGCCAGCGGTGCCGTTTCGCTGACGAAAGAGGCGAAGCTTCGCCAGCGAGGGGAGCAGCCAGCGCCCTGAGGTGGGTGCTGGTGTCGTGGCTCGGACAGTATGTGAGGGGAGCGGCGACGACGAGCGCGGTGATCGGCTCGGCAAAACGACCTGCCGTGGCCACCGGCCGACTTCTCTTTAGGGAGCCAGCTGAACATTCCCGCTACCGTCGGGACTGGGGTGTACTGGGGTACCGTCGGGGCTGGGGTGGACTGGGGTACCGTCGGGACTGGGGTACACTGGGGTACCGTCGGGACTGGGGTACACTGGGGTACCGTCGGGACTGGGGTGTACTGGGGTACCGTCAGGACTGGGGTGGACTGGGGTACCGTCGGGGCTGGGGTGGACTGGGGTACCGTCGGGACTGGGGTACACTGGGGTACCGTCGGGACTGGGGTACACTGGGGTACCGTCGGGACTGGGGTGGACTGGGGTACCGTCAGGACTGGGGTGGACTGGGGTACCGTCAGGACTGGGGTGGACTGGGGTACCGTCAGGACTGGGGTACACTGGGGTACCGTCGGGACTGGGGTACACTGGGGTACCGTCAGGACTGGGGTGGACTGGGGTACCGTCAGGACTGGGGTGGACTGGGGTACCGTCAGGACTGGGGTGGACTGACTGTCCGATTTCCTGGCAGTCCGATTTGTATCCAGCTCTAAGCTCACTGTTCAATGGAAACTCAACAGACGTGATACGTTCATATGAATGGGCTCCGCAGTTACACAGCTCCCACTATACGTGACCACTTTTGCCCCCCCCCCCCCCCCTATTTTCCTTCATGTTTCTCTCGCTCTCCGCACACATGCTGTTCGCGTCCCCTCCCCTCCCCCGGTCAAATCTTCGGACAGCGCGCTGGCTCGTGGGGCGAACTTAGTCGGGCGCCGGGGACGCGAGGAGCCGCCGCCGTCGGCGCGCCCTGCGTGGCGTGCCACGGTGGACACGTGGGCGCACGTGTGTCACGTGCCGCTCCGGCACGCGGTCATAAAACAATCAAAACGCCATAAAACGGCATAAAACGACCCGCGTGGACAGCCGACGGAATTCGCCGCAACTGAGATGAACTGTCTTTTCATACGACAAAGGCGCCGGGACATAAGTTTGGGTTAGCAGTCATTCCGCATGTGCTGCAGTCATTGTTACGCAGGCTTATGCCATGTTTCAGATGGCTATCAACCATTACTTGCACGTGTCGTCGTCAGGAGAATTTACAGCCCCTTCACGAGTGCTACAACCGTGCCTCCGCTTGTCGCTACGACAATTGCCATTGTAGTTGATCGAGCCGGGCCCTGTGAACTGTCGCGTGCACGAATTCCAGCGGCCGTTGTCGCCGTGGGCCTGAGCCGCGTCCGGTGCCGGCTCGGCTGGCGGTCGGAGGCGTCTCCCAAGCGGCGGCCGATTGTGGTGCCGGACACGGCTCGGCCGGCCGTCCGGGAGAGCCGGCCCGGTCACCACGCCGCCGCTCCCCTTCCCCGCGCTATGTCGGTCACGTTCTGTCGCCGATCTCAAATTCCCGATACACACCCACTAATGTTCCAATTCTTCGCCGTAGATCACATTATGAGCGTGTAATGGTTATTGATGCACGGCGGGGACGACACGGCGCCGGGCTCAATCAGCCCGGCTGGCTGCCGGCGGGCCGGGACGGCCGACGGTGACGGCATCCGGGCCCCACCAGACGGGAGGGTCCCGCCAGACGAAGGTCCCACCAAGCGGAAGATTCTTGACATCGTCCCATCGATGGCGGGAGCCACGTCGGTTCTTCCTCGTAAAGGGGGCCGTTATTCGAAAGGGGTGTGCCATCTGGTGGTCGCGGGAAGACCGCGCTCGCTCGCGCCGCGACATCGGTCGGTCAGACATCCTACTGTCCCGCCAGCGACGGGACGGCCAGTCCCGTCTCGTCAGACTGCGAGACAGCCGGTGCCGCGCCGCCGCCACCTGATGTGACGACCGGTTCAGTCCCGTCAGCCGCTGCCACAGCCGGCAGCCGGCCGGGGGCGGTGCCTGGTCCGTCGCCGGTGCGTCGCGGCCGCCGCCTGGAGAGGCGGCTGCGCTCCTCCGGGATCGCACCCCGCCAACAGACAGACGGAGCTGCGCATCGATGGATGGCCCCGCGGCGCCGAGCCGGGGCCGGGGCCCCGCCGCCAGATGGCCGCTCCTGCGGCGCCGCCGGCAGCTCGCTGCCGCCACTGTCAATTGCGGGCGGCTGGTGTCGGCAACGAGACGCAGGCCAGCGCCGCCGGCGGCGCTTTTCCAATTACCGTGTTTTAACAAAGGTGCGTGCCGTGTTGTGGCGATGAGTTAGCACGACGCGGCGCCCGACGGTGGCTCTAATGAGAGCGAGTCGGCCCCCGGCGGGAACGGGCCGCTACCCTCTACGGTAACTCCACCGGGCCGACTGGCGTGGCTCCTGAGCTCCTGCTCCCGGAGCTCACGACCGGCGTGGCTCCTGAGCTCCTACTCCCGGAGCTCACGACCGGCGTGGCTCCTGAGCTCCTGCTCCCGGAGCTCACGACCGGCGTAGCTCCTGAGCTCCTGCTCCGGACATTCGGACCGCTGACCGGGCGCGGCGGCAGCCAGCGGCTCTCCTTTGACTGACCATGCGGACCGTCGTTTACGCCGCTGTCCCTGCCTCCGGCGGGGCGACTGCAGCTCCTGTGTCGTCTGCTTCGAAGGGAGTCATACCTCAACGCCCCTGCTGCGGGGGAGGGGCGGCCGCCCCGCGTCCCCTGCCGGCGGGAGGCGCCGTCGTCCCTGACAGCGGTCCGATCCCGGCTGGGCAGGACCTGTCGTTTTGTTTACGACACCGCTGCAGCCATAACCTCGTCATATGCAAGAGTGCGGTGCGCGCCAGCGCCGCGTAAAAAGTCTGCTAGCTGGCTCGCTCAAGGTGACGCGGGAGTCTGTGGCAGCGAGGACAGATTCCGAGGCAGGAGGCACGACACCACCGGCGGGAGACATGACACCACCCGGCGGGAGACACGACACCGGCGGGAGACACACTACCGGCGGGAGACACGACAACATCGGCGGGAGACACGACACCACCCGGCGGGAGACACGACACCGGCGGGAGACACGACATCACCGGCGGGAGACACGACATCACCGGCGGGAGACCCGACATCACCGGCGGGAGACACGACACCACCCGGCGGGAGACACGACACCGGCGGGAGACACGACATCACCGGCGGGGGACACGACATCACCGGCGGGAGACACACTACCGGCGGGAGACACGACACCGGCGGGAGACACGACATCACCGGCGGGAGACACGACATCACCGGCGGGAGACACACTACCGGCGGGAGACGCGACAACATCGGCGGGAGACACGACACCACCCGGCGGGAGACACGACACCGGCGGGAGACACGACACCGGCGGGAGACCCGACATCACCGGCGGGAGACACGACACCACCGGCGGGAGACACGACATCACCGGCGGGAGACACGACACCGGCGGGAGACCCGACATCACCGGTGGGAGACACACTACCGGCGGGAGACACGGGCCGAGTAAGCGCAACAACTTCAGCTCGCCAACTTCAACTTCAACTTGACAAAACAACTGCAGTGTGGTCTGCTCAGTAGCTTACGACAGTCTCAGCGACAGCAGCAGACACGTTATCACTCAGATGAATACCTGTCAGCACTTGAAGCAGGGAGCATGTTTTTAATATTTCGCCTAGGATCGTAAACCAGTATCGCAGAAGGCGGCGTCGCCGCGCACACAAAAGCAAACGTTGCTCTGGTGGCGCCGGCTCAGGACGGCGACATCGCGTGGCATCACGCCGGGGTCCCCCGGGACGCGGCACCCTTCCACCCCTGATGACACAGGCTCCCCTGTACGGTCCGCGGGGAGCTGATCCATCTGGGGCGGCGCGAGCGCGGGTCGCCGCCCCGCCGCCCCGCCGTCGCGCGTCCACGCCGGCCTGTTTGGTTTGGCCCGGCGGCGGCGTCCGTCCACGGCGCTCCTCGTATCTGCGGCCGGCGCGTCCGTCCGAGCTGACGGGCTCCGGTGACGCGTCGGACCCCCATCCCCCCCCCCCCGCAGGCCGGGCCCCGCGCCGGCCGGCGGCCTGCGTCAGCCGGCCGCAGGCGGTGGACACGGGCCGGGTGGGGGCGTGTTGGGTCGGCGCGCCGACAGTAGCGGAACTACTCTTGTGGCTGCTTCAGCACCGACGTCGGCCTTCCGCTTCATAGATGCGTCGGAGGTCAACCCAACGGATGCTTACACGGCGCTGTCTGTAGATTTGCTTGCGGTTAAGTTTATACTTTAGAATCGGTGCAGTAATGTGGCGATGCGGTTAGACGAACTCCACGCTGTGAAAACTGCAGTTAACATGTTATGCCTGTGTATAGTCAGACGGCTGTAGCTGTTAATGTAACCATTGTTGCACACTCAACGTGACCTTTCATGTTGTGGTGGGTCAAATCCCTATCCCTTCCGCTGTACCTCATCGGCACAAACAGCATGCCCGGACGCGGGCGACGGTCAGTCACAACCCTGCCCCGCCTCCCCTGCGTCCTGCCTGGATCACCCTGTCAGCACCAGCCGGCTGGTGACAGGACATACCTGCGAGGAGGGGTCGACGGGCGACGCTCCCTTTCGTGGAGCCTTGGTGGGGGGTGCCCCGCTCTACAGCTCACCACGAGCGCTCACCTCACCTCAGTTCACCACGAGCGCGGTCAGGGCGACGCTCCTGTGGCTGGTGGATACAGCGGTGACAGGTGAGAGCGACGAGACCAGCGCGCAGAGCCGATGACGTTGTGAAGCGGCCTATGCCATATTTGATGGCATGCGCCTGGCAGCGGGGCCGCAGTGACACGCCAATTAGGCGCTCAGGTCTAATGACGGGCCCCGCTAACCAGCGGGAGGTGAGCCCAGGAACGGGCCGGATCGGCGGCGCGCCCCGCCGCCCGCCGACGCACGGCACGTTCGATTCAGTTATTTTACTCCCAATCGTAAACAGCAATTAATCGGCGCGCGCTGCGCCAATGTCATTAGGCTAATGCTGGGTTTGCGGCGCCTCCGCGGGTGCGGCCGATATGCATCGGTCGCTCCAGTTCCAGAGTCGTTTTGGCGGAGCATGTGCAGCGGCCGGGGCAGTGGCGAGCCGCCGACGTTGCTGCGGCCCTGGAGCCGGCGGCGAGCTCGCTGTGTGGGGTCACGTCGCCAGCCGGGCATCTGTACGTCGCTATCGGCCACGGATCGGCCCGCGACGCCTCCCCGCGAGGCCGTGTCGATGAAGAGGTACTGACCCTGTCTGCAGAGGCGCTGACCCTGTCTGCAGAGCCTCGTGATACGCTGCGGCTGATGCCGTGCCCCAGTTGGAGCGCGGCCCGGCCCGAGGGCCTGTCCCCCGCCTGTGCGCCGCTCCAGATCTGCGGCGCCGCCGGCTCTGGGACCGCCCCCACACACGGCCGTCGCCGGCATGCAGCGGCCGCCGCCGCCGGCTCCGCCGCCGGTCACGCAGTAAAACACGACCCAGATCGGCGCTATCCGGGCGGCATCGGACGCTCGTGCTGACACGGGCCGCGATCCGCGTTCAGATCTGGGCGAAACGGCGGGTCGCGCCGGCCTGCGCGGCCGCCGCTGGGCACCGGGCCGACCCCGTTTGTTGTCCAACCCGCCATCCGTTCGCTATCCGATGGCCCTGACGGCCGACGGCGCGGCCGGCCGCCGGGCTGTGCGCGCTCGCCGACTCCGGCGGGGGCGTTGGTTGCCGGTGTTCAGCCCTGTCCGACTTAATTCGGCCGTTTTACGGCGTTAGGTTCCAGCTAGCTCTAAATGACACGATCCAAGGCGTGATTAGGCGGTACCCCGGGCGCGTATCGAGAAATGAGGCGTAACTGGCACCCGGTGATCTTGGAACGGACTGCAGTGCCTGCTCGCTGAACGTCGTCGTAAACGTACGCAAGCGGTTAGTGAACAACATGCTCTAAAGCTATCCCACGCGAACAACATTCTCTCCAACGACCTCTGCTCACCCCTTCCCTGAGTGCCTTTGTTCTCTGGAGAGTCGAGCCTCTAATTAATTTTATTTACCTCAGCGTGTCCTCTCTCCGCCATTACGATAAAAATGGACGCCGCCCTCCGGCCTAACAAACCCTTGTGGCCAACCTGGGGTGGACACTTGAGTTTAATAATTCATAACCCCAGCCCCTCGCGCGGCTCCACCCTCTAATTAATATTGTCAAAGGAATTCTGGTTTGCCTTTAGGAGAGCAGGGCCCATTCCGTCGGGTTTACGGTCCTGCAAAGCTGTGCAGTTTAGATGCCACTGGAGCGAGTAACCGGTCCAAATGATTGGTAGTTGTCTGCAGGGGCTGGCCGGCGTGCCGTTGGTTTCAATACGGAGCCATTTCCGCCCGTGACCGTGGGCGGAGGAATGCCGGCGAGGCCTGGAGAGGCGTCAGGGCTGGCGGCAGAGTCTGCTCAGGATGGCAGTCGGATGAGCGACCTCTTCATCGGTGCAGAGCGTCAGCCTGGCCGGCTGCTCAGCCGTCGGCCGGGCCGCCGCTGCCGGCGAGGCGGCGCCCGTTTGTGCAGCTGACGTGCCGTTGTGACTCGGCCTGTCCCTGCGCTGCTACCGCCTAACGGGTGGTAAACCCGACTACGTCGAGACGCCGTCTCTGTCAACAAACAGCGGGAAGGGTTTTGTGCGCGCCTCAGTTGGCGCGGCACTTGACGTCACAATGGCGTTCTGCGGAGCGCACGCCTTGCGCACCTGGTGAAAGGGACTAAGGCCGGCGCAAGTACTCCGCGATGCACGCTTTGCCACGCTTTGAACATCGCCTCGCAGTGTCACGACCTGATGATTTTCTTGTCCGTTTTCAGGTAAGTACTGCGCACCTCGGCCCTATGGCGGTGCCGGCACGGACCGGAGTCGCACCGTGAGTACCCGCTCCTTCTACGCCCTCTGCCGAGCCGTCCGTCAGGAGTCGGCAGCGGCGGTGGCGGCGCGCGTGGCGCGCGTGCACAAAGCCGCCCCACGCATAAACACGCGGGTGACGACGGTTGTCGCCGCGCCACGATCGGTGTAGCTGACGCCCGCCGCTAACAAAAACAGAGCACATTGTCTGCGCACACGGCGCCGGCGGGGGGCGGCCGAGGGCCAGAGGGGTCGCGGCGGGGGTCGCGCCGCTCTGACCCGGCCGCGGCCGGCCGACGGCCGTAAGACCCATTATTTCATAAATTCATGAGTGAGTCCGGCGGCGAGCGGCGGCCGCGTGGCCGAGCCCTGGTCATCGCTGTCGGAGATGCGCGGCTGTCATAAGTCAACAGCGCGGCGCGGTGCCGTAAAAAGCCGAATTATGGAAAGCGGAGGGCCGCCATCACAAATCCCCTCCCGCGGCGGCCGGCAGGTAATGACTTTGAAGTGGCCGGGGCCGAGGGGCGGTCACTGGAGCCGGGCAAAAACGGCCGCCGCATCGGAGCCGGCACGACCGGCGTCACTGCTGGCTGCAGCGACCGCCGACCGCCCGCCGGCCGGGCCGGGTCAGAGTGGCTGGCGGGTCAGAGAAGCTGCCGGGTCAGCAGAAGTGAGGAAAAACCTTCACCCGCCATCTCGAGTCCCCACGAAAGCTTGGCCGCCCCACTCGGCGCACCTCGCTCCAGCTGACCGTTCCCTGCCGCCGGCGGTCCGGCCGCGGCCCGGCCGGCCCAGCCCCGCGGCCGGACCGGACTGCGTCTCAGAGGCCGCCGACCGTGTCACGTCCCGCATCGGTGCTCTGCTCTCTCGGCCGGGCCGCCCGGCGGCCGGTTAATTGGCGGGCATTATCGGCCGGCGGCGGCGGCGGCGGCCGTTGTCACAGCGGCCCGTTGTCGCGCCGCCGGTCGGGAATGTATGAAGGGTGCTCCAGCGGCGCCGCTCCCGGCCGCCGCCGTCACACCGGGGCAAATACTCGAGAGGGCGGCGGGCGGCGGCGGTGGCGGCGGCGCCGCGGCGGGCGGCGCTCACCGCCGCCGCTGGCCGCATTGTGGCACCGGCGGCGGACGCGGCGCCGTGCGGCCGCGCATTGTGTCGCAGTTATTGCGCCGGCGGGGGGCGGCGATCGCACTCTGTCACCGGCGGCCGAGCGACGGGGCGCCGCCCGGCCGGCTGGCGACGGCGCCCGCCGCCCGCCGCCCGCCGCCCACCGCCCGCCGGTAAACGGCCTCCGATTGCCCCTTATCGGCCGCCGCATCGCGCTCAGTGTGCGGCTGCACAGGTGGTCAGGCCCATGCGTTCTGGGCATCGATCCGGGGGTGGGTGCCATGCATCTGGGGCGGAGAGAGCGGATATCTGCGCGAGCTGTGGTCGGGCGCTCTCGGGCTCGGGCACGGAGATCAGGCGGCGGGTAAGTCCGCCAGGTGGACGGATTTGCAGGCTCATGATCGGCCATCGTCTACGTGCCTGTATTTAGGCAGTTCCAATTTTGTGCCGCAGCCCGCCCAGCCGCGGCGCGTGGACCGTACCAGGATGCGCTGTCGCACGGACCGTACTCAGCGGGCCACTTAGCGAGCAGAGAGCCCCGTGCAAACCCACGCCGGCGGCGGCGCGGCGCTCTCGCGCGCCGCGCCCGGCGGCGTCTTCATCGATTCGGCATACGGCGGCGCTCTCTGGCGCGGCCGCGCCTAATGACGGGGCACTGGCGGACTTCATTCCAATTTATCGTTAACAATTTGCCGGCGATCGGGCCTGGCAGCGGCGCCGCTGGCTTTATTGCAGCTGATGTCTGGCGAGACGGACAACCATCTCATCAGGCGCTGGCCAGCGCCGCGCCGTGTCTCCCTTTTTATGGGTGACAATCCGGAATTTTAGCATCCGCTTTTATGTCTTTTAGATAGGACCGGTGAAAAGACTTTACGGTGGTGGCGGCCGGTAGCCGGCCAGGCCGGCGGCGCGCCGCTCATAACTAGGGCCATGAGCGGCCGGTCGGCCGGCGGCGCGCGCGCCGTTCCACCCGTCCGCCGGCTTTACTGCTGCGGACGACCTTCATCGGCCCGCCGCGCCGCTGTACTCACCTGATTGAAGTCTTTGATTCGTCCCCGCGCCGGACATTTCGGCTTTATGTCGACTGGCCGTAACCGGGATGCGGCTGTAAAAGACAGAAGTGCGCACCTCCGGAACAAAAAGGCCCAGGTGTACCGCAGGACAAGCGACGACAAAACACGTTTTACGGCGCCCGCGGGTCCGATTGGGGGCGGCGTGGCGCGACGCTCAGCCGCGCTTCGGCCCATGCCAGACGACGCTGCCGGCGCTGTGGCCTCGGCTCTAACGAGCTTTGTCGACGGCGTCGCCGGCCTGCTGCCTTGCTATCGTTCCGCCTGATCCGCCGGCGCGCGGCGCCGTCGCAGAACAGCACGACTGAAAGCTTGTGTCCAGGTGAGGCCGACAGTCGACGACGAAACCCCTCCTGTTCACTTCGTCGTGTAGTGTAGATAAGTTTCCCTCATTCATGTGATGTCACAAGACTGCAATGTCACAGACTCACGTTTCTGCCGTGGCAGAGCGAGATAATGGCGTAGTGTGTAGATTTGAGTCAGCGTTTCGTGAGGACCGGTTCGAACCGATGCGGACTGCGCCAATCACCTTCGGTCGTTGTCTTACTCACAGCCGGTGCGGCAAAGCACACTTACGTGCCCACAGCCGGAACGGCGGTATCTGGACTATCATCTTTATTTGAGTTTTCGAAAGCTTTCTAAAAAAGCATCGGATCCAAATACGCCCGCAAGTCATATCTCTCAGCGATCCTATTCATGCAACAGCTGGTGACCAGACGTGGACCAACTGCGACCTCAGGTCTATCGCTCCATCATGAACTCAGGTGTAGTGAGCACTCCCATATCGGCGCCATCGGCAATTGACACCAGGCCAGTTCCAAACCGCGCTCATACTCCTATTCTCGGATTGATTTATGAGAAGGCGGCGATTCTTTATTACCCGTGATTATTCATTTTATTTGCGGCCGCTCGACTCCCACCGGACGCTATCTCCACGTGGTTGACATCTGTGGCGCCCGGCGCGGGCGGGTGTCGCCGCAGAGACACGGGCTGCTAGCGGGCGACACGGCCCGCCACCGCCGCTAAACGGCCGTCGACGGGCCGACAGTCGTCCGCGCCGCCAATTTGGCGCCGGCGCGAGCGATCTGTCGCCGCGCGTCGAGCGCGCCGCTCGCATGTCAGCGCCGTTTTTTGTCGCGAACCGCGCGCGGCGATCAGCGGCGCGGCCGTGGCGGACTTGGCGCGAGTCGGGCGACCGACCGTGCCGGGAGGGGGAGGGGAACCGGAGCCGGGGAAGGGCGGCGCATGTGCCCGGTGGGCATCACGCGGTGACACGTACAGGGCGCGATCGGCGCCGCTGCCAGCGGGCGGCTCAGCGGCGTGACGCGAACACGCGGCCGCCGGCGGCCGCACCCTGTCGCGGCGCCGGCCATCTGGTCCAGGTGTCCGGCCGGCCGGGCGCCGTGTCGACGACCGACGCGCCGCCGCCGCCGCCGCCGCCGCCGCCGCCGCGTCCGACCGCGGCGCCGCCCGAAATAGGCGGCTGAAACGCTACACTGGCCCGATGATTGATCGCGGCAGATGAAAAAGCAGGCCGGCCCAGTTTGATGGCCGGATCGACAGCGACGCGGCTCGGCGGCCGCCCTGTTTGCGTTGACACAGCGGCGGCGGCGGCGGCGGCGGCGGCGGCGGCGGCGGGCCCAGATGGCACCCCGCCGGGCGCCGGCGACGGGCACGGCTCGGCTTGCGTCAGGCGGCCGTTGCGTCAGCGCAGGTGGAGGAGCCGTGGGAGACGTGGCGCCGCGGCGCATGCCGTGACAGGCCGGAGGTGACGGCCGTGGTGATACGCTTGACCCGCGGTCGCGGCCGCCGGCCACGCCCGCCGTCGCGTGGAGACTCGCGTCAGCTTCGAATGCGGCTTGGCGTCGGCGCCGCGACCGGCTTTGTGCGCGCCCGGGCAGGCTCAGTCGATCAAAAAACACCTCAATCCAGCCGACGGTGGCCAGCGGAGACGGCCAAGACATGGCCGCGCCGGCCCGGCCGGCTGCAGAGAAAACAAACAGCCGCTCGGCCGTCTGATCCGCCACGGCGACCGGACAGCGGCCGCCGCGCAGATGGCCGCAGGCCCTATCAAAGCCGCCCTGCACGGCGCTGATCAAAGCCGGAATGCTAGGGCAGCGGCGGCCGCCGCCGCCCGGCCGTCACGCCGACCGGGGAGCGGCGACGGTTTGGCAGCGCGGCGGACGTCGAGCACAGCCGCAGGGCGGTCGGCGGCGGGCCCCCGACGGCCAGGCCAGGTCCGAGGTCATCGGCGGCGCGTGCAGCGGCCGCCGTCGGTCGTCGCCCGGTGTCACAGCTGGCTGCGATTAGTTACTCGGCGACGTCGATCGCCGGTCGGGAGGCGCCCGGGCCGCGCCGCGGCGGCCGCACCCGTGGCAGGCCGGCCGCCGGCGCCGGCTCGTGTTACCCTGGTCACAATCGGGTGGGCATCGGCCCGGCGGCGACCTCGGCGCCACCGCCGTGGGCAGGTCGTGACCTGGGAACTGCCGGTCCGGTGTCCGCCCCCGGCTCCTTTGTAGCGGGCGTGGTGTTACCTCCCCATTCGCAGTGGGTGTCGCCGGCCGGGCCCGCCGCGCCCGGCCCGGCCGGCGGCGGCGCGCCCCGCGCGAAATGGGCCGCCCGGTGGACAGCGGCTCTCACCCCCAGCGCGGTAATCGCGCCGCCGGCCGCCTTTGATCCGCCGCCGTGCTCGTGTGCCTCCCCTGCTCGCGGCCGCGCTCGCGCTGGCGGCGGCCCCTCCGCCGACCGGAGACGGGTGACATGGCCGCGCCCGCCCCCGTCGGCCGAGGTGCGATTGTTTGGCGGGGCCGAGCGACCCGGGGACGATCCGCCGTAAATAGGTCAGGCGCGCCGGCTGCCGGCCACGCGAGCGCGGAGAGAGGCGGCGTCGCCCACCGGATTGGTATTCACGACGCGGGACGCGCGACCGGCCGGCCGCGCCCTCCTGTCGCCGCTAAACGTCCGAGTCATGGCGGCACGGGCGCGACACGCCGCCGCCGCTGCACTGAGGTCAGCCGACAATGCTCTCCCGCCGGTCGGGTCGCCGCGTGGTCACGTGGCCCGGCCGGGCGCGGCGCGGCGCGACTTTGCATGCAGGCTAAGTGCCTGCCCGCATTGGGCCATGAATCGGCTGAATTCAACAATGCCCTGATGTCATCTCGCGGCGGCAGTATCGCAACGGACAATCTGGCCGGACGCCCGCGCCGCAACCGAGCCGGGCCAACCATCCACCCGCGACCTGAGACGCCTTCAGAGGTGCTGCTGCCGCCCGGCGGGGGCGTGGGCGGCGGTGCGAACAACAGTGACCTGGCGTTGACCTCATCTGGCCTCGCACGTCTCCCCGAGACAGACGTACCCCGTAGTCCAGCCGCGTGCCGCATCGTCGCTGGACCCGCCGGCGTCGGCGGCGGCGGCGGCGGCGGCGGCGGCGCGCGCCGACTGCAGGTCATCTCTCGCTGCACGTGGAGCGGATGACACTGCAGAGGACGCGGCGCGAGAACGCTGACACGCCGGCTGCTTGAAAGGCGCCGCCGCCGCGAGCCGGCCGACGGGGGGCCGCCCGCTGTAGCGAACCTGTAATAGCCGGAGATAAATCAGCGACGCGGGCGCCGCGGCGTGGCTGATGTCACCCGGCGTCGGCCGCAGCCATAAGCCGGCCGGCTAATCGGCCGCGCCGCGCTGGCGGCCGAGACGCGCCGCGCCGCCGCCAAACAATGCCTCATCAGCGGCCGTGTCGCACGCAGCCGGCCCGAGACGTGGCGCGCGCCCGCCGGACGCATGACGTGACGCGCCGAGATTGCAGCCCGCGCCATTGTTGGAGCGGTGTCGCGGCCGTGGCGCGGCCGGCGCCGCCGCTAGCATGAGCGGGGCTCGTCGCAGCGCGCGGCCAGGGACGGGCACGGCCAACGACAGAGGCCGGCCGTTCCGGCGCGAAAAGTCCCCGGACATCTATCAAAACTAATGAGCCGTAATTTGCCAGTTTAACCGGGCGCGTTTCGTGCCGCATCTCGTTAAATGTCACCTGTCCGGGCGGCACTTTTGCCCACCTCGCTCGTTGTCGTAATGGCCGGTGTGCCACAGGGCGCTGTCTCCGGTGTCACTACACGGCCTGGTGGCAGGCGAGCGGCGCCGGCCGACCCGGCCACCGGTCCCGGTCAGCCCCCCCCCCCCCTCCGCCCCCTCCTCACCCCCGCCGCCAGCCGGGCAGCGGAGGGAGGGGAGTCTGGTCCAGGTTTGGCAGGTCGGGTCGGAGGACCGGTGACGGGTTGGTGACGCGGGGCGGGCTCACTATCGGCAAGGCGAGGTAGTGTGCGGAGGTGCAGGTCTGGAGGTGTCAGCAGGTTTAGGTACTTTCTGGTGAGCTTAGTTCCAGTTACTTCATTCACTTAGGCATGTGCATCCGTCGGGAGGCACCACTTCTGACCAAATCAGGTGATGTGCAAACTTGTGACCTTTGGCGTCCTGGAACTTTGCTTTAATCGACTTGAGCCTTGTGTCAAATGACGATAACACTGGGCCTATAAATCAGTGACCGTTAAGGGAGCATTGACGCGGCGAGGGCTGCTTGGCATAATGCCGGTCCGGTCAAGGTCATCTGATCGCACCGGGATGATTAGGTACGGGTAGTGACCCAGACGGGGTCACCTGGTCCACAGAGCTCAACGTCTGCCGCGCAGCCGATTCCAGCAGCGGGGACAATTATTTGAAATGGTTGATTTAATCATGGGAGCAGCGGCGAGAGATGCAATCTGCTTTATTGCTGGCGGCCGGCGACCAGATTAAGCGGAAAATGACACGGCGACGTCACCTGTGGACACTATGCAAAGTCGGACAATTTACGACGCAGTTAACTGCAGGCCTCTATGACCAATCAGCATGCAAAACCATTCTGTTGACATTATAAAACGGAATGCCATGGGCCGTTTGGTCGAGCGGCAGCAGTTGCAGACCGCTAGAGTGACCACCGTCCGGTACACGTCGGCTGGCGTCCCTGCGGCAGCCACTCGGCGCCGGGCTGAGTGGGCGTCCCCGACGGTGCTCGCTGCTGTCGCCGTCAGCGAGCCGGGCGGGCGTGCCCCCGCCGCCGGTGCCGCCGGTGCCGCCGGCCCCGCCGGTCCAGCGTGGTCCGGACGACCCCGGCCGGCCAGGAGAGAGCGCACGCGGCTGTCGCCGGTGCGCGGTCCTGCGGCTGTCACGGCCACTATGACCAGGCAGCGATTATCCGGCGTGACGCCGCACTCGGACGGCCACGTGAACGCCGCATTAATGATGCCACCCACTCATTAGGCGCCGTCCATGTTGCACAACGGGCGCAGCGTCACTTCTGGGGTGGGCGCGGTGGCCCAGCGGGCCAGCGGGCGGGCCCACGGGCTCTCGGGGCCCGCCCGCTGGCCCGCGGGGCCCGTGCCGCGGACTCATCGGCACGGGCGACACAGCCGACCCAGCACAGACAGTGGACCGGCTGACCCGGCCGGTCCGTCAGAACTGAACAGTACCTGGACCCGGCAGACCTGCTGGGGCCCGAGGACCCGCCAACTATGACCGATCCACCAGCCCAACGCCCCGCTGGCCTCGGCGGTCGCCGGGAGCCCGCAGAAGCCGTGATCGGCTGGCTGTGGAGCCTCGGTGGCGACGGCCGGCTGCCGGCGGCCGCCCGGACGGGGTGCGCGCCGTCCGCGCCGCGACGGGGCCATTTTTTATCGCTGGGAAATATATAGCGGGATGGCCGGCTGGCACACGGCCAAGGACAAAAAGACACGGACCGGCGCGGTTAGCATTATTTCACGGTGAAAAACCTAATTACAGGCTTCGACATTTCCCGACCAGGCCCCATCAATTTGCCCCCATCTCATCGGCGACCCCTGTCGGCGAGTGATGCCGTCCTCCCGTGTTTTCAACAACAAAGCAGCACCGGCGGCGCCCGGCGGGTGGCGCGCGGCTTAGACGGTTGCAGACTCCAACGGCGTGCTGTGCAGATTGTCTGCGGGACTCTCGCCCTCTCTCTTTCTCCCTCCATGACGTGCTCGTGCTGCTCCATCCGGCGAGGGCGCGCGGGCAGAAATCGAAAGTTGCTCATTCCTGGTTTCTGGCCCGAAACGGCGCGAGCTGGGCGGCGCGCGGCGCGCCTCCGTCATCGGCTCTGGAGGGGGTCGCCGGCGACAGGGGAGACGGAGGGTCCGCCGGCTGTCCATAATTAGGTCCACATGTTAGTGACTAGACGGCACGCTTGCGGTGGGGGACCAAACGGGGACAGCCGAGGAAAAAACGCATTGTCTGCGCGTCCAGAACTCGGTAACTGGAGCAACGCTAAATCAAATTACGGGGGGATAATTTGGCAGGCGAAAGAGAAAGGAAGGACGCGCAAAATGGAGGGGTCACGCGGCGCTGAATGTGCACTTGGTCACGCCTGCGAAATCTCGGGCAATTGATCGCGCGGCGCTTATTGAGCGGGCGGTCGGCGGTCGCCCCGTGTCTCCGGTGTCGGCTGGACGGCCGCAGCGCGGCGCCCGGCGGCCGGCCGCCGCGGAGCGCCGCCGGCGCCGCCGGCGGCCGCGACGGGACGGGGGCGGGCCGCGGCCGCCGCGCGCCGCCCGCCGCCCTCCAGTCGTGCCCGGCTGCGTGGCCGCCCTGGACCCTGGACGCGGCCGGTGACGAATCTTGGCCAGGCTCGCGGCTATTTTCGTGGTCGGCCGGCCGGACGGAGCGCGCGGCGGCTAGGTGTGACGAATAGTGTCAGCCGGGACGGCGGCGCGAGCGGACGGCGCGCGCGCGCGAGAGAGAGAGCGACACAGAGCGGCGGCCGGCCCCCACGCAGCCGCGGCCGAGCCGCGCGCGCCTACTGAGGCGGACTGGCGCAGTGTGTGCCGTGCTGACGATGACAATGAGTCTGGAGATGAGGGACAGAGACCTGACCCGAGGGTCACCGCGCGCAGCCGACGACGCCACCGAGATGCAGAAAGGTGAGTACGGCGCCAGACTTCAGCGTCTGACACCTGCCCATTCGGCCATGCAGTGGATGGCGCTTCTTTGGCTGCGTGACATCTTTGGTGGTGCGTTGTTAGGCATTAGGCTCCCTTTTCATCTACTCTGGTCTGGAAGCATATTGTTCCTACTTTGGCCGGGCTTCTTTGTGCGTCCTGGATATTCTGGAATGGGAGCTGATGGTGAGCTTGTGGTGCCTTCATGGTACTGTGCAATCATGCGAGTTATGCTATAAGCTTAGAACAAACGACCCTAATGATAAATAGAGAAAAGTTATGAAGGCAATCCTCGAAACGCTTGTCTAATTTCATCTTTTATTAACAGAATTTTCAGGATGGTATAAGACCGCATTTCGTAAGTTACGACATACTTTTTTCGTATCAACTAGTTTATTTCATCCATCGGGGTTTTCGAAAACTTCGCGCTTTGTTTGTCAAGCTAGGTTTTGTGTTTTTGCCGATTTGTCCGGACAAAATTACATCTCGCACAAAGTAATTCTGCGAATCCACTGACAAGCTGTGCATTGTGTATGGCGTGTAATCGATCCTTGTGGTGGCTAAGCAAAATGTCTCGTAAAAATGTGAGTCTCCCATTTAGCTCCTTTAAAATTTAAAATATGCAGTACCGATTAATTATATTAAAGACTACGATTGCCTCGAAAGTATGCATTAAACTAGCATGTGTGACAATAGAACAGAAAGTTGTGGAATCAGCACTCACATGATAGCAAAGTCAATATGTAATGCTGTAATTAAAATATATGCCATTACTTCGTGTGGAAAATTGTGTGTATATTTTTGCACAAAGTGCACCAATCACAGCGTGAAACGTTGTTACAGTAAAAGGCAGGCAAAGGCACGCTTCAGTGAGTATTGCTAAATATTACAGCGTTTTGAGACATTTCATTCTGCTCCTATCTCCCGTATTCGAGAATACCAGGCGCAGCTGCCACAACGTGACTCGCTTTGTTTCATAACGAGTATCAGTGTCTGAGTTGCAGTTGCTTATATGCTACGCAAACATGCACGATCCATAAGTATTCATGTAAAACACATTTGTTCGCTTTCACCTTCCGAAAACGTTGATTTGTTTAACTGATGTACTTCTGTGGGCCAGCGCTGCTTGCATCGAAACTCCGACATTCTTCATCTACAATTTAGTGCAACTTATTCAGTTGATTCTTGAGATGATACCTCAGGAATGAATTTGTGCTAGTTGGCGGGTTCGCGTGGTTGTGTCACGAGACAATCAGATGTTTTCCGTTGTGCTGCAGGTAAAAACTTTTGTTTAATTCTTAGGTTGGATGAGTGTCAAGCGAAACGTTGAAAAACTTAACATCAGTTGCTTGATAAACTACCTTCGCTATCCGACGATCATTTGTTGGCTCACTTTAAGGCACCTCTTTGCTTCTCATTCCGAATTTTCGAACTAAGGTTTGATGTGTTAGGAGCACGGATACAAAAAGGACAACACTATGGGCTATACTGACGCCAAATTTCCTTCCTTCCGCGAATATCATCGTTAGATATATTGTTTTCATTTCTACCTGGTAATTTCCAGGAAATGTGCTATTTGTTAAGTGAACCATGAAGTGGTTTATTGCATTTTCCATTCGTTGTTGTTGCGCTCCGTGTGTGCAAATCATTTACACTGGACAGACACTCGCACGGGGCGCGTTACATGCATAGAGGTGAGACAAATAAGCCTGTCTGTACAGCCATCACCTTGCAAATCATCTTCGCACGGCAGTGCAGTCACCGGTTGAACTATTCCGTGTGGATCGGCCACGAGTGCCCCAGGCATTATCTCTCGAAAGCCGCTGTTGACGAAACACTACGCCGCCGTCCCTCCACGTGCCCTCTGCTCCGCATGGAGACGTTACCCCGCAAAGCCGCTGCTCTGGTCGGGCCGTTCGGCTCGTTCACACATTGTCGCCGGCCGGCCGAGCCGTCCTAATGGGACAGGAACAATGCGCGCACGGCGGCCGGGCCGCGGGCCGCCGGCCGAGCAGCCGGCCGGTCACGCGGCCCCCAAACACCCCCATTACCGCGGCGACCCGATTCGATTTGTCCTGGCGTCGCCGCTGCCGTGCCGACCCGCCGCCGCGACAAACAATCGTATTTTGACAGTGCGGCATCTAAATTAACCCCTTTTTGTCGGCGGCAGCGGCGGCGGCGGCTGGCCGGGCTGGTCGGGCCGGTCGGGCCGCAGCGCCGGGGTCCACCGCCAGCGGCCGCCACATTCCCTGCCGACATCTCGCCCCCGGCTCGTCACCGCCCGGCCAGCCCGGATGCTTCGAGGACAGCCTGCCCCGATTGCATGCTCGATAGTGGCCGGCTGTGGGCGTGGACGGCCGATCCCTGGCGGCCCGGCCCCGGCGAGTCGCCCTCCCTACATGTGGTGCCATCTGTTGTGTGAATTTGATACTAGCCGGTGATAAGGGATTTGCGCTTGACGGCGCCGCCCGGCCGGCCGCCGCGGAAGCTTTCCGTTTTTGCCCACGTCAACGCTGTCCAGATTCAGAGGATTACCCGAGAGCTGACACGCTAAGCTGCCCTCACAAGTGGAATGCCGCATGCAATGAAAATCGCAGATCTGTTGGCTGGATCGCGAAGGGTGTGTGAAGTTCCGCCGCCAGTATCGGAACCTTTGCGTGAACGTACCGACTGATTAGGCACCTGAGAAATGCTTAGCAGTGGAACTTGCACCTATAAGTCGCAGATTTTTAATCAGGCCTAAGCCCGCTTTGCGCTTGTCGGACAGGTAGACAACCTGAAAGTTTCGTAATTCATATCCACGTGACTTTTACATGCTTTCAGTCACGGATCAGTGAGTAGATCGATACATCTCAATGGATGTGTTATCAGGTAAAAACCAGCTTGTGAAATTGACATTGTGACCACGTCCGTTCCACTTGAGGGCACTAAGGCATTCACTGCGAACACAATGTCGCGCGAAATGGCTTCACTCGCTGATTCGCCGCGGCTGACAGACGGAACAGAGCTGGTGAGCGGACGCTATTAGCCGTGTATCAAGCAAGTTATCACAAGCTATCTACGTCAGTCCCGGCGTCAGTGCCGCGGAGTCGCACGTCAGTCCCGGCAGAAGTGCCGCGGAGTCGCACGTCAGTCCCGGCGTTAGTGCCGCGGAGCCGCACGTCAGTCCCGGCGTCAGTGCCGCACGTCAGCCCCGGCCTCAGTCAGACGTGAGCCGCACGTCAGTGGCTGACCCGTAACTAATGTTGGACGCGCCTGCCGGCCGTGCGGCGCAGTGAGCAGGGCCGCGGTGGCGCCGAGCCGTCTGCCGGAACCGAGGGGGGAGGGGGTGGCCGCCAGGGGGCCCCGGTCCCGCCCAAGACGGCCCCCTCTGCCGCAGCGACAGCGCGATAGCCCGGCTTACAAATGGACCTTTGCGGGGTTAAAGGGGCTAAAGACGACCGATGACTCGAGTTGATGTTCTTGCGAAAAATTCTCGGCAGTCATCACCTTGATGTGGGAATGCAACATCGACCCGTAAGATTCAGGAGGCGAAAAGCGTGAATAATCATCGATGAGCTAGCTTTCGGAGCATCTGTAATGACTTCGTGAGAGCGTCCGACCAAAACGTATCGCAGCCATAACGCAGTCGTCCCTATTGGGAAAGAGTCAGTCTCGTTGTCTAGACGGCTCCGAGTGGCTGGATAGAGGACGGCACAAAACGACCGGACCGTACCACTTGTCAGAGGAGGCTCTGTGACCGGACCGTACCACTTGTCAGAGGAGGCTCTGTGACCGGACCGTACCACTTGTCAGAGGAGGCTCTGTGACCGGACCGGACCACTTGTCAGAGGAGGCTCTGTGCTGCGCGCATCGCCGCCCGGAGCGGGCGAGCGGCTGCGCATGCGCCTTTGCTCGGAGACGTGAGATGCCGCCGCGGCCGCGTGTAACACTCTGCCGTTAATGCTGCGTTGTTGTTTCGCAAGCCATGGGCGCTGTTGTCTGAATCCGTTTGCTGGTTGCAACGATTAAATCTGATATTTGTTGTCTGCTGTGTCATCTCCGACGCACAAACCACCACAATAACGGACGCAACAGGAAGAAAACGGGATCTTCTGCTACCAAGCCCACGCGCAGCGAGTCGGGCGTCAGGTTCGCAGGCCCGACGCTCTTTGAACGCCGGATTTCCCCCTGGGTGGCCGGGCTGCCGCCGCGCCGTGATGGCGTGCGCCAGGCTGCTGCGGTGGCGTCCGTCAGACATGCCGCGCTGCGTCCGGACCGCTCGCACTCGCCCGACCTGCCGCCGGCATCTGGGCTAAGGGTCTGCTTACGCTCATTGAATATGTATCGGGTCAGGCGGGCGGCGTTTGAGGTGCCGGGTCGCGCGAGGTCGGCGGGCTTCCGCGGCCGCCGAGGTGGCGCGGGGCGGCGCAACTCGGCCGAGAACGCCGCTCGGGTCGCGCCAGGTCGCGGGGTCAGACCAGGTCGCAGCGGGTCGCGGGTGCCGAGTGGCACCAGGCGGCTGGCGGCCGGCAGACGTCGCCGGTCGCCCCGCCGTGCCGTCCTTGAGTGCGCGGCCGCGGCGGCGCCTCTTCCCACCGGCGGCCGAAGCCCGCCGATAAACAGCGCGGCTGACTCTCGAGTCGCGTCGCCGCCGCCGGCGCCGCGCTCAGGGTCGCGCCCGACGTCCAGCGCGCCGGCGCGCACACGCGCCCGCCGCTTCTGCGGCTAACGAGCCCGTTCAGCCGGCAAAACAATACGGGCGGCGGGCCGGCGCGGCCATCGGGCCAGCTTTCGAGAGGCGGTCGCGTTTTTAACGGCCACTGCTGCCGGTCTGCCGGGCCATTGTTCCGGCTCAGCGGGTCAGGATGGCGCGGCGGCGCGACCGGTGCACGCCTGTCGGCGCCATCAGCTCCCGCCGCCGCCCGCCCGCCCGCCCCCCCCCCCCCCCCCCGCCGCCGTCCCCGCCGCCGCCGGGACACAGGTAGCCGGCCGGCGATGAGCCGAAATTACACGTGTTCCGTCGCCGATACGATCTCTGACACATTTGTCGGGGCGCGGCGTGCGCGGTGACACGGGACGCGCGCGCCGCCGATGGTATCGGTCGGCGGGGCGCGTCCCGCCCGCCGCCGCCACACTGCCGCCGCCCGCCCGTGCTAAATGGACCCATTACGGGGGCAGTAAAGAGCCACCTCGGCGACATTCCGGCCGCCCAGATGGACGGCCGGATAGCGGCGGTCCGTGTTGTGTCCGCCGGGGTCGGGGCCCGACGCCGGCGCAATCGGACTAAGTGGCCCAGCGGCTCGGGAGCGCTCAGGCGCCCATCTTTCAACCTGTTCCCGCCCGGCAGCCTGACACGACTGCTAGGCTGGGCGTGAAACTGTAACACGCAGGTGTCGGCGGCTGTCGGTGTTTCGTTCCTATGAATGCGTGCATTTTGGAAATTGACGTAAGCGATCTTTGACGGGGGGCCGTAGTAAATGAAATCCACTGGTGCCGGCGCTTGGCTGCATAAACCGTCGATGCGTGGAGTGAGCGGTCCCGCTCTCCGCCGCGTTCATTTCCCATTGAAAACGCGTTACTCGTGCCAGTCCGCCAGTGCGGTACGTGACAGACCTGCCTCGGCTACCATCGCCACACCCGCTGGTAGCGTCACACCTGGCTCGCCTTGCCCGACCTTCGGACCCGCCTCGAGTGCGCGGCATCGCTCCACGAGTCCCCTCGCACGGGATCGGTCTGGAGCCGCCGATCTGCAGCCGCTCGATGCGATGGCGAGCCGGAGCGCGCCGGCAAACGGCACGTCGCTTCCATCCGAGTTGGCTTTGAGCCGGCTGAATGGCGGCCGGCGCCGCCCCAGCTTCTCTCCGCGCCAAGTCGCCGCCGCTGCCCGCTTTTAGAGCGCACTTGCCCGTGAGAAAAGGCTTGTCAAAGCCATCGTCGGGTGCGCTCAGTCGGAAGTGCGCGCGGTCGGCCGGTCGCGGCGTCCGGCCTCGTCCGGATCCGGCCCGATCGAAGTCTGCGCCGGTCAGGATCCAGACCTAGTCTGGACCGGTGTGGATCCAGGTTGGTCAGGTACAGATGCTTCGACCGTAGAAGGTGGAACTGCTTTAATTCTGGTGTTGCCTTGTTTGAGTGGCTTGTTTTTTTTTATCTCATTCCGCTTAGCCACGTCCGGGCCCCTTAGATCCATCTGGATTTGTCCGGCTCCGGCTCCGGCTCCAGCTTCGGGACTGGGTCTGGGCCTTGATCTGGGTCTGGGTCTGGGTCTGGGTCTGGGTCTGGGTCTAGGTCTGGGTCCCGGCCTGAGTCCGGCTCCGGCTCCGGCACCGGCTCTGGCTCCGGCTCCAGGTCCGGGTCAGTCCGTTCTCATCGAGGGTCGCCACGGGGCCACTAATGGATTTCTTATCAGCGTCCTGCCGCCGTGATCTGGACGCCGACAAGTCGTCTGCGCTGTCAAAATTGGTCCCGCGCTGGGCGGACGTCACACCGTGTGGGACGGAGCGGCCCGTCCCCCTCCCGTCCCTCGCCCGTCCCGCGCCTGCCTCCTGCCCGTCTTCAGCGCATCTCGCACGGGCCGACCGTCGACTTGTACGGCCACCCTACCCGTGCCCTTCTCCAGCTGTCCTGAATGCGACACGCGAGGCCGTCCTGCGGGTGGCGACCCCCAAACACGCGGTCGTCTTTGTGCGTGGCCGTGCCTGGGTGCGTGCCCCCCCCCCCCCTCGGCCGGCGCCGTGCGTGACGCGTTATGGCCGTCAACCGGCCACCTCGCCGTGCCTGATTACAATAATTGATTTCAAGCCGGGGCGTTTCTTGCACGGCCGCCGCTCGCCCATCATTGTGATGCGGTGCCGTAAAGCGCTGGAGGCCCGCCCGGCCGGCCGGCGGCGGGGGCCGCCGGTCCGCCCGCCGCCGCCGGCGCGTGTTTGCCGAGCGCGCCGGAGCGCGTCGGCGCGTCGCCGCTCCCCGAGTGAGCTGTCACCGCCGACGCCGGTCGCGCGCGGTCGACAGCTTTATTGCCGTCGTTGACGACTATCGCACAACATCGGCCAGTTAAGTGGCCGATAAAATCGGCCGGCCGGCGGCGCGGACAAAAGGCGAAAATGTCTCGGCCGGCTGGCGTCCGCCCAGATGGACACGCCAGATACACTTCACGACAAAATTGGCCGGCTGAATGGAAAGTATGTGGGGAGCGTGATTTTACGACCGGGGGGCGACCGGCCGCATTTTATGTCAATGCGGCAGCCTGATGGTCCCTTTTCGGGTTATAAATAGCACGAGGTGGTCAGCGCCGGCGGAAGTGTCATGAGCCGCGCTCCGGGCTTCTCCACGCCGTGCTCCGCCGCTCTGCCGCAGCGCGCCGCCGCCGGATCAGTATTCCTAGTGAGGCGCGCTGTTCATCAGGCCAGCGGCGGTCATCTCCATGCAGGCGGGTTCGATTTTCGGCGGCCGGGACCGGCTCGTTAACCCGTGCGTCGGCGGCGGCCCCGGCCGGCCGTGTCCCCGGGGCCCGGGTCATCACGGCCCGGGCGCGATAACTCCGTCGTTAGCGACACCGACGCGGGGTCATCAGCGCCCCGCGGCGCCCCGGGCGGCCGAGCGCGGCGACCCGCCGGCCGGCCGGGCCCGGTCGATGCCGCACGAGTGGCTAACAAACTGATCACCTATCCCCAAGACGCCTTTGTTTGTCTCATTGGTTCATTACCCGAGCTTTGTGCGGCCGGACCGGAACTGCGGCCGCCGGAAATGAGCGAGCTGCCAAATGGCCGGGCGGCCGGCCGCGACGACGCCGACACTCCCGTCGCCCGTCGTTAGCCGCCGATGGATGGCGGATGGCACAATGCCCCGCCTAATGGCGACGCGATGAAGTTGTCCACTCGGGCCGCGTCGCTTCCACTCGGCGGCGCCGCGCACAATGCCGGCCGCCCGTCGCCCGTGATGAATGCGGAGGATCGCCGCGTCGCCGGCGACGGTCGCGCGCGCGTCGGTGTCGACGGCGCCGCCGAGCGGGCCCGGCCGCGTAATCCCGCTGGGGACGCCAACCCTTCCGCGGCCGGCCGCAATCCACTCCACTGACCACCCAAGTGCCCGCCGGCGCCGGCCCGCCGGAGGGGAGCGCGCCATTTGTCTCCGCTGGGACGCGAAATAAGCCGGCCCGCAAAAGAGCGCCAATATTGGCGCGGTCGGCGGAGACGAGTCGGCGCGGTCCGAGAGGTGCCCACCGGCGGTCCCCACCGGCGGCGGGACGTGGTGACGCCGCCCCGGGAGTGGGCAACCGGCGGCGGGATGTGATGACGCCGTCCCGAGAGTGGGCAGCCGGCGCGGCGCGTTTCGGCGGCGGGACGCGGCTTCGACCTGCGCATGTGAGCTCAATCTGGGAGCGTCGTGAGCTAGTCGAGCTAGATCTAGGAGCGTCGTGAGCTAGTCAAGCTTGATTTGGGAGCGTCGTGAGCTAGTCGAGCTTGCTCTGGGAGCGTCGTGAGCTAGCCGAGCTAGAGCTAGGAGCGTCGTGAGCTAGTCAAGCCTGATTTGGGAGCGCCGTGAGCTAGTCGAGCTAGATCTGGGAGCGTCGTGAGCTAGTCGAGCTAGATCTGGGACCGTCGCGAGCTAGTCGAGCTCGACCTGCGGGTGTCGTGAGCGCAGCCCGCTGGGCGCCTCACGCGGCCGGACTATTGACCCGACGGCTGGTGTCACCGGCGGGGCGGCGTGCGCGGGTGCGAGGTGTCGGAGTGACGACCGCCTGAGGGGCGACGGCCGTCTACGGCCGACGGTCACGACACCTCCGGCTCGGCGGCGGCGCGCAGCGCCGACGCACCAGCCGGCGCGCCGCTGACGGCAGCGGTCGCAGCCGCCCGACGCCGCTCAGCTGATAATAGAACTGTCGGCCCCAGGTGCCGCCTGTCAGAAGTCTGTGCCATTCTTTATATTTTTTGTCATTAGGCGTGTCGTTTTTGCGCGTATTTTTGGCGGTCACCTCAATCTTTAATTACTTCCTTCGGTGGCGTCGCATGCGTGGGCAAAATTGCTGCCCTGCGGCCCGGAAAAATCCATGTTTGCCCATGTTCACAGACGGGTGGCTTGCCGCGCCGGCGGTCCACTTTTTGCGCGCCAAATTAGTTGCCACTCGGCAAGACAGCCGGGCGGCGACCGGACGGCCGCCACATCCTTTTTCCACGGACCTGGAAATAATGTAAAAACGGCACGATAAACTCCACGCATCGCGCCTCATCATAACCACATCGTAAAACATAGCCACTCAAGGTCACTGCCATTACACTCCGTTCATTTACATAATAATACATGCAAGCGGGCGAGTGCTGTAGATGGCGCTGTCGCCTGGCGTGCGCGGCCGGCACCGCCCGCCCGACCAATCAGGAGGCGGCGCGGCCGTGGGCTGTCTCCCGGGCCGTGTCCGGGCCGGGTCAGGTCGGGTCAGGCGGAGCTGCGGTCACCCGGTCATCCACCCGGTCTCGCCGACGGATCAGCGTTTCAATAACCCGCCAGCGATTAGCATAATAAAGCGAAAATGCCGCCGGGACTGGCCGCCGAGAGTAATCGGCCCCTCAATGACAGCTTTACTGCACTGCAAAGTAATAGCGCGTTTGAAAACCCACAATTATCGCATCGCTGCCTACGCGAGCATCGTAAATTTGCCAGGTATCATGCACCAATGACCATAATGGATACCGTTGGCGACGCCTCTCCTGTGTCTGGAGCCGCTGGGACAAACGGTCATTAATCCCGGCCGCTTTAAGGCTCGCCGCCGGCCAAGATGCGCCGTTCTGCATGCGGCCGACGGTCGCGCCGCGCCTGGATGGCGTGTCGCGGTGACATAACCGCGGTCGCTCGGCCATCGCCGGCCCGCTCGGCCAATGGCGGCCGCCGGACGGCGACGGAGCCGCAGCGCCGCCGCGGCCGTCGCCGCCGGCCGCGCGGCCGGCCAGACCGAGTGCCGACGCCGCCGCGCGCACCCCGACGATAAACAGACAGATTATCGGCAATTATCGCCGCTCGATTCCGGCGCGCGTCGCGTCCGGCCGCCGGCGGGTCACGGGTCAGCGCCTGCTGACCTTGGGCGGCCCGGCCGCGGCTGGGGGTGGCGCCGGTGCGGCTGGTCGTGCCTCGACCGCGGCCGCGTCGCCGCCTCGAACGCCCTTGTGTCCCGGCGCGTCGTCGACCTGGCGGAAGTCGGCCGCAGGCGCCGCTCAGCGCCGGCCGCCGGACCGCCGGCGCTGCCGAGCAGCCCGGCATGAACGGGGCCGAGGGTGGCCCGCGGGACGTGCCGCGCGTCTCAGCCTCACCCCAGGGCCCGTCTGCCGACATCTGACGCCTGGCGTCTGACGTCCGACATCTGACGTCTGACGTCCGGCTCATCAGATCAGCGAGGTCCAAGGAGGCGGCGCCTAGAGGCCGGCCCGCCCGGTCCCCGACCGAGGAGCTGACATGGAGACGTCGTTTTTACGCTCTCCGAGATAAGAGTTTGACAGCTGTTGTTGCGCGCGAGACGCGTCCGCCCGGAAAGAAGCCGGCCGAGAATGGCGCCGAAAAAGCGGCCGCGCCGGCGCGGAGAGAATCACTGAATGGATGGCGAGGTGCTGACGTCGGCCGACCGGGCCGTGCTGACGGCACCCGGGCCGCCGCCGTCGGGTGCCTGCCGTCGGAACGCCCGTCCGGGGCGTGCCGAATTCGTTAGCCGGCCGGCATATCTGCGCCGGCATCGGGCCTCGCTCGTGACGGCGACGGTCGGCGCCGCGGCAGGGCCGCACTCAGGGCACTGAGCGCGATGCGCCGCCGGCACCGGCTCGAATGCCTGCATAATGGGGCCCGATTAGCGGCGACCGGCCGGCCGGACAGTGTTTCATAACGCCGGTTGACAGAGTTTTTGTGCAGCGCTGGCGATAAAGTCGGAAAATTACACCCTGACCCGTGCCGGAATGCCAGCCGGTCATTTATAACTCAGATCTGCCCGGTAATTACACGGCGCTTTGATGTACGAGAAACGGTGAGTGGCCGGGGAGCAGGCGTCGCGCGCGAGGCTCGCGATGGGCCGCGATAGAGCGATGGCTCGCTCCCAGTCTCTCCCGGTCGCGGCGCTCTCCGTCTTCTGGCCGAGCGCGGCGCCGCCGCCCCCATTGTCTGGCCCTGACGGATGGAATCAGGTGTTTACGCCGGGCGACGCGCGCGCGGCGCCGTTTGTTTGGTTTGCCCGGTTGGCAGCGTCGTTAGCGGCGGCGCGCGCCCGCGCGCGGCGCGCGAGAGAGAGCCAGCCGATTAATGTTACAGGTGACTGGCGACGGGCGGCCCGCCCCCGCCCCCGCCCCCGCCCCCGCCCGCTCTCGGCTCCGGTTTCTCCGGGAGCAGCCGCGGCAGCCGTCGGTTATGAAAGGCCAGGGGGCGGCCGGGCTGGCGGCGCGACCGATGGGCCCAGCAGCGTGCAGCCGCGATTAAAACGGCGCTGGTGAGTCGAGGTGAAATATGGCCCCGATATGGGATTTATATCAGACCCCCGCCTGGCCGCCGCGCCCCGACTAGAGGCGGCGCCGAATGACTTCGTGAAAGGGCAGTTGGCCGGTCTTTACAACTAGCATAGTAATATCATGACTCAAATTGCCCACTACATCACATGACAAACGTTTACACTCACAACAAACGGCCTCCATTAGCTGCTTGCTACAGGCGGCGGCGGCGGCGGGCGCACGGCCAGGTGGCATCCGGGCGGCACCTCCGCTGTTGCGCACCCGCCGATGGCCGGCGCCTGGCCGCACGCAGCTGCGCGCCGCCGCCACCTCGGGCGCGGCCGGTCCTGACGCGGCCCGTTCACGTGTCGCAGATCCGTCCTGCTGTCGCCGCGCCCGTGTCGGTCATTTGTCGGCGACACCGGGCGCCGCCCGCCGCGCCGATTTATTCCGAGCGCCGGCCGGCCGGCCATCCATTAGCCGCCTGGCGGCCGTCATTGATTCTGGGTTGACACAGGACGGCTGGGAATAGCCGCCGCCGCCGGCGCTAAATCGCCGCTCGGCCGCCATCTATTGCCGGCGAGCGAACGCCGACAACTGCGCCGGTGACGCGGCACCGCTGCAGCCGCCCCCGACCGGCGTCACCCGGCGTCATCGGCGGCAGGCGGCGGAGCCTGGCCGTCATCGGCCGGCGCCGGCGTGACGTCCGAGCCGGGCGCCACGGCGACGTCACCGGATGCTGCGTCACCCGGTGTGACGCTGGCCGGCGAGCCGGCTGAGTCAGCGGCCGGCGGCGACGTGCCGGGTCAGCGGCGCGGCGCAGGGTTAGCTGCGCCACCGTCTCCAGCTCGCTGAGGTCCGCCGGAGCCAGGTCCCCCCTCCCCCCCCCTGGTGAGGGGATCTGTGCAGCGGTGCAAGCACGCATGCAGCGTGCCGATACACCGGGGCTGGCGTTGCAAGGGTGCTGCGGAAGGAATGTTTTCATGGTGGAGGGCTGAAATTGTATCGATGTTAAGGAACGTGGGTTTGGTCACTGCCACACCCGCCACCGTGACATAGCACACTCTTCTCTAAACTTGTGTCTTGACCCCAGAAAGATCCTCGGATTCGATCTCAGGATTGCTTACACGTGGAATCATGTGGGACCCTGGATCCACCTCTTGCGATCCAGCCACATGTCTGTCCCCACCCATGGGTCACAGCACGGACGCTTCCCGGAAGCAGCGCAGTGTCGACGTGCCCCGGCCCAGACACCTCGCCGGAGCGTCCGCGCTCCACGCCCGGTGCTCAGCGGACACACGCGGCCGGGCGGTCCATCTCAGACGGCCTCTGCGGCTCGGGAGCAGCCCAGGATCGGCACACGCCAAGCCGCAATCACTAAGCCTTCCCGATACGCCAGCCGGCGCTGGGCCGCCGCGCTGGGCCGCCGCGCCGGTAGAGAGCCGGCGCCTCCCGGGCCGCCGGCCGCGGAGCCGGCCTCCCACCTGGCCGCCGCGGCGCCATATCGGGCCTGCGACGCTCGCCGCGGTGACGTGTCTGCGACCGGCTGGGTGGCAGCGGCCGGGCAGCGGGTCCAGCCGCACCCTCTGCCGGCCGGCCGGCAGAGGGCGCGTCGTCATCAGGGCACCAGCGCGACCTGAGCCCGCTCAGGACCACTAGCCGTCGGCTGCTCAGGGGGGATGCGCCACCATGGCCGCCGATGACGGACGAGCGCGACGATCGTGGCGCGTGATGCGTGCTTCGTACCCGGCCAATTACAGTGGTCCGCCGGCCGTCCCATATAGGGCGCCCTGCGGCCCATGTGTCTTCCAGATTCGCTATGAATTATGGATGCCCCTCTGCCATGACACTTTCCAAATTCCAGTCATCAAGGACCCCAAACAACCACTTTATATCGCATCAATCTGGTGTCAGAGCAGCACCGTAAGGGCTCGCTGAGAGCATTTACATTCATAACTTGTCATTTTTTGTTACTCCAGTCACGCACGTGACAGGCGGTGTTAGAGGCGGTCTTGCCTGGCCCGGGGCGGACGGGCGCCGCTCGGTTTTTCGGGTGGCGGACAGCTCCCGGTGCCCGAACACCAGGAAGAGCGCCGCCGCGCGACAGCCGCCCACCGCGCCATCTGCTCGATCCAGCAATTGCCCCGAAACCGGCAATTACGCACCGGCAATTAAGACATAATTCGGCAGGGCCGGCGCGCCGAAAGCGGGCCGACGTTGCACGCGCCTGGTGGGTGCCGCGTGTGCGAGCGGTGGTGGGTGCCGCGTGCGCGAGCGGCGCGGCGCCAGGCTCCGTCACCGATCCCACCCGATCCGACTGGCCGGCGGCGCGCTGATGGGCGTCCGATCCGGACGGTAATTAAGGATCAGCGGCGCGGCGCCGGCGGCCGCGGCCGCGCGCCGTTGCAGGCGGGTGTGGCGGCGCCGGCGGCGCTTTTTGCCCCGGTCGACACGGCGCGGCAATTAGATGGCTCGCGGGGGCGGCGGCGGCGGCGGCGGCGGCGGCGGCGGCGGTGGTGGTGGTGGCGGCCGCTCTGGCGCGCGCCGGCCAGCGTCATGCAGACTGCCGAGCCGGGCTTAGTGGCGGCGCTGGCCAGCTATAGAGACCGCGGCCGAAGGCGGCGCCTTTCAAGGGCCGGCCGGCGCGGTCACGCGGCCACAGGACGGACGCCGACCGGCGGGGCACCGGCTCCGGCGGGCGGACCCCGTGACCTGCCGAGCGGACCGCACCATCCCCCGCCCGATCCGGCGGGTCGGACGGCGCACACCGCCGACCGCGGCGGGCGCGGTCCTGTGTCGTCACCGCACGGGCGGTGCGTGAGCCGCCGCCGCCGCCGCCGCTGTCGTCCGCCGCCGGCGAGCCTCTTGACGGCTGACGTCAGCGCACCGCCGCCGCCGTGTAATTTGGCCGGCTGCGGCGGCGCGTTGCATGCGGCGCCTGCGTGGCGTGACCGGCGGCCGGCCGGCAATCAGGCGGCCGCCGGCCGGACGGACAGGTGTCGTCCGCGGAGACGGGCGCCGATTGCAGCGGCCGATCAGCCGGCGCCGCGCGCGGCCGGCCCGCGGCAGGGCAACACGCGCCGGCGGAGCGGCGCCGGCGCCGGTCTGGCTCTCGTGACCGTCGCCGCTCCCATGCACGGGGCAGGCGCAGCGGTCCGGGGGCGCGCCTCCTCAGCTTTCGGAGAAGTTTGACATTGATTGTACGGTGAAGCCCTGTCGTGCAGAGAATTCACTTTAAAAAGCGCTTTGGCCTTGCATGTTTGGAGATGCTCCCGCAACCGCTGGAGTTCCTTCCCTGTTTTGGACGTTCCGGGGCTTTCGTGATGGCCGGCCAACCCTTGACCACCCCTGCAGTACGCCCGTGGGCGTGGGAACAGGGACCTGGGGAGGGGTATGCCTTCATCATTTTTCGGAAAAATTTAACGGTAACTCTGGGCGGTGGCTGACTGTAAAACCCTACCGCGGAGAGAACTGGCTTTTTGAAAAGCTTTTGGCTCTCCACGCTCTGGGCCGTTCCCACGATCTCCTAAGTTGCTACGCTCTTGAGGGCGTTTCAGGCCGTTCGTGCCGCTCGGCTCATCCTTACCGACCTCGTTCTCTCTCTGCCGGCAGCGCTGGACAAGCTGGGCCGCCAGCCGGCCTTCCCGGCGCTGCAGACGGAGCCGGTGACGCCGGCGGCCATCTTCGACATCGCCGCGCTCATCCTGTTCGGCTGCCAGGCGGTGCCCATCCGGCTCAAGATCCTGCTCGACCGGCTCTTCGCCAAGCTGGCCGACGACGACGTGGCGCAGATCCTGCGCGCGTTCGGCTGGAGCCGCGAGGAGTACGTCCAGGGCTACATCAAGGTGAGTGCCCGTAATTGGACGCCAATTAGCGGCGAGATGCGCGGCCGATTCATCATCGCTGTTGCTGTTCCGACTGCAACACGGCGCTAATGACCTGCGCCGGTGTGGTGTGCTTCCCCGGCGCTGTCAGCCCCGCCGCGGGCTCGTTGCTGGGCGCACTGTCGGCGACGAACGGTGTGTATCGCCGGCAGGTCGGTCGCCGGCCCGCGGTCATCCCAGCCGTCCCGCACGGACAAAGGACGCCGGCCGGCCCACTCCCAGTTCATTTGGGAAGCATTCTCGTCGGCATTCTCTGAATAAAGATCAGCGCGCCGACGGCATTAATATTCATAATGGCCGAGTGTTTTTGCCGCACTTCGCCTACCGGAGGAAATGATATGCCATGTGTCTCGAGATCGCGTTCACAAAATTAATTTCGTGGCCATCCGTCATCCGCCATCTTGGGAAGGCGGCATTGACAAACAGCGGGTGCTGGTGCACCCGCCCGCACCACCAGCCGCCGCCGCCCGTCCCGGCCGGCGGCTGCGGTCGCACCGCACCGCCGCCGGACTCCAACCAATCGGCGCAATCGCCACCTTTTTACACCGGCCTCTGGGTCATTGTAGCCGACAACGATCGGCCGACGCGTCCATTGTCCCGGCGTCCCCACGCCCCTGTGCGCGCTTTTTTGTGTCGCCGAAAACAATTACACGCAATCTACATGGCTGATATGAGAAAATGGATGCCCATTTGACCGCACCATACATCATCGGCCGCCTAAACGGGGGTAAATATGGGAACGGCCGCCTGGCGGTGACGGCGGCGGCAGCGGAGCGCGCCGGAGCGGCGCGGCGCCGCTTATCTCCCGCCTCCGCCCGCTCCCCTCCCCTCCCAACCCTGCCTCCCCTCCCGCACACCGCCGCCGCCGTCGTATTGATTTGTTTACCTACATGCAATCCCGCTTGCAGGTCTTCGGCGGCGGCGGCTCGGCCGCGCACCGTTTTTGTCGGTGGGCGGGGGCGGGGCGGGGGCGGCGCGCGCCGTCGGCCCGGCCCCACTGTCACCTGGCGCGCGCCGCGTGTCGCCGCCGCCTGTAATCGATGTCCCCGGCCGGCGACAGCGCGCACCTAGCACGCTCATTGGTCGCCGGCCGCCGCGCCGGCCGCTCATTGGCCAAGGATGTCGCCGCGTGTCGCCAGGGAGGGGCCAGTGGTGACATCTGGGACGGAGAGCGGCCGGCGCCGGGCGGGCCGGCCCCGCCTTTCGGGCCGCCGCCGGCCCAAGACAAATGCGAAGCGGGACGGCCGCATAATCGGCCATTTATCCCGGCGGAGCGTCCTCCGACCACAAAGCTATCGGCTGATCTGGCCGCGCGCGGAATCTCGGCTCGTTATTTCGGCCCGTAAATCATTCTAATTGCAATGCGTTTTGACCGGTCGTGTCAGGCGTCAGAAGACACCGAAAATTTATACAGGTTATAAATATGTTTAGGGCCGCGCTCGGTCGGGGCGGTCACCAGCCGGCTCCTTTGTTTGACCGCGTGCGGGCCGGCGGCGCCGCCCAAGGCGCGGCGGTGGCGGCGGCGGCGGCGGCGCTGCAGCCGCCGCAGCGCCAATCGCACGATCGCCGCACGTGGATGACGCCGCTATCCCCAGCGACAGCCCACTTTTTGCCGGCCGTATCGCTGCCCGATGATGAATGGGAGCGTTCGTGATCCATCGGGCCGCTTGTGCCGCGTCACGGGCCCGCCGCCGGCGCCATCTATCACGTCCCCCCCCCCCTCCATCCGCAGTCGATGCCGCCGGCCGTGTCCGCGCGGTGACCGACCCCCGCCGGTCGGCCGCGCCCGCGCGCGTCCGCAGCCTTGTTTTACGGCTCGTTCAGGCCCGTTAGTCCGGCGCGGGTGGCGTTTACTCCGCCATTAACATGATGTAGTCGGCCGTCGTCCGGCGCCGGTGCGCCGTCGTCCGGCCGCGCTCGGCGGTCGCCGTCGCGCCGCGACCGTCCGCGGCGCCGCCGGGAGCCCAAAGCGCTGGGAGCCGGCCGGCAGCGCCGCCGCCGGCGACCTGGCCGCGGCGTCACCTCGCCGCCGAATCAATACAGCCTCCGAGCGGCGGCAGACGGCGACCGGGCGCCGTCGTCGGCCCGCGGCCGACCCAGCCCGGCCCGGTCGGGGGAGGCGACCTCGCGCCCTGACACGCTGCGCCCGACTGCGGCCGGCCCGACAGGGCTCGTGTCCTCGTGATGGTGTCCGTAGGCAGTATCGGCGCTGGCCAGGTCGCCGACCAAGTCCGTCTGCATTTCCACGGGCATGCCTATGTCGAACAAGGACGGGCGAGGGTTTATGACGCTTCTGCCGCCCGTGGTGTTCACGAGCTCCCGCCAGCCCGAGTCGCCGCTCGCCAGCGTCACCGCCCAGGGCGTCCGCGCGTCGGCTCGTCCCGCTGCGGGACCAAGGGCCATTCGTCGTCGACTAAGCCAGCTGCCAAGTTCCCAGCCTGCCCCTTCGGGAGCTGACAGCCGCCAAGCCTCGCCGAGCTGCCGCGGCGGCAGCGGCGGCGGCGGCAGAGACGCGGTCCGCCGCCGCGCCGCTGTCGCCGCACTGTCTGCGGCTGAGGAGCGCGGCGCGGCCGGCCCGACCGGCCTTAATTGTGGGCCGGCCGGCTCGCGCCGCCGGCGGGCGCACATTCCAGCCGGGCAGACAGTGTGGCGGTCGCCGGGGCGGCGTGTCATCCGCACCATCATCTCGGCCGTGGCGGCATTCCATCCATCTATTACAGCGGAGCGGCCTGCGGCGGTGCCGCCGGCCACCAGGCTCTTACCGCGCCGCGCCGCGCCCGCCGCCTTATTAAATGGCTGCTGGGACGGCGCAGGCGCCCCCCGGCCGCCCGCAAACGGCGTCTCCGGCATGTGGTGGCCGCCGGACGGCGCCTGTCGGCGCGCGGTCCCCACGCAGGTGGGCGCGCTGCGACGGACACGTGGCGGGCACGAGGTCACAGCGGGTTCGCCGTCGGCGCCCGCCCGGCGCGTACAAAGGGTCAGGGGACCACCTGTAGCGTCCGCGTGGCGCACGCAAGGGGTCGTGGTGGCCCGCCGATCGCGGGCGTGCGGTGATTCAGCGCGCCTTGGAAAGGCCGTACAGAGCCGGAGGTGCGCTGGGCTCGCCTGACGCGGCGAGACCCACAGGTGGCCGTCGGGCCGCGTTCGAAGGGCCGCTATCGGCGCGCCGGGTCCCGGGACGCCACCTGTGGCCGCCTCTAGATCCGTCTCGATAGCCGCGGCGCGCTGCCGCCACGGCGCTGGCCGCAGCCCGGCGGCCGGCGGCGGCGGCGGCGGCCCGGCGCTCCGCTCTCGGGCTGAGGCCTCGATCTGGGGTCACGTGAGGCCCCGATCTGGGGATTACCGACACGCCCGGCTCGGCGGCCGCCGTCAATCTGGCCGAGCCGACACGACCGGACGCCGATCGGCGACCTTGGGCCCGGCTCTGCGCGGCCGTGCCGCTGTCCCGCCCGACGGCGCTCGCCGCTGCGGCCGCCGAGCCATGGCCGCCGGCCACAGTCCGGCGCAGAAGGAGGCTCACACAGAGGCAACGCCGGGGAATAGCTCTGCAGAATCAGCTCGGGGGCTAAGCCAGGTCATGAGTGAAATTACCCCCATACGCACATTCTCATTCGAAGCACATTTTCGGTCAGTCCGTATGGTAGACTGATCCCCAATCTAGGGATGTGGGGAGCTGACGGCGGCGGGCGTGATGGCGCCGACAGCCGGCATCAGCGCCACGTCCGCGCTGGGCGCCCTCCGGACTCCGGACGCGCGCCGCCGCAGCCCAGCGTGCCCGGTCGTCTCAGGGCACAGCGGCGCCGGCCCCGCCCGCGTACGAGGCGCGTTGCGGCCCGGCGCGTGCCCCGCCCCGGCCTGACCGGCGCGACCGAGGCCTGTGGCCGGCGGCCGGCGGCAGGCGGCTGGCGGCAGGGACAGCCGCTCACCAGCCGTGCACAACGCGCCGTCACCGTCGGCCGGACCATGCGCACACCGGGCCGCGCCAGCCCGCCGCCGGCCCGCCCTGTCACTAATGTATGTGCGAACGGTAATGGGTAATTGGTGAGCGAGGCTCCATACGCCACCTGTTGAGAAGGCTGCGCACAAACATCCGAGCTGCGCCAATAAGTAAGCAATTTTCATGCATTCAGATATAATGACGGATTGCTGCGGTGGAGGTAGCTACAAACAGTTTTCCCTAATAGCACCTGGCACTGTTTTCCGGCCAGCCATTACCTGGGATGTAATTACCGAATTTTCTGAGAGTTGTCAATTACCGCCTTATGAACGGGTGCGTCCCGCACTGTCCCCCGAGCCGGCGATGATAAATGACGATCTCGCAGGAACCGGCCGGGAGCCTCCCGCCCCGCGGCACGCCTTTGAAGTGGCCGAGGTATGTGGAACAGTGCGGCCCGCCGGTGTGCCGGTCAGGGGCAGGCCGAGAGGTCGTCACCGCCGCGCCGTGGCTGCCGCCGCGCCGACCGAGACCTCCTGACGGCCGGTGGCGTGGGCGCCTGCCGGGCCGACGGCCGATGGGCGGAGATCTGGCGGCCCGTCACGACACGGCCACGTGACGTCGGCGGCACCAAGGCCGTCACGCCCTGCACGCGGGCGTGACGGCCAGCCAATGGCGTCTCCGGACGGCCGGGGCGTGCCGTGATCGTCTCCAGACGGCTGGGGCGTGCCGTGATCGTCTCCAGACGGCCGGGGCGTGCCGTGATCGTCTCCAGACGGCCTGGGCGTGCCGTGATCGTCTCCAGACGGCCGGGGCGTGCCGTGATCGTCTCCGCACGGCCGGGGCGTGCCGTGATCGTCTCCAGACGGCCGGGGCGTGCCGTGATCGTCTCCGGACGGCCGGGACGTGCCGTGATCGTCTCCGGACGGCCGGGGCATGCCGTGATCGTCTCCGGACGGCCTGGGCGTGCCGTGATCGTCTCCAGACGGCCGGGGCGTGCCGTGATCGTCTCCGCACGGCCGGGGCATGCCGTGATCGTCTCCGGACGGCCGGGACGTGCCGTGATCGTCTCCAGACGGCCGGGGCGTGCCGTGATCGTCTCCGGACGGCCGCCGCCTTTCTGCGGCGCCTAATCAGTGGCCGGGCGGCGTGTGGCAGCGTGCTATTAGGCGGCGACGCGCCGGCCGTTGGGGCGCACGTTCCGCACGGGTCGGCTCCATTTTTGTGGGCTCGTCACGCCATATTGGGCGGCCGGCTGTCCCGGTCGACGCCGGACGACGACCGCGGCCGGTCGTCCGCCGCTGATGGGTTTGACCCGGCCCTGACCCCGCCTGCCACATTAATATCGCGCCGCGACAGGGCGGCCGCGGACGCGGCGGCGTCGCCGCCCGCCCGGTCGCCGCCGCCGCCGTCTGTTGACGTTGGCCCCGGCCCGGCAGCAGCGGGGACTGCTGCCGGGGTGCGCGGCCGCGCCGAGATCGACGACGGGCCTGTGCTGCGAGCGTGTCGGCGGCTGGCGGCCGCCGGTGTCCCGGCCGCGCTATTTATCGGCCGCTGCTGCCGATACAATCGCGGCCAGCCGCGCCGCCGCGTCAGATAACGGCGGCCGCCCAGGGCACCGCCGCCGCCGCCGCCGCCGCCGCGCGCTGCCACGACGCAGGCCGCTTTAATGTATTTCGGAGATATTTTCGCCTTGCGGCCGCCGGCCAAGATGGCGGCGCCGCTATTTTGCGCAGCCCGGCTGACATTTGCCGCCGCATCTGCCCAATCAAGTGTCACTGCACAGCTCGGCCCTGTTTGACACCGGGGCCGTTCCAGAACAAACACGGCCAGGCTGGACGCCACTTTGAAACGCTGACGCCGGCCGGCTAAACAGCCGCTATTTCCACCCGGCTCGTATCAATGCAGTTTTGTTTCGAATGTCGACGGAAATACCCGGCTATTGGCAGTATCCTCAGGGTGCTGGGCGCGGGACAGATTGTCCCGGTCTATGTATAGACAAGGCCGTACCGGACCTTGTTGGGCGGAGGTGGTTTATTGGAGGGAGGGGCTCGGCGAGCAGTCTTCCCAGGGTTCTAACTGTGCTGCGTTGCGGCGAGGGTCTGCCTCGTGATGGCCAGCTGCCATGTTTGTGTTTTGTGAGATAAGCATCCGCGGTTAAAAACGAAGCCTCCAAACCTCCCATTACCTGCTGTCAAGCGTAACTGGAACCGTTGACGAGGCCGGCCACTGTCACTATCAACGGCGAGCGCACTTCCATTGACTGGTGCTCTCTCCTCCTTGCGCAGGATGGTGTCTGTGTCAACGGCGAGCGCACTTCCATTGACTGGTGCTCTCTCCTCCTTGCGCAGGATGGTGTCTGGACTAAGTGTAGTCCCGAAGAGGAGCCCCTCATACTGCAGCAGTTCATGCGCTTCGAAGAGACGCGCCCGATCGCGTTCGAGTTCCTGCAAAAAGACGAAAAGGATGGTAAGAAGCCGCCGCTCGAGCCGGATATGAAGAAGCTGGTGGAGCGTGTTCAGCCGTTCCTGCGGCCGGAGCTGCTGCAGCGGCCGGGCCTGTGTCTGCCGGGCCTGCGGCTACCCGCTCCCTTCCCTGTCTCCAGCGCCAGCAACGGCGCGTTCGGTCCGCCGCCGCTACCGCCGCCGCCGCCGCCGGTGGCTCCCCCCGCCAGCGCCACGGGCTCGCTCTCGCCGCTCAACAAGCTGCAGAGCATGCAGCCGTTCGAGCGGCGCAGCCCCGACGGCTCGCTCGACCTGTCGCGGCCGGCGGTGAGCGGCGCTGCGCCGCCGCCGCCGCCGCCGCCGCAGCCGCAACAGCCGCAGCTCTCCGCCGCCGGCCCGCCCGCCTCCAGCGCCGTCAACCTGACGACGAGCGGCGCCGGCCGGCCGGCCGTCGACCCGCAGGCAGCGCTGAACCTCTCGGCCAGCGCCATGGAGCTGGAGAAGCGGGCACGCAAGGCCATGACGCCCATCAAGCGGCGCGGCCAGTGGGACCCGATCGGCCCCAACCCGACGGCGCTCGTCAACCCGGTGACGGGCAAGAAGCGGGTCCAGTGTCACGCCTGCCTCAAAACCTTCTGCGACAAGGGCGCACTCAAGATCCACTTCTCAGCCGTGCACCTGAAGGAGATGCACAAGTGCTCGGTGGACGGCTGCACCATGATGTTCAGCTCGCGGCGCAGCCGCAACCGGCACAGCGCCAACCCCAATCCGAAGCTGCACACGCCTCACATGCGGCGCAAGATCTCGCCGCACGACGGCCGCATGTCGCAGTCGCACGGCCCGATCAACCTGCCGCCGACGCTGACGCCCAACTTCCCGCACCCGGGGCTGCTGGGCGGCTTCAACCCGCTGACGGGACTGCCGCTGCTGCCCAGCCCCGAGCTGCAGAAGCAGGCGCTCGAGTCGCTGCACAGCTCGCTCAACACGCTGGACCTGGCGTACCCGCGCTCGCCGGCCGGCTTCATGCTGCCGGGCGGCGTGCCCGACAGCCTGAACGCCACCATGAGCCGCCGGCTGGAGCAGTACCAGGAGGAGATGCGCCGGCGGGGCCTGCTCGACGCGCAGCGCGACGACGAGCCGGGCAAGCGGTACCGCTCCGACTCCAACGACGAGCGCAGCACGGTGGCCGACGACGACGGCAGCGTCGAGAATCAGAGCGTCAACGGCGAGCCGCGTACCAACGGCAGCGACGGGCCGCAGAGCAAGCGCAAGCGCAAGAGCCAGAACCCGCTCAAGTTCTCGGTGCGCATCGACGAGGACGACATCCACATGTCGTCGGACGACTCGTCGCTCGACGACCTGCCCGACGACGACGACGACAAGGACGACGAGGAGGACGACGAGGAGCTCAAGCACCTCAAGTCGGACGACGACAGCGGTGACGAGGAGAAGGAGGCGGAGGCGGAGGCGCGCGACGTCAAGCCCAGCTTCCCGTCGCTGGCGCCACAAGAGCCGGAGCCGGAGCCGGGGCCAAAAAACGAGCCGGGCCCCGGGTCGGTCCCCAGTGAGCGGCCCGACTCGGCGCCGGCCGAGGAGCGGGAGGACGGCGAGGAGGAGGAGGCCAGCTGGGCGCGGCAGGCCCGCCAGCAGCAGAGCTTCGACGCGCTCAAGCGGTTAGAGAGCTTGTCCAAGGGCAACTTCGATGATTTTTTAGCCAAGGGCCCCATGGGCCAGCAGGGTTTTCCGCCAGCTAGCCTGCCCATGGGGCTGAATCCTCTGAGCATGATGCAGCCGGACGTTGGCGGTCAGGAGAACGCCGACAGCACACGCGACGAGGACGAGCTGTCCAACGGCGACTCGTCCTTTTCAGTCAGCCCGTCGTCCAGTCCCAGTCACCTGGAGGACGGCTACATCAGCAACGCCGAGGTGCCCATCGACAAGGACAACCCGCGGCGGTGCGTCGTCTGCGGTAAGATGTTCCAGAACCACTTCGGCGTTAAGACGCACTACCAGAACGTGCACCTCAAGGTGATGCACAAGTGCACCATCGAGGGCTGCAAGGCCAAGTTCCCGTCGAAGCGCAGCCGCGACCGGCACAGTTCCAACTACAACCTGCACCGCAAGCTGCTGTCGACGTCGTCGGAGCAGGCGGCCGGTCGGCCGGAGGCGGCGTTCGCCGGCTTTCCGTCCGCCTGGGGCAGCGAGTACCTGGCGCGGCTGTGCGCCGAGCCAGGCCTCTTCCCGCTGAGTCTGCCGGACGGCGCGCCGCTGCGGCCGCACCCCATGTTCCTGCAGTCGCTGATGCACCCGGCGCTGGCGGCCGGCTACCAGGCGTCGCTGGCGCGCGGCGCCGAGCGCGGCCGCTCGCGCTCGCCCTCGCCCTCGCCCGGCTCGCCGCCCGCCATCAAGGAGAACAACAACGAGACGCTGGCCAAGGTGTCCTGATGGGCCGGCGCCGGCGCCGGCGCCGCTCCGTGTGCCAAGGTGTGCTCCCCGAGGGTTGCGCTCCGCTGAGGTGATCTCTGTACAGCCGGGCCGACCGCACCAGGTCGAAGAGCCAATATCAAATCACATGGTTGTTATCATCATCGTTAGCGGATAGGTTCAATGTGGCTTGGAGGCGAGTTTGTAATTACTACAATAATCTATGTGCGCGGCGCGCGGCCGCCGCCGGCGCTGGTGCGACCCTTCTCCGTGGCATTGCGTGCAGGACGTGGAGCTGTTTATAAACGCGTGTGAGATACGTACAAAGCCATAACGAAGTGCTAATCAGCCCGCTTCTCAAAGCGCTCGGTAACACTGAGCCACGTGTATGCATGGAGCGACGACGACAGAGAAATCAAAGCTGCTTGTCGCGGAGTGCAGTCCTGTGTAGCTATGTAAAATAATACCGGACTGGAGGCGTTAGGATCTCCGCCTGTGAAGCTTTACTCCGCGCAGCTACTTGGTATATGTGAGCCCCATTGTAGGTCGCCCGGTGTAGTCCTTAATGTTGATATATATTGAGATACGTAACAGGCCTTCCATACGATTAAGTTTGATCTGCTGTGATGAATTGATTGAACTGTCTTCTTGGTGAGTTTATTTTGTTGACGGTTATTTATTCTTTCCTCTCTCTCTCTCTCTCTCTCTCTCTTTCTCTCCTCGGCTCAGCGGAGCGAATCTGAAGTGATTTTGATTAGGTTGGAGGCATCTAGAAGTGCGAGGTGGCCATCTAGAGGTGCGAGGTGGTCAGGCGGTTTAACGGACGGTGGTGTCATGTCTCGCATTGTTATGATATAAATAAATTGTACGATGGTTGTCGAACTGTCCCTGACGCGGCGTCAGAACAGCTAGGCCGGGTCAGCCGGCAGCTGAGTCAGAGTTGCGTTACGAGGGTCCGCCGCGTCAGAGCTCTGGTCCTGCCGCGCGCTGCCGCACGGCCCCGCGTCCGCTGCGCCGGGACTCTGGTCCCGCCGCGCGCTGCCGCACGGCCCCGCGTCCGCTGCGCCGGAGCTCTGGTCTCGCCGCGCGTTGTCGCACGGCCCCGCAGCCCGGGCGGTCGGCGGTGGTGGCGCCGCGCCGAGCGGCGAGGTCAGCGCGGCGGCCAGAGGGCGGCGTAAGTGCACCGATCCGCCGGCGAGCGCCGGCAGCCAGGTCTCCTGGCCGCTGCCGGGAGCGGCGCAAACTGCGCACAGCGGCGTCACGAGTTCGGCGTGTGGGCGGAGTGTGCGCGCCTCTGTCCACGAGCTTGCTTCCGAATCAGAAGGCTCGATCACGGCCGGTCTATGCAAACACGACCAGATTGCAGTCCCTTTGATGACTGACCCTGGGCTCTGCTTAACCTAAGCATGCATGGATCGGTACCCTGCATGCCTGCAAGTCGCGCAACCTGTAGCAGCCGGTTTACACAGTGCCCGCCGCCCGGTTGATTCCCTTGCAGATCATCGGGCGCTGGCGCTGGCGCGCACAGCAGAATACGAGAGTGCGGAAGCAGTGAGCACCGTCTACGCACGCAACTTCCTGAAAAATTTAAATCCGTCTTTACGACATAGGCGTTGAATGAAGAGAAGTATCCCCTAATGACTTTCACCCCACTCTCCTCAACTTAGCCGAGCGTCCACTGCGCCCGGCCGTGCACCAGCACAAGGTCGATGCGGGTCGCTGGCTCTCCGGTGCCATCCAGCGGCGGATGCACGCAATCACTCGCAATGACCATATCGCGATGTCCCCTCTACCTTATTACGTCTCGATGCAAATTTGTTAAAACTCATCACGTTCAACGCTCACGACCCGGAGCGGCCGTATAATTGGATCAGTCTCGACGGCTGAGCCACGGATGGCTGCAGCAGTCGAGGGACGTGCCTACTAAATCGCAAACCGCACCGCTCATTATCCGCGCTACGGCTTTACACGGACATCAAGACATCATCTCGCCACATAAAACAGCCCATTCAGTATCAGGCAAAACACCATGTGTTAGTCTCCAATTGTCGATGTTCACGTCAAGAAAACATCATGCATTTAAGCACCGAGAGCAAAACCGCCCTGCAAGTCTGATCTTTACGACCATATTATGCAAAAGAAGCATTTCAATTATTACTGATCAGTCTCAGGTCACGATGCCTGGAAGTTTGTAAATGAAATGGTGCTCAAATTATGCCAATGAAAGGCTAAGTGGTAGCTTCACAGTAAAAAGCTCTCGGTTCAGAGCACACATGAATGGAATAACCGACGGGTCGTACATTTAGAAGCTTCTGAAACGGCATAATATAGGTGACCAAAAAGCCTCTGGGGTATCGTGCTGCTCTTTGGCTACAGGAACATAAAGTTCACGTCAAGAATGGTTCAGTTTACAACTAATTTGGGACTAACGGAAGGTTGCCAAAAAAGGTATTTATGTGGGAGATGGTGAGCCACAGCGCGGCAGAAGCGGGCCACAGGCGCCCTGGGCGCGATCAAAGAGGCCACTGATCCGATCCACCAGACAGCCAAGGGACTTCTCACAATGCTGTCTCTGACAGGTCAAAAAAAAAACCCGGCTCCAAACCCCACTTTGATGAAGCAGGGAGCTCTAGACCAGATCACGACCAGGTCCTCCACTCATTAGGCAAAAGACCCAACACTGGACCCGGTCCTGCAGAGACGGAAAACAGGGGGACCTGGTCCTGCAGAGACGGAAAACAGGGGACCTGGTCCGGTCTTGGCGAGACGGTGACCGGCACCAGACGCGTTCTTGAGGGGACAAAGCTCCAGTTACCAGGTCCGGTCCTGACGAGGCAGAAGATCTGGAGCCTAATCAACTCGGTACCAGACCCAGCCCTGACGAGAGGAGCCGGTACCAGACCCAGCCCTGACGAGAAGAGCCGGTACCAGACCTGACGAGAGGAGCCGGTACCAGACCCAGCCCTGACGAGAGGAGCCGGTACCAGACCCAGCCCTGACGAGAGGAGCCGGTACCAGACCCAGCCCTGACGAGAAGAGCGGGTACCAGACCTGACGAGAGGAGCCGGTACCAGACCCAGCCCTGATGAGAAGAGCGGGTACCAGACCTAGCCCTGACGAGAGGAGCCGGTGCCAGACCCAGCCCTGACGAGAAGAGCCGGTACCAGACCCAGCCCTGACGAGAAGAGCGGGTACCAGACCTGACGAGAGGAGCCGGTACCAGACCCAGCCCTGATGAGAAGAGCGGGTACCAGACCTGACGAGAGGAGCCGGTACCAGACCCAGCCCTGACGAGAGGAGCCGGTACCAGACCCAGCCCTGACGAGAGGAGCGGGTACCAGACCTAGCCCTGACGAGAGGAGCCGGTACCAGACCTAGCCCTGACGAGAGGAGCCGGTACCAGACCCAGCCCTGACGAGAAGAGCGGGTACCAGACCTGACGAGAGGAGCCGGTACCAGACCCAGCCCTGACGAGAGGAGCCGGTACCAGACCCAGCCCTGATGAGAGGAGTAGGTACCAGACCGTGGTGAGACGGAAGATCTATTCCCGACGAGACTCGAGACGCGACCCCCGACAATACAGAAGCTGCGGCCCCGACGAGACCAAAAACCAGCCCAGTGATAATATTTCATGTCGCACCCCGGCGAGACAGAAGACTAGGCCCTGACCAGACAGAAGACCCTGCCTTTAGACGGAACCCGGCCCTGCCGAGAGAGAGGACCGGGCCCTACGCCGAGCCTCAACACCCAGCGCTGCCGAGAGAGAGAGGACCGGGCCCTTTGCCGAGACTCAACACCCAGCGTTGCCGAGAGAGAGGACCGGGCCCCATGCCGAGACGGCTGGCCGAGCCGTGACGAGGAAGACCGGACCCTGAGGAGAGCGGTGTGCCGTGTCGCCGGCGGGGCCGGAAGCCCATCGGCCGGCTGCCACTGGCGATGATGGACGGCGCGCGCCGGCCGACTGCTGTCATCTCGGCGCGCCGGCGGCGGCGGCGGCGCGCCCTTTAGCTGGCCATTACCGGGCGCGCGGCCGCCGCCGCCCCTCGCCGGCCAACAATGCGCCGCGACCGGCGCGCGCTGCCAACTGAAGAGGCTCCCCGCGCGCGCCGGCCGCCCGGGTAATGAGCCGGGCCGCGCCCGAGGAAAAACAGTCGACCGATCTGCCGTCTCACGGGCGCGCCAGCCCTGTGCGTGGTGTCTGCGCAACGTCCGACTGACGCCGTGTCCGGCCGCGGCCGCGATGACGCACAGCTGCGGCAGGCGCCATTACCGCGATGGGTGCCGGCCGGCGCCGCACGCAGCGTGCCTGCGACGCGTCAGCGGCAGGCGGCCGCCGCCGCCGCCGGAGGTGCGCGTGCTGCATCGATTGCGACGCAGCCGCCGCCTTTGTGCGCCGCCAGGTTGGTCGGCTGACGCGCTAATTCAGCGCCGACGGATTTACAGGCGCGCGGAGACAGCGCGCATCGATCGCCGCCGCCGCCTCCCGTCGACGCCGACGGGAGAGGGTGACCTGGGGTCAGGTAGCAGCGTAGGTGGGTGACCCCGGCCCGGTGGCACGCGCCAGGTGTCAGCGCGCGGTGCCCTGTGACTCCCGCCGGGGGTCATCAGCTTTCGTCGCTGCAGCTTCAAAACGTCGCAGAGTAAAACAAACCAATGCGGGTGAATTTGTAAAAAGAGTTCAGAAATATACCTGAAATAACATGTCTTGGCTTAAGCCTCGCCCAGAGGACTGCACCAGCTAGGTTGACCGACAGAGATTCTCCTCCGACAGCCGAAGCAGATCAAAGGTCCCCTCGCCAACTGGCAGGCCCCGCCGGGTAAACAGGTCGACAGTGGCGGCTTCAAACTGTTCAGCATTCCTGCGTCGTTCAGCCACCAGATAAGAAACAAAAATACTCCATTATCACAGAAGACAGTTTCAATCTTTGACTTCCCCCGGATTTATTGAAACTATCTCTGGCTGGGCAGACTGCAGCCAGAATAGGAATGAGAAGACGCCACCAAATCGTCCCTGTGCGGCGGTGTTTTGTTGGCGCGGGCTGTTTTTAGCACCTACGCCCTGTTGAGACCAGTGCAGCCCTCCACAGCTGGCAAAGACTAGGAAAACTGCGTCCAACTGGTAGAGCCGTTATCCTCGTCCGCTCGCCAAAGGACTGTTTCATTAGCGCCCGTGCTGTGAGGTGCGGTGAAGGTCGTCGTGGGGCTCTTGGGCCGATGCCCACCTCCTATCATGGACGAACAAAGACAACAAATACCTGAAACAGAACGCGACACTTGCTCATGTCGATGTCAGTAAGCCCATGGCGTGATAAATCAACAGATACATAGAGACAACATTTGAGCCAGTTGAAGTGCAGTCGCGGTGTACGGGCGCCTTGAAAGTGGACAGCTGCTGCCGCCCACCTATGGGGCCCCGTGGCCTGGCAGCTGCTGCTTCCGCCGATCCCTCTCGATCGCGGAGCAAATGACCAGCCGGACTGTGTCCCGGGCGCTGTCACACGGCCCCAGCCAGCGCGCGGCCCGGTCACGATCGGGGGGAGGTGCGCAGCTCTTGCCGGCGCTGGGGGGACCAGCGCGCGGCCCGGTCACGATCGGGGGGAGGTGCGCAGCTCTTGCCGGCGCTGGGGGGACCAGCGCGCGGCCCGGTCACGATCGGAGGGAGGTGCGCAGCTCTTGCCGGCGCTGGGGGGACCAGCGCGCGGCCCGGTCGCGATCGGAGGGAGGTGCGCAGCTCTTGCCGGCGCTGGGGGGACCAGCGCGCGGCCCGGTCACGATCGGAGGGAGGTGCGCAGCTCTTGCCGGCGCTGGGGGGACCAGCGCGCGGCCCGGTCGCGATCGGAGGGAGGTGCGCAGCTCTTGCCGGCGCTGGGGGGACCAGCGCGCGGCCCGGTCACGATCGGAGGGAGGTGCGCAGCTCTTGCCGGCGCTGGGGGGACCAGGCGTGACGCGGTTGAGTCGAGTGGCATGTAGTTCACCTGAGCGTCCATAAAGCGTGCGTCGCATGCGGATCATGGTTATTCTCAGCAGACAGCATAGATCTTGCAATTAACCATACTGCTATGCATTTGCGCGTGCCACCCGAAAGCGGCATGAAAACAGCATTACGGCCCGGTACGTAGCGTCGGCTCATGCACATCGAGTGGAATTCGTGACCCTCCTACTTGCTGTTACAAGTGCCACCGTCTATTAGTAAATGTATCACGGCTGCATCCTTGGTAATTCGTTGAACGAGTGCCTAATCACGCCTTTCGATGGTGATATGCTCTGGTAAACGGACTTTGAATCAAGAGTCACGAGTGTGGGAATACGCCGTATGTTTATTGGACGTAAGACGTCCGACTGGCATGCTTATTACTGTGCACGACGTGGTAGCCGGTGTCTATATGCATGTATCTGCGGTTCAGAGGCAAAATGTCCGTCATGCAGCCTTGTGGCGTGTGTCTTTACACTCTCATCAATCGAGATATCTGGGATCGATGCAACTTAATACTGAACGCTCACATTTAGACCTTATAATTCGACCAGTGGAGTAGACAAGGGGGCTTTGGGTTTATGTCCCTGGCTTCCCTGGAGGAGAACGCTGGAGTGTCCTCCGGGATCGAAGATCCCAGTTCTTTTGGAGAGCTTAGAACCCCCGTAAAGGTTTCTAGAAAATGAGCTATCAGGGTTAGCAAAACATCTAAAAACATAGGTTATGGCCCCGTTTTCATCACAGGTCCCAGTACTTTATGGTAGCTCAAAATGCCCTAAGGTTTCAAAAAGATCAAAGAATAAGTTCAGAGGCATCAGAACAGGATTCTGAGCTCACAATGGTCCTCTTATCTATAAAAGGGGACTGTATAATGGAGCGGCTGGAAGAGCTGCCCCTATAACCCGGTTTGGTGTCCTCCAGGGCGAAATCCAGGCGACGTCACTGGGGCATACAGACATAAACAAAGACAGGCAGACAGGCAGACAAACGGACAGTCCGTTAGTTCACTCACTCATCTTCCGAAAGAAGCAATTGTCGCCTCAGCCTCGCAAGTGGCGCTCACGAAGTGAAAAGTGAAAATAAAGAGGTCCACCTCCTCGCTCTGTCCCGACCACGCCAGCAGCCTCCTTTCACACCTAACACTCAGCGTTAGAGAGAGCGTGTACGTGCATCACCTACAGTCGCCTACGTCGGGCCCCGTGACCTGTAACCCCTGCCCACCGCTGTCCGGTGCCGGGGTGCCGGCCAGGGTGCCGGGGTGGCCGGTGCCAGGTGTGGAACGGAGTCTGGAGGTCACCAGCTCCCGTGATTGCTAGGTGCGGGACAGGGCCTGCAGGTCACCAGCTACCGTGTCTGTTAGGTGCGGGACAGGGCTTGCAGGTCACCAGCTCCCGTGGCCGTCAGGTGCGGGACAGAGCCTGCAGGTCACCAGCTCCCGTGATTGCTAGGTGCGGGACAGGGCCTGCAGGTCACCAGCTACCGTGTCTGTTAGGTGCGGGACAGGGCTTGCAGGTCACCAGCTCCCGTGGCCGTCAGGTGCGGGACAGGGCCTGCAGGTCACCAGCTCCCGTGTCCATCAGGTGCGGAACGGGGTCTGGAGGCCACCAGTTCCGTGATTGCTAGGTGCGGGACAGGGCCTGTAGGTCACCAGCTACCGTGTCTGTCAGGTGCGGGACAGGGCCTGCAGGTTACCAGCTCCCATGGCCGTCAGGCGCGGGACAGGGCCTGCAGGTCACCAGCTCCCGTGGCCGTCAGGTGCGGGATAGGGCCTGCAGGTCACCAGCTACCGTGTCTGTCAGGTACGGGACAGGGCCTGCAGGTCACCAGCTCCCGTGGCCGTCAGGCGCGGGACAGGGCCTGCAGGTCACCAGCTCCCGTGGCCGTCAGGCGCGGGACAGGGCCTGCAGGTCACCAGCTCCCGCCGGAGGGCCGCCCTCGGGCCGGAGACAAATGTGGTGCGCTCACGTAATCCGATAGCGGCCGCGCCGGATTGCCGCCGCGCGCGACTCGGACATTTATTGAGAGTGAGGGTCCAAGTCTGCATCGAAATGGCACGGTAGAAGCCGGCGCTGCAGGTCCCCTCGTGCCCCGGCCCGCCGGCAGTCGGACGGGCTAGGGGTGCTGAGCACGGCCAGATCTCAGGCACCAGCCGCAAGCCTTAGTGTCGTAGGGGAGAGTGAGGTGAGTTGCATGATGTCCAAGTAGGATCAGGGCGATTTACTTTAAATCTATGGGAAAGATGGTGGTCCCGAGTCACTCCGCTGATGCTCAGCAGTGTCCTTTATCATTCGGTCTACTTTCGGCTGCATATGTGCACTCGCATTGAGGTGAGGGTGACAGATAACCTTCTGTTGTATATCGCTGAAAACTGAAATGCTGATCGGTGGAAATGTGTGTTGGAGTTATTATGTTCTTTATTTCAAGAAAATACAAGTTCATATCTGGTGTTGGTTTCTTTAAATTTCAGGAAAACCCACCCCCTTCAAAAGCATCAAATGATGATGGAATACTCTCATCGTCTTGTTCTTTGTCAAAGACAGTCTGAGCTGGAGTCTTCAGATCTGGCTCGCAGTAGCCGCCATCGAAGGCCTCGGGAGGCTGATAAATACCTTCATGACAAGTTTTCAAGCTGCCCAACGTTCATGGGAACAGTCAGGATTTCTGTATGGGGGCGTGAAGGTAAATTTTTCAAGCATTCGCCGCACTGCTGAAACGCCCCCCTCCCACCTACAAGCCACTAACTGGTTTTAGTCTTTTAGTCTTTCTGCCGAGCGCCACTCATATTCAAAAGATTGAAATGATGTCTATTAGATTATATCTATGATATATATATGTATGCTTGATATATGATATATGATATATATTATGATGATATATATTTGATGCCAGCGTGTCTACAGGGCAATGCACCGCAGCGAGCCGTGACCCTTCACCTCACTCTAGCACATGAACTATCGCCACACCCAGCTGACATGCTGACGCACCGTCCCGCGGCGTGATCTACCGCCACACCCACAACTGATCTTCTAAGATCATACACTTCCACCAACGTTCATGCTATCCAGTCACTCGACACACTCTGTCCATAAAGTCGGCCCGGTTGCCGGCGCACGCGCTGGCTGCGCCGCAGCGGCATCGTCGCGACTTCTTTCGCCAGCTGGCCAGGATAGGCCAGGTTGCCCACCGATTCCGTCCCAGTCGCCGTCGGTGCGTCCTCCGCGCCTTCCGGGTTGCCAGCGGCTGCGCCAGAGGCGTCCTGGTGTGCCGGGTCCGCGGCCAGGTAGAGGGGTCCGTCGTCCTCCTTGTCACTGGCGTCACATCGTGATGCATCGCTGTACCGAGGCCGCAGGTTCCGCGCGTGCCACGGTACGCCATCCACCTCGGCCACTTGCGATGACACGACCCGCATGACGACGCCCTGACGAGATGCTGCCGTGCATCGTGTACCACGGCGGCGCGTCCAGACGAGGTTACCAACTTGGAACGTGGAGCTGCTGAGCAGTTGCCGCGCCTCGTCTGGCGCCGGTGGTGGCCGCTTCGAGTCATCGGCCGTGTCGCGCTGGCTGGGCTGCACGCAGTCTCGCATCTGGTACTGGTAGATGCCAGCGGCCGGTGCGTCCGCAGCGGAGTGGCCAGAGCGCGGGGTGATGTTGTACAGGTGCACGGCCTCTGTTATGGCGCAACGTCGTCGCGCAGCGATCACTTTCATCGTGTACGGACTGCGCTCCACGATGCCGTTGCCGCCTGGTTCGTGGACGGCCCGGAAGCGAAGAGCTATGCTTCGCTTTGACGCCAAAGCAGCCATCTGACGGCCACGGAAGACCGTATCGTTGTCCGCCAGAATTTCTGTCAGCGCACCGCGCTCGAAAAAGATCGCCTCTAGATGTTGGACGACTTCGGCTGCGTCGGCACGGCGCAGCTGCCGTCATAGGCTGTACCGGGACGGGTCGCAGTCAATCAGGGACAGGTACGATTCACCGTGGTGGTGCGTCACGTCCATCGCGAGATGTGTCCGTGTGTCAGGGGCGTACAGCGAGCCATACTGCCACCGCGTTGGTGCGGGGTCGATGGATCGGCACACCTGCGGCGATGGCGCTGGCGTCCGTCCAGACGATGACCTTTTCACCAGTCAGGCACCACGGGCCGTGGGCCGGGTCATCCGTCCTCAGACGATCTGTGGTCTGGGGGATCTGGGAGAGGAGTGCCACGTCCGTGGTGGCGGCGTTCCCACCCGTGCGTGACGGCATTCAGCCTGCGTTTCAGCCAAGCGACAGCCAGGCGTTTTGCAGGCCAGGTCGAAGTGAGCGAAGTGACGCACCACGCGGTCTGCGCTCACGATGTCTTCGTTGACCAGCAGGTAGTCCGCGTACGGGAGCACAGCGCGCTGCATGTCGACGTCCGCCGCCAGCACTGCGCGAACGACAGACTCCACTATGAGCGGGGCGACGTTGAGCTCCAACCTCAATCGCGGCGGACAGCGGCGCTGTCCTCACATCATAACCGTCTGGTAGGGCCACAGTCGGCGTTCCAGGCGCAGCTGCAGGTGAGCCTTGCGCAGGTCCACCATAGCGACGTGCGTCCCATGTCGCCGTCACTTTCGGAGCTGGTCGGCGCAGACGTCCACGCCCGCCGTGTGGGCCGTCACGAAGCTGTTCAGCCCGCAATAGTCCAGGACAGGTCTTACCTTATCCTGGTTTGCCTACCGTGCCGCCATCAGCGGCACCAGACCGCGCGGCGGTCCATCCACCTGTATGTGTCGTGTGGCGTCAGCCATCCACCTGTGTGTGTCGTGTGGCGTCAGCCGGCCACCTGTGTGTGTCGTGTGGCGTCAGCCAGCCACCTGTGTGTGTCGTGTGGCGTCAGCCAGCCACCTGTGTGTGTCGTGTGGCGTCAGCCAGCCATCGCTGATCCATACGTCGATCTCCACGTCTTACGCCTGTCGCGCGTCCGCGGGCATAGGATACTCGGCCATCACGTCGCGTAGACATTCTGAACCCGTGCCCTCTGTCCACTTCCAGGCGACCGTCCACGCCTGCTGCCCGCCGCTAAACTTGGCCGTAAAGTCGGCCGCATCCATCTCCAGGCCTCGCTGGGTCACAGCTGCCGCCGCACAGAACCGCACGTCTGTAGGCGTCCGCACGCTGATACCTCCCAGGGCAGTGATGCCACTCATGTCGAGCACGACGTCAACACTCAGCGATCGCGTCCGGCACTACCAGAACCTCGAGCGTTACTCGACGGTCCTTGGTATTGATCACTATGCTGCCGATCACGCAGCACCTGAGTTTTTTGCCATTGATTGTGGTCATTCTTACCGTCCACGGTTCCATCGCTTGCAGCGGCCAGCGTACACGAGCGTGTCCACGCATCCCGTGTCTACCAGCACGCTGACCATCCGCTCGTCCACCTCCAGCGGCAGCGCGCCTCTTAATGGCGGGGAGACGGCGCTCGCGCTGACGCGGCGTCCCCCGGTTCGTTTCCCGTCCGACGCTGTGGACAGGCGACGGCCATATGGCCTGATCACCGCACGTCCAGCAGCGTCGCAGCGGACATTTCACCAGGCGCGTTGTCGGGGCTCGTGGAGGCGCCTCTGCACGCACCACGGCCGCTGCCACAGCGATGCTTTCATTGCTGAGCACTGCTCGTGCCCGGACAAGAACCTTTCGAGGTCCAGCGCCTCTGCGCAGGTGCCGGCCCGGATCGTCTCGCGGACTCCGTCCGGCAGGCCGGAGACGAATGCGCAGACGAGTGCGCTGTCAGGCACTCCGCCGTACAGAGAGGCGGGCCGGCGCAGGTCCGCCAGGTGTACGTCCGCAGACTCACCGGGCTGCAGAGGGCGGCTCGCATAGGTGTCGTAGGCCGCGAGACCGTTCATAGCGAACGCGTCGTATAGCGCGTCGCGCACGGCGTCCGCGGAGTCCCGCGATGCCTCTGGCATCCGCAGCCAGACAGCGAAGGCGCCGCCTGTGAGCCGTGCTAGCAGGACGCCAGGTCAGGTCCACGCCGCGATGCTTGCACACCACTGCTGCGCTCGTGAACCACTCCACAACATCCGACGAGCCGTCGTGCTCCGGGATGAGCCGGGCGCCAAACGGCCGGCTTCATCCCGCGTGACGGCCCCGCTCCCGCTGGCGCTCCCGCCGGCTGACGCTGGTGCCGTCCAGCCCCTAGCCGTGACGGAGGCCGTCACACCTCCTGCAGACGCTATCGGGGTCTCGGGCATTCTTGCCGAAATAGCTTGTATTGGATAACTAAAAGAGCTTCTGCCCGGCCGGACCACCTCAGACACAACGGTGGACTGCAGCACACGCTGCTGACAGGGAGACTCACACAGCGCGCCCGAGCAGCGCCCTTATATCCCCTCCAAATACTAACATACGCAATACGATCCGAGGGAGACTGTCCGGCGCCACCATGTCCCCTCCCTGCGTGCGTCAGCGTGTCTACAGGGCAATGCACCGCAGCGAGCCGTGACCCTTCACCTCACTCTAGCACATGAGCTATCGCCACACCCAGCTGACATGCTGACGCACCGTCCCGGGGCGTGATCTACCGCCACATGACGTTCGGTTGGTTCCATCGTTTCATAAGTCGCTTTTCTCTCTTTTTGAGAAAAACACCATTTAAAACTTTCCTCCCTAGTTGCGCTTTGTGTTTGAGTACACAGCTAATGGGCTTAAGTAACATGTCACGGAAAGCGCCAAGGGGACTGACATTCTTGGCCAACGTTGTGTTTGACGCATCAAGTCCAAGGTCACGATTTTTCGTCCGCATAGATGATATTTCTCTGCTTCCATAGCCTCCACATATAGAGTAGCCCAGTTCCAGTGCCACGTGGAGCACTTGCACATCTTTAACGCCAGTTGTTTACTTTCATCACCAAAAAGGTTCAAAATGGAATTTCTTATCTGGAGAATTGTCCGAAATGGAATTAAGATATCTACTCAGGGAACATTATGATTCAAGCCAGCAGAGTCAAGCTTGATCAGCGATAAAGCTTGGTCGAGCTCAAATGAAATGAGTCCATGCAAGCTGCATGAAGCTGGCGAAAAGCTCCTCAAATAATTGAAGAACGCGAATAACTGAAGAACGGGAGGAATGATCTGCGTTCAGGTCATCAAGTACCTCTATACCAAACGGCACATCCAAACAAAATGTGTATCGCTCAACGTTGACATTCTAGATGTGACAAAAAAACACGTTCAGATTTGCATGGCAATGGCAAAGCGAACACGTGCGATCCAAACTTTTACCACGACATATGTACCTGAAGGTTATATGTGGTCATAAGGCGGATATCAGGCGTTCTGCAGATATAAGCATCTTAGTGTTATCTTCAGTAGTTATGGCATAAGGGAGCTCAGAGGAAAAACTGATGCAACTCGTTCTCCGCTCTGTCCTACGCAGGCATTTGTTTCGATCAGCTAGAAGGATGGTGCTGTATATGAATTGCAAGAATTACAAAACGGCTGTCTTTCAAGGTCATCGAGCTTCTTTCATATAGGGTTTTATTCTTTTAGCAGCGGGCATAAACTCTGCTTAAAATTTGCAGTTACTTTTACAGAGTGCGCCCATGCGTCTTTATTCTAGATGTGCAAGAATTGTATTAAACGAATCGGGCCCGGCTCTTGAATCGTTGCAGTTTTGTTTATTCTAATCGAAAGGCAGTGTCTGCGCCTTAAGTTGACACTCAAATCTATGGCTCATAGAAACTATATTTGTTCAAAACATTTGTTACAGAGAAGATGACATTCGCGTACACTTGAAGTGTTTTTCACGATCACCGTCAACATTGCATAGCTTTGCTCACACAGGTGCATGATAACAGGCTTGCTCACACTAGTACATGATACACAGGTTTACTGATACAGTATATAATACACAGGTTTGCCCGCACAAGTACATGAGGCACAGGCTTGCTCACACAGTTTTGTACAGTTGTGCTCTTGAGAGCAGCATCATTTGACAGCATGGCAGTAAAATCAGATTCACCGCTTATCTCGCAAACTTTGCTGCATTCGCGAACCCATCTAAAAACGAGTCTGTCAAAGACCTTCATTGTGAAGACACACCGAACTGCAAACTGTTGAACCGCTGGTGTACTTGATCACCTTTCGAAGAAGAGAACAAGTGTCGCCGATGGAAGCAGTGTTCCCCGGGGCGTGTCGTGTCGGTTGTGATGGCCGCCTATTCCCTGTTACATGTGCTGGCATTTCTGAAATATGGTCGCTCTTGCACGTTTCACAATGTTCACCACACACCTACAAGGTGCTTCGCTTCGCCTTAGTCAGGCGCATTATAGATCTTCTTGTCCTGTGACTATGGCAATGCCCTTCCACCTCATCTGTGGATATGTAGACCTTCTGGATGTAGTCAATTTCCATGCCACTCACCGCGTATGCCATGTTGGCGCCCATACCACACTGTTGCAGCCTACGCGTTCAGAGGTTGTGGTTTAGTTAAAAGGCGCATGAGTAGGCGCACCTTTATTGGCGCACCTTAGGTGCACCTTTATTGCTCTCAAAAGGAGCCGCGCGCTGTTCATGACTACGATGATTGTGGTTCTCCACAAGCACCGCCATGAGGTCCGAGTTACCTACGCTCCAAAAGACATCTGATTTCAATGCTGGATTCAACCGATGGAACTACTATTTCACGGGCGGAGAATTTGGAAACCTTAGTGTGGTTGAGATTCCGTCAAAGCTTGCATTACAAATCTTACAAGGGCAACGCTTTTAACGTGCTTAAATTGCTTTTATTGGTACTCATGTCGATAAAATCGGTGCGCTCGTGAACAAATATGCACGTCGCGTTCTCCGCGCATGCCTATTAGCATTGCTGGGTAAATGCTAGTGGCTCCATGCTGTGATTAAGGCGAGGAAGCTGGAGGGTACCTGATGATGATAAACGACGTGTCGCCAAGTCTCCCCAGTCCTGACATTTCACCGCAATGGTGCGCCTGAGGGTAACGTTACTCCTCCCCGTGACGCGGAACACCGCCAGCGGACAGTCGAGGACGCCGGGAGAGCGCCAGCGCCATCTCCCGGCGGCTGCGGTGGCCGGAGTCTCCGCCCCGTCCAGATCAGACGATGCCCGGCGATCACGCGCGGCGCGCCTGCCGGGCCGCCCGCCGGGGTAGGCCACACCGCTCGGGCGTACCCGGAGTCAGCGGCTGGGCTGCCGAGGCGACGCTCCGGCGGCCAATGCGGCGCCGTTATCGCCGCCGCGCCGCAATGACGAGCGAGGTGGCGGTCAGCCAAGCAGGCCCCTGTCACTGACTGTATAACGCGCCGGGAACCATCGCCTCACGAAGAGGGAGAAGCTGTTGTTTCAGGTGCTGGGGCCTAACAGATCCCCGCCTAGGTTCTGAACTGCAATTATTCGGACCTAAGGGACCACTGGCGACTGTTACATACCGGCACGTCTCTCCACTAGTGGCAGCCTTTAGTTAAGCCCCGCTGCCATCTTTATCTACCATACATGAGAACGAGATCATACTGCACTTATGCAGCAATTGCCCAGGGGGTCTCGAGTGCTTGACTCAGCTGGCAGAAGCGGATAAATGAATCGCGTAACGCTTGGGCAGCGCTGAAGATCACGATTCCTGCAGCGGGAGTTACCACATTTGTCACCACCCCCAGCTGACGCGCTCTGATCGTCTCAGACCCTCCAACGCCGTCGACGGCTGTGACCAGCCAGGCAGCAGCCGCCGCCTCCCAGAGAGCGTCTCCAGCCGCCGTTATCTGCGGCGGATCTCGCCTCTGCGTCGTCTCCGGGCCGCGCGCCTGTTGTGCAGGAAGTGGCCAGCCGGCACCTAAGGTCGCACAACACGGCGAGGCCAGAGGTCAAGGCGCGGCTTGCACAGCACATTTGTCGTGATTCAAGGTCCGCTACGGGCGACGCACGAGCGTGATTCGGGACCGATTACTCCGCCCTGAGTTACGACGCCGCGCCGAATAAAAGCTACATGAAAATCTTGCATAAACCCCGCTCACGATTTCACGTCCCCGCGGTAAAGCAAATCACTCCGGTCGTTTGGGTCTCGGGGTCTGCCCATTCATCCATCAGCGAGATCGAAATTCGCCCGAAACGCCGCCGGCGCACGCAGCCGCTCACACATTCCAGCAGTCGGCGCGGCCGCCGACAAAAAGTGGGCGGGCGCGCCGGCGCCCCCCGCCGCGGCCAAGGGGGGCGCGCGTGCGCAGGTCCTTGCACCCGCACACACGCCGCCCGGCCATGATATATTCACGCGGCTCAAATCGAATTCTTGTCAACGGGTCTGCTGGGCGGCCAGCGGCACCCCGCCGGGCGGCCGAGCCCGCCGCGCGCCGCCGCCCCCCGCCGCTTTATTTGGGCCCGGGTAACGAGCCGGCCGGCGACGCTCGGACGCCGCGGCCATCACACGCGCGGCCCGCGCGCCGTTTTTGCCGCCGCCGGACGCCGCGTCGTCGGCCCCTTTCGTTTAATATTCATATTAGATCATGCTTATCGAACGTTTTTGCGGCGCGTGCAGAGCGATGATCGGGCTGTGGGCGCGGCCCGGCGAGGGCTGTTTAATCTGGACCGCTTCACACCGAGCCGACCTGTTTGTTTTGCGTCAGAGGGACCCAGACACAGCCAGGTGAAGGACAGCACTCATCCGAGCCGGCAGCGTTGATGGAGTGGGAGTGCGGGGTTCTGTGGCTCGCATACTGATGCGGATCTGTGGGCATGCAAGCAGCTATCTCCTGGAGATGCCTGAGCATTGCCGGTGTCTTTTGGTGGACGTTTGCGCGTGCGTTGTGACATCGGAATATTGCGAGGAAATGCAGGTCGTAATGGTGATGTCATTAACGCACCAATAAGCCCTATAACTGGGTTACGTAGCAGCGAAGCATTAAGGCTGCGCCAAGACATCCTTAAACTGCGGGAGCACCCATCATCTCTGACCTCCATTTGCATGACAATGACAGTAATTTTGTAGTTTTTTGTCACCTTAATCTTTAAAGGCCAAACAAGGTCGCTTACTTTGGATGAGCATCATTGACCTTTTGCTTAGAACAGGTATCTAGAACAGGTGCTTTAGATATCTTAGTTTCCGAGATCTCAGAGGGTCAAATTGACCTCCCCCACGCGAGCGAAGGGTATTCGACTAGCCATCCAGGCGCGTGTTGACGGGGGTCTTACACTGTCAGACCACATGTATATGTATATATATATATATATATATATATATATATATATATATATATATATATGTATGCATACATATGCATAGGTGTATAGGTACGTCAGCAATGGACTAGATAGAGGTCAATGTCACCGTTTTACGATCTCGAATATAAGATCACGTGGTGTAAATCGAGAAGCAAAATGGACCATGATATTTGCACATACGTGTGGTCCTTCCGATCTAGCGGGAGAAATGTTCCACCAAAAATATTTGCGCTGTTAGCAATACTTGGCCACCTTTGGCAAAACTGCAGATCACTTCAAGTTCATCGAATTATTCGATAACGATTACCGAGGCTGATCAGACTGACAAGCAGCCATTGCTGAATGCATGTCATTTGTGAATTCCCGCAGACTACATCAGTGGACCTCCGTCTATCACATTATCAAAGAAGATTGGTTCTCCCGCGGTTCTTCTTAGCACGTTTGGACTATGTCATCAGCTGGTATAGTTGGTGACGCATGCCGATCACACTTCCAAGCATCTTGTGCTGTTTGACCAGAGTTCGCTTGCGTTATGAAGTCTGTCATGTTCGAAGTTGCGTTTGGGATCCGTAAACGATGTGGTGATCATTGGGTTGGAGTGTTCGTGAGATACATCAAGATGACTGATGCTTTGGTTTCCATATCATCAATCAAGCTTAGCTGTTGTCCATCCGGGCTTCCAAAGAGGAAATTGGTGCGGAAATGGGCATCGCCGGCTGGCAGGTACAGTACGTTGCTTAGTGCGTTTGCTTTCAAGACCGGGTGTTTGGAAGACGTCATGGAAATAAGAATCCATTTTTGGCCAGGCGTCTTTGATGTCGTTGTAGCAGCTTTTTGACTCCACCCTTGACCCAATGGAAGGTGAATACCACTCGATGGTGCTTTCATTGCTACAGTGTTACATTTTACAGCGTTGTGAAAGAAAACGCTGTAACAGGAGCGGCACAGAGTAGAAGTGGCGCAGAAGGGCGGGGGGGGGGGGGGGCAGAGGAACTAGTTGTTCCCTTCCTGCCGGCAAGCAGATGAGGCAAAAGTATATTTTTGCCCCCCCCCCCCAATTTTTGGGAGGATCACTTTGTCGTAACAAAACGTTTTCGTAGGTTACGAAAACTCGATCGAAGAGGCGCCGTGACTGAGCTAGAGGGCAGTAAATGAAGCCAGAAGATCTTTTTTGCATTAAGAAGCTCGTTTTCTAGTTCATTAGGCTGCATTTATGAGTCAGGTAGCTCGTACTTTAAACCAGGAGGCCCGATTTTGTGGTGAGTAGGTCCTTTGCTGGCTCTGGAGACTTTCGCAAAGAACTGGAAGGTCCCTGTTCTGGACTAGGAGGCATACTCTACGTATTAATAGCCCCCTTTATTAGACCAGGAGTCTCCTTTTATCTGTCAGGTGGCCGCATTTCCGGATCAGAATGGCTTCTTTGAGATAACGAGGCTGTTTTCTGGATTTGGGGGCCAGTTATGAATCAAAAGGGCCCTGTTCTTGATCAGGAGACTCTTAAATGTAGCAGAAGGCACTTTTCTTGAACAGGAGGCCCTATTCTGAGGCAGGGAGGCTCCTTGCTGACACGAGAAATCCCCTGTAATAATCAGAATGCCCTTATCATGTTTGCTTTACTTGGTAATGTAGCACATGTCGCCAGTGTCCCTACTTTGAATGCAACAATGCCCAGGAGGTCCCCTTGCGAGGAAGCCCCATTTTTCCAGGAGGCTCCCTGGAAATTTCGCCCCCTAAATTCAGAATTCGCGGCGCCAGCTCTGAGCAACAGCAAAGAATATAGAATAGGAGTGTTAATATTTCCGCTGTTCGTGACCTAGAGCTAAAAACTATATGTTGTACAGCAATCTCTTTCTTGCAAGGATTGATTGTTGGTTCTAAGGAAACCAAAGAAAAATTGGCCGACCCACTCCTGTTAAACTGCTGCCGCAAATGCTCAATGGGTTGCTACATTTGTCATCCTTGCGTTCACTTACAGAACATGGTTTTCCATTGTAAGTTATTCAAAAAAATAAATGACGTTTGAATCTTTTAAAACACCTGCGTAGTGAGTAAAAGCTCACTGTGGACTATGCTATAACTTGCTTGTTGTTCGTGTGCTTCGCTTGATTTTGCCAACGTTGCAACATTGCAATGTTTATGATCTTCTACCTGATCTGATGTGTTTGCCTAAGCAGTGTCGCGTTAAGTTTTAGGCACCGTTGTCATTCCAGTTGTGTGACTTCGTAACGTGTGTTTATATATTAGGTTTCGGGGGTGTTCAACAAATAAGGAGAGTGTGAAGTTTTTCCTTTCAATCCCATAGCCACAGCAGTATCTGTGAATTTGATCATTTTTGCCAAAAATATGTTATGCAGTAAGCACGCTGTGTCTTCGATAACAGGGTGCAAAACTGAGGGATCGAATCACGTGGATGATGTGGATGATGATGTGGATAAAGTCGATATGTGTGACGTGATTGGTGCCACATTTGTTGTGATTGCTCATCACGGGCGCCTAGAAGATGTAGACACCGGGTCAGGTGAAGTTCGGAGAAAAAAAACTTTCGTAAGTTGGGGATGGTCTCTCGATTCATTTCTTTCACAGCCTTTTCACTAAACTGAATCGTAAGACAGTGAACACGGTGAACGGGATCCTTCTTCTGATACCCCTATCTATCTTCTCCCGCATCGTGCGATGGGACTCAAGGGTTTTGAAGGACGTCATGTTTCACGCCATCGAAGGGGAGTGAAGGCTTTCTGAAATAATTTTCCCCACTGGTCAGTGCTGCAGGCGCGGTACAACCTACGTCCTCTGGGTATGCTTGTAAATATTGATGTGACAATAGGCTCATCTACATAGTATGTGCGCAGTGGTGAATTCCAAAGCTAAGGAATCCTAACAATAACGCATGTCGGCGAATTAAAAGTTGCTGATGTGGTAAAAAGCGCGAAGTCATTAGCGCTTTGAATAAAGCGCCGTCCATTTGTAAATCAAACAGTAAAAACTAGCAGCATGATGAATGTCACCAAGGACTTGTCGTGCGAGGGGGGGGGGAGGGATCGGCAAAGCTTGTCGAAACTGAATCGGGCGTGTGAACATTCTGAACTTATTCAAACAGTTTGATGCAAGCGAAGTCCCTGAAAGGGGCCTTTGGAGCAAATGCATAGCCCGGAATATCTCACGCATGCAGCGCGTGAGTGGTGTTCATCATGTGAACAATGCAATGTGCTGGCGACTGGGTGTTGCGCGGTAACAGACACCGCCTGATATTCTGCATACGGCGGGCGCTAGCTATGCTCTCACAGCGGATTGCTATGAATCACATGACCACGGTTAGCTGGCACGCTTGAAAGTAACCAACACTTATGTTTTTTTCGAGAATGGTGCAAGAGATTATCGGGCTACAACTGGTATTCAAACAGCGTTGGGTCTATGGGAAGCTATAAGGGCACGTGTTTTTTATCGTGTAATTTGTCGTAGCTTACTATGCGAACCGCGTCTGTGCTGCAGCATGAATGCATGGTTTAATTCCTGAAAACGGACTTCCATTTCATCCTTTTCAACATCCTTCCTACAAAACGTTTGCCTCTAGCGGGTACTGTTTTTTGTAGGAAGGTCGAGATTCGATGTGAGCGTTACATAATACGTACGTTACAACCGTCTCAGTATCCATACATTTATGTGCCTCTATCTTTGGGGCACCTTTACATTACGGACGCAATTTTCTACAGCAGTCGCATGGCTGGTTAAGTTCATACATGGATAAACACACGACGAAATTGTGCCCAGCACTTGAAACTCTTTACCCATATTCAATCCGGGGTATTCTGACGCTTGCTGCGTAGATTGCGCACTCAGGGGTATAGTTCTACAATAAGATGGGAGGCTGAGCAGTGGAAAATAACAAGATCTACCTGCAAAATTTATGACAGTGAATGCTGTCATATGTAAATGGTAAAAAAACAAAAGAAGTGGAGCCATACTCCCTTGGAATTCGAGCAAATAGTTGGGTAGTTTGGTCATATTCGTAGGTCGCTTATACATTCATTGTTTTTCATTTTTAGGGAGTCTGGTCTTTCTGTCCCTCTCGTTCTTCCGGTCGCATGTTTGCCTTTCCCTTCCACACCCTGCGCGAGCCTTAGTTCTGTCGTCTGAATTCGGAAGGCACACGCTCGCTTGATCCCACTGAATTTTAGGGGGGTGTGGCTCAGGTCACGCCCTGTCATTCAAGAGAGGTCGTACTGTCAGAGGTCACGCCCGTCATTCAAGAGAGGTCGGCACCCAAATCTGCTCACTGGTTGGCGCTCACGCGTTACTTCTTAAACAACATTGTGCTTACATGCGATGCTTTGTGAACTGCGATTGTCCATTATTTTCTAGATCAAATGTGCTGGTCGGGTGTTTGCAAAGTTCCTCGCACCGGCCAAAGACATGACGTCCGGACAGGGTCGGGCCTGGCTGGGTCACTCCAGCTCCAAGTTTTCGAATGGCTCGTTTGGGACTCTTTTGGTCTGCAGCCTCTCTTGTAAGTGCCCAGCGCTCTTTATGATCACTCGTGATCATGAGCGCAGTTTGAAGTGTCCAGCATTGACAATATGATAGCCGAAGTTTGTTTAATGGCGTCGTTTAAACAGTACCTCTTGGTATATTGAAGGTCCTTAACTGTCGGCACAAGAGCTCTGAACTCCCCACTCATTGCCTTCAAACCGGCCATCGCGATAAGCATCGCTAGATTTAATATTCCTTAAGCTAAAAATATCTTGAAAGCCGTACCGTACACAAGGAAATCACTTCGCCGTTCCATTCTTGTGTAGTATCTGAATACTAGAGTGGATCGAAGCAGGACAAAGACGTCTAATTTACATAGCGAACTCATGTCCTCCTGGGAACATCCCCCTACATGATCGGAAAGGCATTGATAGCTTTGAGTACGCTCGCTCTCAACCTGGTAAAAAACAACGTGGGCCGGCGTTGCAGTCTTCAATGGCCCCACCAGGCTAGCTATCGCAAATAACACCAAATGGCGGTCGTAAGAAGTTTAGCGAATATTTCGCAGGTGCGCGGTGCCAGACTGTTACATGCACATGCCGTCTCATCAGGGCTCTCTCACCCAGTATTTTGGCCCAAGTTTGTTAGTTACTGGGTTTTAGGAATGCGTCAATGAGATCGGCTATTTAAGCCTTGGCAAGCACATGCACGCGAGTTGTAAGTGTTTTCTAAAGCTAACACCTCGCCCTCTGCTTAGAGTTCCGGTTTCGCCAGAACTTCCGATCGAAATGTATATAAAGCGCGGACAACGAACAACTCACTGATTTACGCAACGTACCGAAGGCGCCTTTCTAAACGTTTGAAAACCGATACCCTTACCCCCCCCCCCCCCCCCCCGCCGTTTGACGGCACAGTCATAGCACCATCACGACTTCCAGAAGGACGTTGCACGCTCCCGTTGTGCGTGTATGTTCCAGTAGCACGTTGTACGTTTCAGAAGCGCGCGCGTGCGTGCGTTTGTGCCAGGGCACACGGTACGTCGACCTGGTGTCAATCGCGGTTCACGCGCGGCTACTCACACGTGTAACGCACGTCCGCGGATTGCACGTGAGCACGCAGATACTGAGTAAAACATAAACCGTTCAAAGACGACGAGCCGCCGCCTGTGTGCTGGCGGGTAGCTCAGCCGAGTTCTGGCGATTCTGGCGCACCGGCCCCCGCCGCCGACGGGCGCGACTGACCCCCGGCGTCTGCACCCGGCGGCGCCCCGTGTACCGCCGGCCGACGAGCGGCCGCGGCGGCCGCAGCCGGGCGGCGTGACTGGTTCCTGAGCTCAACCCGGCTGTCGTCAGCACGGCTCGAGGCGGCTGATCGCCGGCCCGCTAACAAAGACGTGTCCGGGCCGGCCGGCTCGGCCGGACACGGCAGCACGGCTCGGCCGGACACGGCAGCACGGCTCGGTCCGACACGGCAGCACAGCACGACCGAGACACAGCCGCCTGACACAGCCAGGACACGGCAGCACAGCACAGCCAGGACACGACCGCCTGACACAGCCAGGGCACGGCCATCCTATACAGTCAGGGCACGGCAGCACAGCACAGCCAGGACACGGCCGTCCCACGCAGCCAGGACATGGTAGCACAGCGCAGCCAGGACACGGCCGTCCGACACAGCCAGGACAAGGCCACTCGACACAGCCAAGAGACGGCCACTCGACACAGCCAGGACACGGCCGCCCGACACAGTCATGACCGCATCTGTGCACCGCGCCGTGGAATTCAATTAAGTCTGTCCATGTGATCAGTCGGCGTCACGTCCGGCCGCCCGCGAAATAAGGGTTTTCAAATTTGTTAAATAATGCGTTTTGAGGGACATTGCAGCATCTGGTGGCGACAGTTTGAAAAATGGCACAGCTGATTGGGCCGTGCCGGCAATAACGCCGCACGTGATTTATGACTGCGGCCCGGACGGCTGGTGCCGGCCGCTACACCGTCAATATTCCAGCATTGAAAAGATGAATTGGAGCATTTTACATTGTAAAAGACGCCGGGTGGTGGCGGCGGCGGCGAGCGGCGGCGGCGGAGCGGCGGTGGCGGAGCGGCGGCGGCGAGCGGAGCGGCGGCGGCAGCGGAGCGACGGCGGAGCGGGCGGAGCTGCGGCGGCGGAGCGGCGGTGGCGGAGCGGGGGCGGCGGAGCGGCGGCGGAGCGGCGGCGGAGCGGGGGCGGCGGCGGCGGCGGAGCGACGGCGGAGCGGGCGGAGCGGCGGCGGAGCGGCAGCAGCGGAGCGGCGGCGGCGGCGGCGGCGGCGGCGGCGGTGGTGGAGCGGCGGCGAGCGCCGGTCGGGCCGGGCTCGGATCGCCGACGCCCGGCAGCACGGCCAAGCCGTGGGACGTGGCCGGCCATGCATGCCCCGCTCATGGCGGCGGTGCAATGTGCCGTACATGGCGGCCTTCGGCGCGACCGCCAAACCTGCCGGCGGCCACGGATGGCCAACGTGCGCCGCCGGGCCGTACCGCTGCTGGGAACGGCGGCGGGGGAGGAGCCGGCGGCGGGCTGATCAGGTGCAGCGCGTCCGCAAGCCGCAAACTCCCCGCGATTAAACCTCGCGATGCATGGCGCGCGAAAACAAAATATTTTTACTTAAATAGGGTCAGTGTTATCCTACGAAACAAAGTAAAAGAAAACAAGCGAGCATCCAAAGTGATCAGCCCTTCACTTAGCGGATGGCAAGTCTCCGACATAACGACCTCACTTATCACATGCAGCCAGAGATCTGGGCCCAGATGGGAACTCCGCTCTGCAGCGTCCCCGCTCCACCACCAAAGTGCAAACTTGCAAAGTGCAGGCCCGAATTTAGTGTTATGACCCGTCGGTATGCGTGCGGCGGTCGGCCGGGCGGCGGCGGCGGCGGCGGCGGCGGCGGCGCGGTCCGAGCTCGGAGGAGGGAGCCACTCTCCGCCGCCTCCATTGTCTCGCCCGGCGCGCGCCGCCGGCGGCCGCGAGACAAAGGAGCGTCTACCTGGCGCGACCGGGACCTGATGTCAAGTCGTGATCACCGGGCGCACTGATCGATGGCGGACCGCCGCCGGCCTTGTGTCGGCGCACGCCATTGGCCAGCCTCGCCTCTAACGCGCGCGCCCATTGGTCGCCGCTGTGCCGATGCGATCTCCCAATGGCTGGGACCCATAGTATGCACATTGTAATGAGGCTGTGAGCATATATGAATACAAAAGTTCACCTTAGTAGCCGGCGGTGTCTTTGTTAAGCATGAGTCGTTAAAATAATGGTCATCTAGCAATGTCAATAAAGTAATAACTTATCAGGGGTGGGGTTTAGTGTAGTCGTTGGAAGGAGATTAATTAAAATACCGTGCTGGCCGCGGTTGTTAATAGCGGCGCAGAGCTTGACGGGAGGAACACCGTCGCTGCCCCGGTCACGCCGATTAGATAAACCGGCTCGCGGCGCCGCGGCGTCCAATCACAGCGGCCGGCAAGCGGCTGACGAGCCCACGCCGAACAAGCTCCTAATTCAATCTGCCGCAGACAGCGCCGGCCGCCGCTGCGTGACCCGAACCGCGCGCTCACTGCCGCCGCGCCGGCCCCACCGGCCGCTTTGTCCCAGGCGACGGCGGCCGTCGGCTTTCCGGCGCGGGGCTGATTTCCGCGCCGGCCGCCGCGGACGCGTTATTTCCGCTCGCCTGCGCGCGCCCAATGTCAAACCGCGGCGATTACGCGCGCCGTGCAGGCCGCCGTCTATCGCCTGACGTCGGCGGCCGGTGTTCGGGGAACGGGGCGGCCCTCTCGACGGCGGATGACCCGCTCCCGGATGTGAGGTCACCGCCGCCGGACGGAGTCGGACGGCCGAGGCGGGGGAGGGGAGGGCGTGGCCACGGCCCTGCAGCAGGTGCGGGAGGTTGTCGCCGACCGACACCACACCACGTGGCGCGCGGGGTCTCTCACACGGGAGAGAGGACAGGGCGACCAGCTCTCCAAACTTTTGAGGAGTTTTGCATTACGCCTATTGCGTTGCGTAGAGCTAAACGTCGTCAAAAACCTTGGTGCCCCCACACCAACTTTTGTTCCGTCGCCTGATGGTAGCAGACGACGGGTAAACAGTGTTTAACGCCTATAACCATTTAAAAGCTGTAACTTATGTCTAACTGCAGAAGTGCAGACATCTATGACAGGCATAAATAGAATAAACTGGTTCCGCACAAAGAACTGCAAAATGTTTGTAGTGGCAGCACAGGTATAGATGGGCGAAACAGTTGCAGAGGAAACCGATGCTGGCGTGTTTAACACTGCCGGTACGGACAGCGCAGGATCGGCGATCGGCGGCGTTGATGACGGGCAGGAGAGGCCGCCAGTGCAGAGTAGCTGCTCAGCAGGGACCTCCAGCAGGGACCAGGGACCTCAGCAGGGACCTCAGCAGGGACCTCCAGCGCCACCGAGCTTCTGGGCTCCCCGCCTCGCCCCCCACCGCCAGTGCGAGCGGCGGTCTACACGTGGCTTCGTCAACAGAGCGACCTCCGGCTGAGCGAGCGACGACCCGTCTCCAGCCCGCCGAGCCCAAATTGCGCTGCAGCGTCCACTGCAGGGTGGCCAGGATGGATTCATGAAAACTGGCCGTTACAGTAAAGGTGAAAAGTGACCGGCATCAGACGTTATGGCCCTCGTGTCTCGGCGCAGTCTGCTCATCCGTGCATCTCGTTAGCTCTCGAAGCCGGCCACGCTCTGAATGAAATCTGTCGTAGGCCATGCATTATCTCTCCGCGGGCAGACAAATGTCTGCCGGATTACATCACCGGTCGTAAGTTTTGAGGGAGGGAATACGAGCCGCGAGCGGCGCCTGGCGGGCTGCATGCGCCATGCGTGTTGCAGGGCGCTGCAGAGAGGGAGGCTAACGGGCGCCGGCTGAGCCGCTCCTTCGGCGTGCACCCATTCCAGCAGGCGCGTGCCGATCAGGCGGCACCAGTGTGCAGCGTGCGCCGAGGAAGGCCGCTGATGCAGGGCCGGCGGCCGCCCCAGCTGGCCGGGGCAGGGAGGGCAGCGCGGCGTTTTATCTGCGGCAGCGCGCCACAATAACTCCAAACTGTAATATGCAGTAAAATTCCAGTTGTCAAATCATTTAGTGGCGAGAGCCGCAGCGGCGGCGCGGCGGCGGCCGGCGCGGACCGGCGGCACTCCTGGCCGAGGCGACCGTGACCGCAGCGCGCCCATGCGCAGCGTGCGGCGGAGCGGACGGGTGACAGCGAACCGCACAGCTCATCACAGGGCCGGGCATCAGCAGTGGGGACTGAGCAGCCGCAGTACCTGCGACGTGCAGCGGCTGGCAGGCGCACGTCTGCAGCAAGATAAGCAGCCAGCGGGGACACCTCATTCGGCTTTAGCCCCCTTACCATGTCGGGATCCAACGCAGTTTTTCACTAGCATGATATTTAATGTAATTCCACAAGCTGGTGAGCAAGAAAACAGGAAAGTTAGTCTCGCACCATATTATTTTGGACAAGTATTGACAGTGGCAAGTGACGCCCAACAGCAGTAACTTAGTGACAAGGTCAGCGGACGGCCCAGTGAATGTGTTCGGCAAGCAGCCGAGGCAGGTAATTTCGGCCCAGGGCATACGAGCATTGATAGCCCCATCATTACGTTCTGTACTACACACACAGCTTGTTCGGTGCGCAGTCTCCGAGCAATGCGAAGGTATTGTGAATGAGGCTGGGACGTGGTCCCAAAAAAATCCTAGCCCCCTTTCGTCGCAATTCATGGTTGCACCCCTTCCCCCCCCCCCCCCCCCACCTTGCGTGGCAATGCCTGGCCGCACCCGTCCCGACCACGGGCGGGTCGAGCTAGTCGCCACGTGTGACACACACCGCACGGTCACCGGTACGTCTGAGGCTCCGGAGGCGGACTTGACAGACCGCCGCGCACGCGCGCTTTGCACCGGTCACGCAGCAGGGGGCGTGCACGTGTCAGAGCATGCCGCGTGTCATCCGCCTGACACGTGTCATCCGCCGCTGGCGACTGCAGGCGGTCTGGAGCGCCGCCGGCAGCGTCGCACGTCGCGGCCGCTCAGCGCAGACGGTCTGGAGCGCCGCCGGGCAGCGTCACACGTCGCGGCCGCTCAGCGCAGACGGTCTGGAGCGCCGCCGGGCAGCGTCACACGTCGCGGCCGCGCAGCGCAGACGGTCTGGAGCGCCGCCGGGCAGCGTCACACGGCGTGGGAGCGTGACGCCGCGTCACGAGCCGGCTCACCGACGGCTCCACCGGACGTCGGCTGGGCTCAGCGCGGTTCGTTCAGTCTCGGCGCTCCCCGTCGGCCGCGGCGCTCTTTGTGTACGGCGGCGGAAGAACAGTAAAGAGTGCGCCGGAAGCCCGCTCCTGGCATCACAAAATTGAAATCTGATCAAAGCAGGGCATCGCCGTCATGGCACCGAAGGGATGGTTATTGCGTCTGATAAACAAGCCCGGAGCTGGGATTACAGCACACCGGAGGCTGTTGTAAATAAGCCCGGCCGGCCGATTCAAATTATCCGAGCGTGCTTTTTGTTTTGAAGACAATTTGAATTTGGCCCGTCTGTCACACCGGGGAGTCGGCGGCCAAAACACGGACCTGCGGCGGATGCGCCGCTTATGAATTTATTACGGGGGCGCACGAGATGCGAGACATTTAATTACGTGCATTCTTTGCCGGGGGCGGCGGGTGCGGGCGCCAGCGGACGGGAGGTCTGTGACCCCGCCGGCCATGGGTACTGAAGGTGACGCTTGTTGACCGCCCGGCGCTTGACCTTGCCGGCTGACCGGCGAGCGGACGATACCCCTCTGAGCCATGACGTCGGCGATGGGTACCGTCACTCAAGACTCGGCCGGCCGGGCGACTCCTCAGACATTGCAGCTGACTGGTAAATGGTCTATCTGTCGTATGGTATAATATTTTGCATATGGTATGGTATATGCTATGGTATATCTGCGCATGAAAAGTGTTGCTATATGTATATACACTTTTTCATCTACATTTCAGTCTATATGTCGATCCCGAAAATTCATAAATTGTGTATATAGCTCATTCAATCATATATCATTCAATCGTACCTTAAATTTGTGTCCGCTTGAGTCATGCGGACAGGCATTTGGACACTATCACGTTGCGCACTTAATACCTTACCAGATGTTTACAAGAACCGGCATTGCGGCTGAGTCTGTCGCGCAGGAGTATAAAGTTGTGGCACGTTTCACCTGCCTTGGAGCAGGCTTGTTTCACATACTGTCGCCACCTGCAGCCATGTCGTGTGGGTATCGCGCTTCAGTGCGTCCCCAAAGCTATGACCGGCGGTTACACACCACCAAGACAGCGACAAGCTCACTGTTTTATATTGTTCACGTCATGTTCAATATCTTAATTATGGTTACTGTGGTATCCACTCATTCGCCCACAAAGCCAAAAGCCAAAATTTAAAGAAAAAGATTCGCTAAAATAGGCATATTTCTTATTTTGGATGCATTCTCAGGTAGCGTTTGCAGCATTGCTTAATAACAGACGTGAAATAAACCTTCTTCGAGAAAGGACAGATGAAGGAACACAGTGATGGTTCAATTGGTGAATTTTACGCGCATTGTCAGTAATCAATCACAAAATGTATTTTCAGTGTCACCTATTACCTGGAGTCAGCAACTGCTCTGATGCCTGAAGCGGGAATTTCGCCAATCGACCGTAGATACCGTTTCTATAATACACTTTTCCGTTTACCGTTTACCGTTTCTATAAAACGGTTTCTATAAAATACCGTTTCTATAAAACTATGAACTGTGCTAACATAAAAACAGAAAGTATTGGAATAGGTGTGTTTTCATATAAGACAAGATTACATGCGCAATTCTGTTTAAGTAACGGCATGCCTAGATATGTTTAGGCGTAAGCTCAAGCATAAACATTGTAGACATGCATTCGCTATAAATATTTGTGCGACATTTTCAACTGTCCTTCCTCCTTTTTTGCTTCTTTCCACTCACCAACTCATCTCACTCCTCTTACCACGGTCAGCCAAGCCTGCATTCACCGCTTTCCTCCTCCTCCTCTACCGCCAGTGGCCCGGCCGTCCGGACGGCGTGGCCGCATCCCCCTCCCCTCCCCTCCCATCCACCCCGCACCGCTCCTGTCAGTGCGGCTGTCGACACAACCCTTTCCGGCCTATTTGCTGAGCTCTCGGGCTCCCGTGTCATATCGCCCGGTGTCGGTATCAATCATAGCGTAGCACATCGGGTGCATTGTGGCGCCGCCGTCCTCTCTGCATACGGGGGGATTATAACCCTCGCCCGAGGCCGGCCCTTCATTGACACATTATAGCGATTGGGCCGGACAAAAGGGATAAAAAGTGCCGTTTTGGGAGCGGCAGCGGCGCCCGTCCTGCCGCGTTTTCCGCAGGGCTGCGTCTGACGGATCGGCCAATGGGACGTCGCCATCGGCGGAGACGGGGCATGAGGCCTGGCGGGCCGTCTCCTGGCGTGCCTACGCAGGGGACCGTGCGTCAGGCTTGGGAGGTTGTCTCTCTGTCTGTCGACGGAGGAGACGGGCATGGGATCTAGTGGCGTGTCTCCTGGTATATCAACGGATGATGGGGGGGGGGGGGGCAGGAAAGGTCTTGTAGGCTGCCTCCCGGAACCGTGGCGGGAGAAAAAGACGGAGGAAAGCCCGGTGAGGTATCGCCTGCCGCGCTATAGGAGATGGACAGGAGGAAACCCAGAAGCCCGCCTTCATTGCGTCACCAGAGGAGGTAGAAGGGCAGGCTGGAATTTACGGCGTATTACAAGACTGTACGGATGCATGTGGAACAATCCGGAGAGCTAAACCACCTTTGAAGCTCATTCGTTGCAATCATCTCTTGTGTGTAATGGTAGGCTCGCACGGAAAAAAGTGAGTGGGCCCTGACCAATCCTCCCAACCCTTTGCCTCTAATCTGTTTCTTTTTTTCAAGCCGTGCCGAGTAGCACTGATGGAAACCAAAGGCTGGTGTCGTTTTCTGCCTGGGGAGGCCATGCCATACGGGCACCTTAAGCAAGCTATTCCCACCGGTCTCTCCGGCGCAACATCTGACGAGGGACGCGCTCGCCAAGCGCCCCTCGCGCCCGATGAGGCAGGACAAGAGGGGGTGAGGGTCAGGCCAGTTTGCTGTACGGAGCCATGCGAGGTGACATCTGGCGACACGGGCAGAAAACGACCAATTGCATGAGTTTAAATATTCCCCAGAATATGTCGATCGCCATACGCCAAGTTTCATCTAGTATACATCAGCTCTTGCTCTACCGGGGAGCGAGATCTACATATGCAAGTAAAATCTGGCCGTTATTCGTACGGAATTAGTCCAGAGCTGGGAGAGAAGGTCCGCGGCGCTTGGTTAGGTTCGTTCTGAGCAGCACCAAAGACCAAATGTAAAAGTATAAAAGCCTTTCCCTTCTCCAAATAATCGCATTTGGTCCCAGATCCCGTACTGCCTGATGTTGTGCTAGTGGGCACAGCTGAAAAAAATATTATGGCGTTTGGCTGGTTGCATTGTATGCTTCTACATATCGCCGGCATTAATCTTATACGACTAAAGGAACTTACCTCGATTTAAGTAAAGGGGAACTGAGGACATACCAACCGTTATCGAACATACGTATGCCAGCGGGTTGTAGACATACGTGTATGGAAACATGGCGTCGCTCAAGTGTGGGAACTTCAGAAGTAAATGGACATTTCTCTGTAGGTCGTGAGGCACGTATAGAAATTGTCCGGCTTCGAATATTGACATTGAGAGTTAATAACGGCAAACCATTTGTATTTGCTTCGGAAGATTTATTCGTGAAATGCAAAATGCGGGGAAACTTGATGTGCAAAAGTAAAGAAATTCCCGAAATAGAGGCACAACAAAACGCAGTCGTATTGCTGCCCCGATCAACTAACTTTCTGCTGAGCAAATTTTTCGACTTGAATTTAAAGTAAACTTAACTCAAGTTAAATACAAACTTAAGTATAAACTGGCTCTAGCGTGCCAGTGATTGCGTTTGTTACTTTAAATCGAACGGAAAACGAAACAATATTTCTTACTTGTTACTTGCTGTGGTTTTGTTTGCCTTCCCTCGGTTTACAGTCGACAAGTAGAAACATTGGCAAGCTAGAGATCATTTCTTTTTTAAAGATGTAACCATATGGACAACGCTGAAGAGGCCTCACCTTTTAGAAGTATTCAACTTATACGATATTAACAGACCATCTAACACAATAATGGCGAGCATTTTAAGTTGTCATGTCCAGCTTCAAATCCAAAATGTTTAAATGATACGCAGTAGGATTATCTATTATGTTAACGCATTATATAATCACTAATAGGATGAACACCTCCTAAGCATATGTAAGTGACGTTGAAAATACCTTTAAAGGAGAAATTCCCTTTTCCTTCCCTCTTTGTCAATTATGATGGTGTTTGTGTCTCGCTTTTATTTGTTTACATGATGTTATTATATTTCACAAGATATACTCTGCTTTTGTTCTCCTGTATATCACTATTTTCTTTTACTACTTTTGAGATACTTCATTGACTCTCCCACGCGAATCGCATTTATATATATATATATATATATATATATATATATATATATATATGCATATCCCTCTCTATGTGCTATAATAATTTCGTGCCCCTCCACTGAAACCTGGATTTGGCTACGACACGCGGCCTTGGCCACGTCATTACCTGCCCTACCTGCCTGGCTACGACCATGGAGAAATCTCATATGCTGACGTTTGTGTCGGTGTAACATGAAAAGGTAATTCGCTTGCTTTCATCATCCCACGTGATGTCACAAACACTGTGTTGAGTTACTATCAGTTTTCTGTGAGGAATGCCTTGTGCTATGTGCTATGACTTTTTGCTGTAGTGATCGGAGCCGGGCACTCCTGGCTATATCTTCATAAATGGCGGGAGGCTTCCCCGAGGTCAGGCCATTTCATCACATTCTGTGACGTCCAGCGCTCTCCACGTGGCAGGGAGAAGGGCGGAGCGTCATCATCGCATCATCACGCGTCTCCACCATAACGGGATATTCATCCACTCCGATCCGACCTTCTGAGCAAGATCCCAGGGCGAAACAGGCCGTCCAACCCGATCATCCCCGTTGAAGGCTGTGAAGTTGATACACCCTGGAATCGCGATGCAGCCTGCTCGGCTTCTCACACCACCTCGCCAGCCCTGTGCTGCTCCTCCGCGCCTGCCACCCTGCACGCCGCCACCTTCCGCTCCTCCAGCCCTTGCAGCCGTGGCGCCCCACTCCCCCGCCTCTGGGACGGCGCCAAGGTCGGGTGCGACGTCTGCACATCTCACAGCTGTTGCCGCACCCCGTGTGATCACCACATAACCATACGACACAGCCAGCGCCAGCGATGATTACAACCACGCCGGAATGCCCTGTAAGGGCGCCGTCGTGGCCTTTTTAACGGCCCCAAAACACCGGCTTAATTGGTCCTAACCGGCACCCGCACGGCGCTGCCATCTCCATAAAGCCTGCATGATAATGACGCCCCTTTGACAACGCGAGGGCACGCCAGGCCCCTTTGATCGGCTGTTTACGGCTGAAGAACGACAAGAATCGTGTACGCTGCGGGACGGGATGATTTCCCAGGGGACGAGCGACGTCGCAACGGCGGCGGCCGGCGGCGGCGAAGGATTGACTGGAGCCAGACTGGTTGGCGCCAGCCTAGATGAGTGCTGGGGCCCGTGCTGGAGTAGGACTTGCATCAGCAGTCTGGTGACCGGTCTTGAGTAGCGCTGGTGACCGGAGCCTCGGAACAAAGCCGCGCTGTTTCTCAGGCCGGACCACCACGGGCGGCCCGGCTGGGATAGCGTAGGTGTCCTGATTTGAGCAGCGATGACACTGAGACCGGAGCGCCAGGCGAAGGTGCTCGGACTGGGGACAATGTGGAGCGCCAGGCAGTGATGCCCGGACTGGAGATCATCCGGTTCCCGGACTGGAGCAGCACTGGTCACCAGTCTGAACGATCTTTGGTCTCCAAAATGGAGCTGCGCTGAAGACCGGACCACATGAACACTGACGACCAGACTAGAGGAACACACTATTGCCTCCAGGTCACGCAACGCACGATACCAGGTTTCTATAGCCTCCCAGGTCCAGCCCAGCTACACGAAGGTCAAGGTATCGACACCGACGCAAACATAGGCGACTGAAGGACGCCGGGACCGTGATGGACGTCTGTTGGTCCGGCCGAGAGCGGCACAGTTCACCCGCCCGGCCGACCCGCGTCACCTGACCCCCCCCCCCCCTCACATAGCCCGTACGTCAGCGGCCGTGAATGCAGTTCGGGACTTGAAAGGCGCGCGCCTGATGACCCTCCCGCGCGGAGAGTGGGTCAGAAAATGCTAGAAAACAAAGCGGCCATTTCACCTGCATTCCGGGCCTAGCACCGGGCCGAAGGGAAACCGGCCACTTCGCCGACGGTCGATGTCATATCGGAGAGTCATCATGTAAACGCCACAATGGGGGCTATCTGGGGCCGATCGGTCGGCGCGGCGCGGCGCCGGACGCGCCGAGCCGCCATTTAGTCGGCACACAGGTGTATCGTTAGGGGCGCGGTCTCTCGTGACGCCGGCCGTCGCGGCCCGCTTGAAGAGGCGCTATCGCGCCGATCGGCATTGTCCGGGCGGCCGGCGGCGCGGCGGCGGGCGGGCGCGGCCGGCGGCGCGCCAAAAAACGCCGCTCCGGGCGGCGGCGCAGCACGCGACCGGCCGCGGCCGGCCGGCCCGGCCGTCAGCGAGGCGGAGCCTGTGGGCCGGGGGCACCAGGTGCCGTGGCGGGCCTATCTGCCCGGCTGTCGCGAGTCATGGTGGAGCCTGTCTGCCCGCCCGTCATGGGCTATGGTGGAACCCATTTGAACGTCTGTCATGTGCCATGGCGGGGCCTATTTGAGCGGTTGACGTGTGCCATGACGGACCCATATCACCGAGAATCATGTGTAGTGACGTGGCCAATCTGCCTGGCAGTCGTGTGTCATGGCCGGGCCTCTCTGTCCGGATGTCATGTGTGATGGCTGTGCCATCTCGCCCAGCAGAGCCTTGGGATCTGCCTGCCCAGTTGTCATCGTTGCACTGGTCTTTCCGGTTCATTGGGAAAAGCACCGGACCGCTTTCGAAACATGCAGCAGTTAAGGTTATGGGCGTTGCATGATGGTTAAACGTTTTCATGGCGTTATTCTGATATGCAATGCGCTCATGAGAAGCGCTCGCGGTCAAGTGGTGCAAACCAGTAACATTATATCACTGGAATACACATCATGAGGGCAACAATGAGGAAAATGACTACACTTGCAATGCTGCTTGCAATGCTCACTAGAAACATCGTGATATCTAACTTAAGTTTTATGACACATGTAATTGTAAAGGCCAATGGCGCAGTTAAGAGAAACTGAATGCAGCCGGTGGCCAACCTCGAGTCCGTAAATCTTCAGCAGCGATCCTGTTCTTCTAATGCTGTTCTGAACAGCTGCACGTACTCTGTCTAGCAACCTCACCAGCGGAAGGGATCGATGTCAATGGAAACACAAGGCAGTCGATGCGAGGTTCTGACCGCCCGAGAGCAGCCGTGACTAAGCCGCAGTCACGAGATGTGTCACCTCTGGGCCGACACTGTCACGTGACCCGCCGTACAGCCAGAGTCCGGTCGAAATAAATGGGTCTCATTGCGTCAACAGCCGGGCAGTCCAGAGCTGGTCAGCATCCAGCTGAATGCCGCAGCGGGCGTGAGTCAGACCACAGCGATAGGGCCTGACTAGCATGAGAGCTGAAGAGACCAAAGTCGGTGGCGGTCCAGTCGAAGAGCTCAAAGCTTGTCATAGGTCCAGACTTAGAATCCGTACCTGATTTGGAGTCCGCCCAGCGAGCTCAGACTTGGTCGGGAGTCCGCCCAGCGAGCTTAGACTTGGTCAGGAGTCTGCCCAGCGAGCTCAGACTTGGTCAGGAGTCTGCCCAGCGAGCTCAGACTTGGTCAGGAGTCTGCCAAGCGAGCTCAGACTTGGTCAGGAGTCTGCCCAGCGAGCTCAGACTTGGTCAGGAGTCCAGCGAAGAGTCCCGTCGCAGTCCGACATCCCTGATGCCCGAGTCCAATTAGGCGAGAGCCGCCGACAGCACAGCAAAAACCGCTCTGCCCGTGCTGACGGCCCCCGTCGCGCTGTTTCCGCCGAGCTCTCGGGGGGTCGCGGAGCCCCGGGGAGCCCGGCCGGCCCTAGCCCGCGCGGACAGGCGCGTCCGAGCAGCCCTCCAGACTCAGAAACAGTTCCGGGCCTTTACCGGAGCAGCCCCGCCGGTCGCCGCCCTCGTGCCTGGGCTGGGGACCCTGCAAGTGGTCAACACCTCCAGAGCAGGAAAGCTGCATGCATTTGTGACAGCCCCGCCTCCCCACAGACCTACTTAGCTCTGACGCTTACCTGAGTGTGCCTTAAAGAGCTCGCCATTTCTCTGCCCAATCGCGTTAACGCACTGCGCGTGACGCACTGCGCCTGTCCCCCGTGCATGTGTTTGCGTGGGTGTAGGCGACCCGGCACACGCGCAAGAGCCAGGACGACCCTGTGCACGCGCCCCTGCAAAAGTGCCGCCTCACCCCGACATTGGCTCTTGACAGTGCAGCGGCGCATCTGATCGGCAGGAGGATGACAAATCGCCGCGGTCGTTAGAAGATGAATGCCGTGCGCGCCGGGGACGGCCGGCTCGTGACCCGCCGAGCGCATCGCGCTAATCTGACGCGCATGCGGCCCTGGCTACCCCCGCACGTCGATCGTATCCAGCTGCCCCGCTGGGTGTGTCGGCGGGGGCGGGCGGCGCGGCCCGGCGGACACTGCTGATCGTCCTGCAGCCCCTGGTGCACAGAGCGCGGCGACTGGTGCACAGGGCGCAGAGACTGGTGCACAGAGTGCAGAGACTGGTGCATAGGGCGCAGAGACTGGTGCACAGAGCGCAGAGACTGGTGCACCGGGCGCAGAGACTGGTGCACAAAGCGCAGTGACTGGTGCACAGGGCACAGAGACTGGTGTACAGAGCGCAGAGACTGGTGCACGGGGCGCAGAGACTGGTGCACAGGGCACAGAGACAGGTGTACAGAGCGCAGAGACTGGTGCACAGGGCGCAAACACTGGTGCACAGGGCGCAGAGACTGGTGCACAGGGTGCAGAGACTGGTGCACAGCAATTGGTGCACGGTGTACAGAGCACAGAGAATGGTGTACAGAGCGCAGTGACTGGTGCACAGGGCGCAAACACTGGTGCACAGGGCGCATAGACTGGTGCACAGAGCGCAGAGACTAGTGCACAGGGCACAGAGACTGGTGCACAGGGCGCAGAGACTGGTGCACAGGGCGCAGAGACTGGTGCACAGGGCGCAGAGACTGGTGTACAGAGAGTAAAGACTGGTGCACAGAGCGGGCGGAAGGGCCGCGACTGTTAGCCTTGTGTGCAGGACGGGGTCCAAGGAACGGCTGGTGAAGGATCATATAAGGCTACCCCCACGGCGGGCTCCGTTGCTTCATACGGAGAAGAGCCGGCAGACTTGGGGCCATTTCTCACGACGGTCCCTTTTTTAATCTCTATAAAGAACGAGGAGGCATAGTCACACCCTGCAAGTGGCACCGAGGCTCGCACAGGGACACTGAGGATTACCAATCTGCTCTGTCCTAATAACATCTTTCAGAGGCGAGACGTTAACATACCTCCATCTGCACAAAGGGTCCGGAGCTGCCAAACCAGTGATGGTCACGCCCATGAGAACCTACGATCTTGCACAGACTAAATTGCTTTCTAAGACCGCCAGTCATGGAAATCTGGTGTCGGAACGGTTCACCAGGAGATACCTCATATTACCTATATCTGGTGCAGAGCCATGCCTCAATCAGTTTCCTTGAGCACCTGTGCAGCGCATTTGCTAACCGACTTCTTCGCCTGCTTTCTCTTCACCTTGTCTTTCTCTCACTGCGTTACGCTGAGGGTACACACAGGGGCGGGCCCCCCACGCTCGACCTTCGCCGCGGCAGATGCTGGACTGCTCGCGCTGTAAATATTTCATGATTGCTCTGCATAGGGATGGTTGCACAGGGTGCTGACACATACATGCTGGTGGGTGACAAAACATACGTGTCCGTAATCCTACCAGTACTTACTACAAGCTCACACTGTACTGCGCGTAACTGATCATAACTGTATACCGTTTTGCATACCGTTTTATGTGAAAGAAACGAAAGAATCTGCCGATTGATAAAACACGAGGCCGCAGGCATGGTTTTTCTTGACGCCAACTAGCTGAACATTCAGTTGTTCCGGCGACCCATCCTGGCTAGCCATGCTTTTCGTGGGTCTTTCTTTCTTCCTGACGTTTTTTCCTGCAGCACTGCGATATCACCAAAATGTTCACCTTTACTGCGATTCCGTTAACATGACAAACGCACGGTTCGCGAACCGCGAAAGGGCCGGCAACGCGGCATCATGACGGACCGAGACCGACGCCGCTTGACACGCGCCCGGGTGGGGAGGGGTCAAATTGGCCCTCCCGAAGGTTTTTCCAGGATGGTTTCCGAACGGCGCGGCGTAGCCGCACCAAATTTTGCATAGCTGTAGATAATTGAATAGCGGATCGTTTGGTATCAAAAACTGAAGTATACCTTGTAAGGTCACTGACCTATGGCAGGTCAAAGTCGGTCCATGGATTCAACGAAGGCAATTCCTAAGGAATCCTCCAATCTGATCTAACAACGGGGTGTTAGACGAAGCCATGGTGTTTAGACAAAGCCACATCCCTGAGATGCCTCTGAAATGCTCTCTTGGGCAACATAAAATTTGAATGAGCAAATTATATTGACCTAAGGTCAGGTATAAGGGTCACACCACGGTCAAAAGCAACCCGTTTTGTTTCTCTAGGGCTTGCTGTATGGGATAGTTTCTGGTGCTCATTTCGAATTCATTGATAGCAGGAACCATATTATACATTTTTCATGGGCTCCTTGGAGGTCAGAATAGGTCATTGACCTAAAATGACCCAGGTCAACATTTTGTTTTAGGAACATACTGCCTAGCGTAATCTTTGTCGCTTAGTCAAATGCAAAGCTCAAAGCACTCTCGCATGCTTTTGGTCACCTTGACCTTCAGAAGGTCAAAAAAGATCACTGACCTTGAACGAGCATGTGAATTTTTGTTTAGAAACGGTTATCTAGCTTCTGGGGCACTTTGGAGACCAACCTGGAACTAGACCTTGTCTGACCTTTTTTGACCCGAAGGTCATAACCTAGAAATCTGAAACTTCGACCTAAATGAGTTAACGTGCAGGTCAACACATCCTGTAAATTTAGTGTCTCTAGCTTTCTTATTTCCTGAGATTTCAGGGGGATCAAATTAACCCTCCCCCCACCCGAGCGAAGGGTATCTAGCCGGCCACTCGGGTGCTTGTTAACAAAAGGCCGGCAACGTGGGCTTACAACGGCTTAAAACCAACGCCGCTTAACAAAAACAGGCGACAGACGTCTTGATATAACTGTGGGTAGATATGTGCACCTGGTCACGTGCCCTCTAGCGGCAATGATAGATTCGCCGAATTAGGGGCGTTTTTCATTTTTATGCCCAGTCACATCTCTTATTGTATTTGTTTCATTTTTCGTCATTGATGTCAAGGGTCGGTCGCAAGAGAAGATAAAGCCGTGAATCCAGATGCGTGGTGGCCAGTGCATGCAAAGCGTCGCGTTTATGTCGTGGTAGGTTTCATATTTGCTGGCATTTGTCAACACATTGCCATTACAATAAGGGCTGCAAGACATTTCCGCGAAGTGTTGAGCTCAGCACACATGAAAACCCACCACGCTTCGAGATACATTGTAAAGACGCGCGAACATGTGTACACTCTAAAATACTGCAGTAGAAATGCAAGTATCCCAAACACAGTTCTGAAATACACGCCGTACAGATCGGTACAAACAGCAAGCAGCTAAGGTTGAGGCATTAGGGTTCCTCTCGAGCACCGCTTGACCCCACCGACACTGACGGTCCGACGCGCGCCACTTGCGGACGGTTCCACGTGCGTGTCGCGCTACCAGGTACAGCCCTCTGTGCCACCTCCAGGGTATACCTGTCCGCCTGCGTCTGTCCGTCTGGGATCTGCGGTTGCGCGAGCCGTGCGCGTACACACGTCACCCCTGCGTCTGTCCGTTTGGAATCTGCGGCTGCGTGAGCCATGCGCGTACACACGTCACCCCTGCGTCTGTCCGTCTGGGATCTGCGGCTGCGTGAGCCATGCGCGTACACACGTCACCCCTGCGTCTGTCCGTCTGGGATCTGCGGTTGCGCGAGCCGTGCGCTCGCACACGTCAGCTGTATAGGACATCCGGGATCTCATGCTCTTTGTTACGTCCTGTCCGTGCGTCGGTCTCTGGACTAGGGTACAGTCTAGGGCGCCGTCTCCCTCTCTGGACCAGGGTGCAGTCTGTTTGCTGGATTATCTTGTCAGACGGCACCCAGCAGGAGCACCGACGCTCGCAGGGAATATGATTTGACCGGCGACATTCGGTCACGATGAGTAAATTTTTTTTGATACTGGAGAGTAAATGTCGCGCCGTGAGGGACGAATCGGAGCGCGGTGCGTTTTGTATGGAAAGACTAGAGCTTCAATCAGTTTTCTCGCCCCTAACAATGGGAAAGAGTTGTTGAAGCTGCTGAATGCGATGGGATTTCAGCCAAGGCCGTGCAGCGGCCTTGACTGCTGGTTTTTCCATGCTAGAACTTTGATCGCGCACTGCCCCAAGAGTTTGCATGTGATTGGTTGGTTTCAGAGCAACACTGTCGCAAGTAATGCTAAGGTTCTTGATGTTAGGAATGTCAGAGGCGCTCAACAAAGACATGACAGTGCTATCGGAATTTTGTTTCGATTCGCTGCATTTGAGCCCAAATTCAGAGTTGCCAAATCGCTCCCCGATTTGGCCCGGATTTCTCCCGTCAGTTTTGGTCGGCGGTGCGCCATGGTCTGGAGTGTTATACGCATTTCTAAGTCGATTTCGCAGGCCTCAGACAGGTCGCATCCACAGGAAGTTCTCTCGAAGTGATCAGACGTCCGGATCGCGCTGGCCGTGTCTAGCGTAGCATCACAACTCCTGCCTTGCACTTTTTTATGGTTCACTAGCAAAGTAGCTGTAGTGCACTCCTCACTGACATGATTAATTGGCTGAGATAGTGTGTTGTAAGTCACCAGCCTGTAAACACTAGTCGACATTCACCGCTCACATTTCACTTCATCACGAAATCACATCACTGAACCCACTTCCACGGCGGTCTCGCCGTCAAAGGCGTATTTCGACCGGCAAAACACCCGCCGGATGGATACACTTGGTTGGTCGCATCACCGCCCGCTACTGTGCTCATCATCCCTCTGCTGGTGTGCTCCGGCGGCGGCGCACGCGTGCTCCTAGAGCACGCATGCTTCCGTCCGGGCTTGATTGCATGGACGACCGTCAACGTCATCCATCTAATCAGGCACCGACTCTGATCGTATGGACAGCTCTTGATTTCGTCCGTTTCGTGACTCGAATTACATATTATTTCGCAGAGCGAGGAGTCAAGGTACCGTCTACGTGTGGAGGTGCCACCTGCTGCGCAGTTCGCTTTTCGCATTCAGTTCTGCTGTGGCGACCGCGTCAGCGAGCCACTCGGCTGAATCGCGTGTACGCGTGATTCACGTCTACACTGAGGCTGCCTTCATTTGGCGAGCTCAGCTGTCGATGTTCGTGACGTAGGTTTTCGGCTTTCACTCGGTGTAGCTTATCATTAATCGGGATCATTGGGATCACTTCAACGATTAATCTAATCTGAGTGGGATATGTATCGGTTGCTGCCCCCCCCCCCCCCCCCACGGGACAGGTCTAGATCACAGTAAGTGGGGCAGCGGCTACTTGGTGTTAACACGTTACAACTCTTCGATTTATGACAGGACATTGCATCACCCTCATGTAACATTACAATCAGGTACGTAATCAATGAGCATGGGCAAACGTCCAATATATGCATCAAACACACTCGCGGCGCAGCTACCGGAACTAGTGGCTTGCTTTCCATGTCTTCAGCTGTGACTGGTGGCCTGATGGCCATCGTTCCGGACTTAAGGCTTATGCGGACGACGATCTCTGAAGATGTGCAAGCCTTCTCAGCATTGATCTTCCTGACAGTGACGCATGCAACACTAATGCAGATGCACGTTCATAAGGCTCTGTCAGCAGTTCGTATCAATATTTCGGCCAATCGAGGAAACACAGCAGGCTTACCGCTCGGTGCCCTTATCGGCGATCATTGACAACATCGACCCTCCTCAGAATAATGCAATGCATCACATGTCGGCATATCGGAATGCTTCGGCGTACTGCTTTCAGTTTGCATGCAGTCCTAACGGAAACAACTGAGAGCGCGTCGTCTGCAAGTCAGGTGCGCCCGCCAGCCTGGACACGGAAACCACCGGTCAAACTGGTACCAAGAATGCTTCACTTAAGCCATGTCACCGCGATCTCAGAGGTTACAAAGATGAACACCGGGGATTAGGACGTTTTTAGGATCAGGATCCTAAACCCCTGGCTTGAAATGACGCCTACAGGAAGGAGCAGCGTGCAAAAACCTGGTCGTATAGGCTCAGCTTAATTCAGACATACACCGATACTAACACGGAAATCATCCGCCCAACAGCTCTGCCTTCAATCCCAGGATGTTCTGCTTCAGACTGAGAGACACGACTCGCCCGTTCGCCATCTCACAGCATCGAGCCGGTGTCCATTCCTAGACGGCTGCGCCACCTATGATCAGATCGGCGAACTGGTTGTTTTGGCCGGCCGACGACAAAAAGCCGGCCGCCTGGACAGTCCGACCCCCAGCCGCGGAGATGTAATGAAATCTATAAATTGTGGCGGCGCGCGAGAGAAGCTAGCCGACAAAAAGTCGGCGGCGCGATGACGCGGCCCCTGATTACCTGTCCGCCGGTGATATGGGGCTGGCCGGCGGTCAGCGGCGCGCCACGCTCGCCGCCGGCGCGCCGCGTCCGGCCGCGCCGGGGACGTCGCCAGCTCGCGCGCGGCGCAGCAGCGCGCTGCTGCAGACGCGAGGTCGGCGGAGGTCCCGTCAGGCCGCCGCCGCGGCGGCATGGTGTCGGACGGCGGATGTCGGTGGTACGGTCGCTGGCGGTGGACCTCATGGACCGGAGTGGACCACTGTATGACCTCGCGGACATACGGTGGACCCCGCTGTGGCATCAGGCTGGGTTTAACCTATGTTCGTGGCGGCGTGAGCGTATGGCTGCGATGAGCATGGGCGCCATTGCTATCTGGCAATGATTTTTTATCGGCATGATCTTCCTGGTAGTGATCAGTATCCTGTCATAAACCTAAACATAGAGTTGTGCCATTTGACGGGTGCAAGGGAAGGGAAAGAAAGAGGACAACGGGGCCTTGTGCACTATATGGCAGTGAATTATATATGCATGAAATTTGCATTAATTTGGTTTGCACCGTGCAGTCTTAGTGCATTTGGCATATTGAATACACTTTGGCTCGCTCAAGATTCGAAGCCAGACCCTCCCCTGGTGTCGCATGATGTGGATGAGGAAGATTTATGTAAGCAGATGCGCGGAAACACGATCCTGAGCGGTGTCGTCCGGTTTTCTGTCCCTATGCCTAATTGCGGTCAATCTCTGTCTGCAGGGCGGTTCTGAGTAACGCCCAGATCGCAGACCTGGCGCCGACCGCGCTCTGCCCTGGCCGACCTGGTCGTGCACGTGAACACCGCATGAAGCGATCGAAAACGGCGCCGAAGTCCAAACTGAGAGGAAGAGAAGGCCACCTGGCTTTCTGCTCGGACAGGGCCGAGTGTGAGGCGGCGCAGGACGCGGAGCAGTCTGAGCGGGAGGGACGGGCGGACCCCCGGGTGCCCGGCGGACTGGAGCCTGCCGCCGCTGTCCTCCCGCCGGCCAGCGGTGCGTGTCCGCCGGCCGACCAACGATGGCCGCCAGCCCGGCAGCACGCCTATCTGACCCGCGGATCTCTCTGATCACTGCAAACCGGTTCCAAATTAGCGGCGCAATCATCATTGTCGGCGCGGCGAGCGGACAGTGCTCTGCACGGCGATAAAAGACGGCCGGCCGTCGCCATTTTGCCGGTTTACGACAGTGCGCCCGGTGTCTCGCTACATAACGAGCGGTCGGCCGGTTATCGCCGCTTTACGCCGCCCTGGCCGCAGCCATCACCGGCCGGCGCCGTCACGGAGCTATGCAGCAGACCGGCGCGCACCAATGGCCGCGAGCGACGGCCGGCTGCAGGACTGCGACCTCCGCTGACCGGTCTGGGGCACACCGCCGCCTCCTCTCCTCTGTTCCATCTAAGGCGCATCAGTATCTCCTGCTCTGAACGTCTGGAGTGCACCGCCGACTCCTCCTCCTCTGACCGATACAGGTGCACCAGCATCTCCTCTGACCGGTCCAGAGTGTACCGCCGACTCCTACTTTGACCGGTCCGAAGTGCACTGCTGCCGACTCCTCCCAGATGCGGGGGATTATGGGAGGGACAGCTGCTCATCTGTCAAAAAAGGCAGAAGTCACGTTTGCTCAGCGACCGCCCCCCCCCCCCCCCTATCAATGCCACCACCACCACGTCCTACCACCAGCCTACAATATGCCACCGCCTCCTACTCCTCTAACGGGTCCAGAGTCCACTACCTCCTCTTCTTCATCGTCATCATCTGATCGGTCTGGAGGAGAGCTGAGATTTTTCCTTCTCCTTTGACCGATCGGGGAGCACCAACTCATCCTCTAGGTCCTGAACCCCTACTCTTAGTCCGCCTCAGATCGGTTTGAGCTTCACTGTTGGCTCTCCCCCTTCGACCGGTTTGTGGCGCACCACCCCCTCACCATCTGACCAGTCCGGGATGTGCTGTTCCTCCTCATCAGACAGGCGCCGGAACACCACCTCCTCTTCTTTCTCCTATCTAATTTGTTTCAGGTGCATCACCTTCTTGTCTTACTTTGACCTGCATGAGGTGCACCAACGCCCTTTTCCCCCCTGACTGCTCTTGGGTGCACCAACCCCATCTCCTCGGGCCGATCTATAGAACATGGCCCCATTTTGACTAACATGCAATACGCAGCCTGCTGCTTGATGTCTGTACAGCCTGGGCGGACAAATTGTAGCATGTTAAGTGAGGTTTGAGCCTCCGGGCCCGCATGGACTTCCCCGCCCCCCCCCCCCCCCTCTCCACACACATACACTTACAGGGTTGTTCTGGTTCTGTTCTGGTCGTGTATTAACCCAGTCATATATCACCACTAGCCTGCTGCATCCTTGTTGTCATTTTTGCTTCTGAACGCAAGGATGAAGTGGCCCAGATCTGTGGAGAAACCGGGATTTGGAGATAGGCTAGATGAATCCATATTTGGAATCTGTCATATCATTAGGATTTCCCCTAACCAAAATTCCTTGAAAGAGGTCCTGAGTCTAGGTACACCGCCTCCGCCTCCGACGGGTCTGTAGGGTGCACTGCCTTTTTCTCCTCTGGTCATTCCGGAATATGCCACCCTCTCCCTCTCTCTCTCTCTCTCTCTCTCTCTCTCTCTCTCTCTCTCTCTCTCTCCTCTCTCTCTCTCATCTCTCTCTCTCTCTCTCTCTCTCTCTCTCTCTCTCTCTCTCTCTCTCTCCTCTCTCTCTCTCTCTCTCTCTCTCTCTCTCTCTCTCTCTCTCTCTCTCTCTCTCTCTCTCTCTCTCTCTCTCTCTCTCTCTCTCTCTCTCTCTCTCTCTCTCTCTCTCTCTCTCTCTCTCTCTCTCTCTCTCTCTCTCTCTCTCTCTCTCTCTCTCTCTCTCTCTCTCTCTCTCTCTCTCTCTCTCTCTCTCTCTCTCTCTCTCTCTCTCTCTCACTCTCACTCTCATTCTCACTCCTACGCTCTCTCTCCCCCCTCTCTTTCTTCCTCTCTGGCCGACCTGGCGTAAAGCGACCACTCATCCACCTCGTTTTTCATTGGTCGCTCTTTTGTTCAACGTGTCCATTTCGAACCAGTCAGGGGTGCAGCTCTAGCTAAACTGAGAGCCCTTCTCGTCAGGCTGCTAACACTTTTACTTCAGAGATAGCACTGATTCGCGCCCTGTCTCTCTTCCACTGATAATTGTGGAAGACCACGTTTGGCGATCACTTTGCGTCAACTCAACGAATGAAATGTTAACGTGGAATTTTAACGAGTGAAATATTAAGTGTCTATCTGTGCACTGTCCAGCGTCTGCCTGCGTCATGCCCAGTGCCTGTTTGTGTCGTGTCCAGTGTCTGTCTGTGTCGTGTCCAGTGCCTGTCTGTGTCGTCTCCAGTGCCTGTCTGTGTCGTCTCCAGTGTCTCTGTGTCGTGTCCAGTGTCTGTCTGGGTCGGGTCCAGTGGCTGTCTGGGTCGGGTCCAGCGTCTGTCTGTGTCGTGTCCAGTGTCCGTCCATGTCGTGTCCAGTGTCTGCCTGTGTCGTGTCCAGCGCCTGTCTGTGTCGTGTCCGGTGTCAATCTGTGTCGTGTTCAGTGCCTGTCTGTGTCGTGTCCAGTGTCTGTCTGTGTCGTGTTCAGTGCCTGTCTGTGTCGTGTCCAGTGTCTGTCTGCGTCGTGTCCAGCGTTTATCTGTGTCGTGTCCTCTTATCCGCAGCGCTCGGAGCAAGTTGGCCGGGGCACGCCCTGCGGCAGTCCAGCTTCACGACTTCTCCTTCCTGTTGAGCTGCGCACAGGCCGCATTGAGCGACCCAGCCCGCGGCCGCACAATTTGCATAGCATTAGAAACTTGCCCCGCATGAGAAGACTCCTCCCGAGGGCGCCGCCGCCCGCGGTCGTCTCCCGCCTCCATTAGAGGCCACGAGACGTGACTGCAGCTAGGGCTGGACGGGTCCGGCGTCAGCGCGGAGGAGCCCGGCGGCGATCGTTTGCAAACACGCCCACACGTTATGAGACGGTCAATCACCATCGATGACGGGAGCTTCTCGCAGCGGCTCAGGTCGGGGTGAACTGTTGACCATGGCCTCCGTGTTCAGCTCCGGCGGAGACCGGACCAGGAGCTTGCGCCGCGTGCGTCAGCCGGAGTCATCGCCGACCCCTGCTGGTGGAGGGGGAGGGGGGGGGGGGCTGGCGGCCGGACCCCCCAAGAGGGCTCCCACGGCGGCCGGCGCTGCGGTCAGCAGCGGCCAAAGGTCCCGACGCCGCCGCCCATTCGTCCACGCCTGAAAAAACAACATGGCGGAAGGGGACGATGCGCCCGTCACAGGCGGCGAGGATTCACAGGATGGCAGGACATTCCCTCGAATGGGGTGTGCGGCCTAACGTCGGCGCCCGCGCCATTACTCCCGACTAATTATGGCGGCGGTAGATCACACGCTGCAGCGGCGTGCTCATGGCACCACAACAGAGACGGCCTGCCGCCGTCGCCAAATTACCGACGACCACAAACCTAGTTAAGTGCCCCATATTGCATTTACCAGTTAATTGTGTGTGAGCACGCACGCAGCCCGTGTCTTGCGCCGGTTCGACCTGTGGAGTTGGTTGCTGTGCTGTGGGAGGATATGCAAACGGGATGGAAGATGAAGCGGACACATTTCAGGACCGGATATTACTTATTCGTTGAAACGATTGGTCTGTGGGACCTGTCTATGCAAATGCGTCGGGGTCGGCGGAATCTGGTAGCTCGTTACCATGGGAACGCACGGCAGCGGTTAGTGCGGGAGCCCTCACCGCACACCGACCGCTTGTCGCGGTCCAGTCGGCATTGGGCCAAACAAGGTCAGGCCACGCTGTGGTCTGGTCAACGGCAACAATGTCTCAATTTTCATAGACGATTTTGACGATATGAAACTTCCTCGAGATCCCATGCTTTTCTGTACCTCTGAAGGATTTCAGAAAGAAAGAGAACTGGGAGTAATTTCTTGAACACGTGGTGCCCCAATGTTTTAGGGCCGCCTCTGCAATGTAAAGGTGACTTTACATGGCCCAGAATATCTCCTAGAAGGCCGTAGAAATATCGAGCCCACAGGCCACCTGAAATGAAGTAGACATCGAGACCAGAGCCCATCTTTAATTTATATAATTAGCTCAGAGCCCGATGTTAGGGCTCACTGTGGCTGCATGCGGCGGAGCCCATTTTGAGATGTCAGTGGTCTTTCGTCAGCGACATGATTCCTTTCTATCCTGTTCAGCTTCACCTGACCCGCGACCTTCCCCAGCGTGAAGGAGGGTCCCTACAAATCGTAAACCGTTTCTTGGGGTTGACCGATACGATGAGGTCAGTTAAGGTCAAGCCCCCTTGTTTGACGTCTAGTCAACAACGTAGACCAGGGCCGCGTTCCTCATGGGCAAAGTACCTACTCGAGCTGCTACCTATGAAGTTGCAAGTACCTACGTTATACATGAGCGACTATCCTTGAAGCCGTAGCAGCTGTTGTGACGCACTTACCTCTGACGTCATATGTTGCAACTTGTGGACAGCCGCTGGTAATGGGGAACGCGGCCCAGGTGCCTGTCAGAGGGCTTAGTCTACAAAGTCATTACCTTGGCGGCAAAGTGATGTAGGCAACTATGCAAACGACCGCAGAAAAAGTCGATGTAACTCACGGCGTGCTGTGATTGCTTCTAAAAGGCAATGTGACGTCACCTGGGGTCATTTCAGTGTTTCCCATTGGTTTATTTTTGATAATCTTGCATATGTGACGTTCATGGACGACGACACAGGTCCACTGTAGAGCATCTATTAACAAAAGTTTGAGTAATTTTGAAGATCTAAGCTGACTTTGTTTTGACCTTAACTAGCGCTAACACTAATAAGGAATTCAATCAAAGGCGTGACAAGCGTGACAGACCTCTCCGTGTCCTCAGACTCAGACTCGACTGTTGAAGCGGGTTGACCATGTCTGCTTGCTTCGTGATCTGTACCATGTCGACTGGTCCGGTGCTTTTAGGCGTCCATTAGTCGCTGATATATGATCCCATTTGCTAAAATACCTATCAACGACAAACACGCTCCAATCAAACCAACGTCATTGAGGAATCCAAGCGCTCCAGCGGTCATCCCTGCGACCCTTGACCTGATGGCACAGCGGAGGGGGTGCTGCGTCACGAGGGGAGATCGCCGCCTCTCCGCGAACTGGACCGGAGGGTGAGGTCTGCGATCAGGCGTCACTGCCGGGCGGATGTTGAGGAGAGGCTGCGCGAGCAGGGGAGCAGCAGGGGAGCAGTTGTCTGTCCCGCATTATCCGCCGCCCCATACGTGAGCGGGGAAAAAGAGCGGTGCTCGCAACCTCCCAGCCGTGACCTCGGACGAGATTAATGATTATTTGTCAATGTCGGTCCCCGCGTTGCAGCCAACCTGGCTGGTCTCGGACAGCCACCTGACGTCCCATGTCGCCTGCCCAGGGTGGGCGCTTGTGGTTTTCGAGTGACTAGCACGACTCTTGGCGGGCTGCACGAGGTCATGTTCTCCAAGAAGCGTTCCGCGGCGTGTGGATCTGATGGCGTTTGTATTCGCATCCTACTCCTCTGTTTTGACGCCATCGGCCCTTCTATTCTTTTCTATATTATCAACAACTGGCTCATCTCTTGTGTTTTTTCCGATTCCTGGAATCACTCCGTGGTTCATCCTATTTTCAAATCTGGCGATCCAACCCTGGTCTCCAATTACCGTCATATTTCTACTGTTCCTATCATGCCAAGATTGTCGAGCATGTGGTGTAGTGCCAGGTGTGCACCTACATGTCCGACAATCACCTTCCGTCCTCATCCCAACATGGCTGCGTCCCCACCATTCCACTCTACATTGACCAGGCTTGGTTTCCCTCCTATCTTTCTGGCCATTCCCAGTCAGTCTGCATCTCTTCTTCTTCTTCTGGTGACGGAGTGGTCTCCAAGCCTCTCCCCAATACCATGGGAGTCTTCCAGGAATCAGCCCTAGGCCCTGTCTTATTCACACCCTTCGCCAACGACCTCAGCCTGCACGCGCCTGACGCGGATGTGACCCAGTACGCTGACGACACTCAAATGCTCATATCCAATGCTTGATGCAACCTTCCTTCCCTCATTCAACGCATGGAAACCACCCTGTCCTCCCTAGAATCATGGTTCCATGCCCACGGTCTCAAGCTCAACGCGTCCAAAACCGAACTCCTTCTCCTTGGCACCCGACAGAACACCCGCGAACTCTCCCCTGTCAGCGTCAGCGTGTCAGGTGGGGAGACCGTTCGGGACAACCTGACCCTAAAAAATTGGGTATGCGATTTGACCGCCACCTGAGCTGGGACGTAGACGTCAGTGATGAGGTGAAAAAACTGCATCGGCGTCCTGATCGGTCCCCGCCACCTGAGACATTTCCTCCCGCGACGAGTGCTGCTGACCACAGTGCAGGGTCCTGGTCATCTCGCGCTTGAGATACTCCGTTTCGGTTTATGGCCGGGGTTCAGCTGTTAACGAGGCCAAACTGATTGAAGTAGTTAACTTTGCTAACAGAGAAGTTACTGGCCTCCGAAAGTATGACTGCATGACTCGTGCGCAGGATGGCTCGCACTTTGCCACGCCTCGCCAAATGTGGGACGTACAAACTGCTATCGCTACGCACAAAGTCCCATGAACAAGGTGAGCCTGAGGGTCTTGCCTGCTTGCTTCAAACACAGGCTGACCCGAGGACCAGCGACCGAATTACCCGCATGGACCATGTCCTGCGCCCCCGGCGGTGCGCACGGCGGTAGGACAGCGGCCCTGTGTACACCGAGCGGTGTCTGTCACTAATGAGTTGCCTGTGGTTGTTTGACAACTGAGTCTAACAAGTTTTAAACGCGCTGCCAGGTCTTGTTTTGTGCAATAGGGGATTTTTATTCTGTTTTTGCGTGTATGTGTGCATGTGTTTCTATCCTTTATCACTTTCCGTTAATGTTTACGTTAATTTTTACTTACTGCTTTCTCTCCCAGACAAATGACACGCAATAGACACGCATGTATATGGCGCGTCAGCTGATGGCAAATACAGATGGCACGCTTCAGCCAAGTCCCTTCATGACACGAAAACCTTGGAAACGAATTTTGAGTAATTTTCAAGACTCCACGCGATATGATCTTAACTTCGAATGGGCGCTAGAAAGATCATGAGCATGGATGACGTTCATGAATGTATCACCTCCCCACCTATCACCAAGCAGCCACCGGACACGAAGACGTGGTGCACACAGAGCAATGAACGCTTGGCGCAGCGAACGTTTTCCAATCTTTGACATAGAGGATCTTGAAAAAGAAGTAACGTCAGGAACCAAGCACAATGGACTACTAGAGCCAAAGGGTAAGTGTGAAAACGCGCGTAGCATAATATTGTTTCGAGTAGAAAGTATCGTTTTCTTCGGCATTATAAGTCAAAGGGTCATAATTGCCAGTAGCCGTAAGCTTTTAACAAATGAGACTAATCCAGAGAGGGGTACTAATCATATCACTCTATCAGCGACAATTTTGGTGCGACGCTGAGCGGCTCACGAGACGTCTGCAAACAACCGGAGGGAGCTGCACAAGTTCCCTGTTCCGGTGAATGTCAAATCGAGAGACCATTTTTGGTGCTAGGTGCCGAACGGACGTGTCATGCCCAAGATAGCATGAGTTTCTCCTCCCTACCATTGGTCTATCCATGTCTTTATAAGACTATGATCTCATGAGAAGGTCATTGATCAAGTCAGTGGTGACCAGAACCACGACAATGACACATTTTTTGTCGATCTAGTCCAGTCCTCATTCGGCTAGGTGGGTTCCAGATGTAATTCAAATTAATAAACTCTAAGACCCTGCTAATGCGAGTCATATTCGCTGAATATAATGCAAAACCTTCTGAAGCCTGGGTGGGGAACCCTCCTGTTTGGTAACATCCGTTTTGATGTGTGTAGCATGCCGAGTTCTACAGCGGTTTGGCTATTCTGGTGCGCCTTAGTATATAGAATTTAACACGGTCTAATCATTGATAGGTCAATATCTTTCAAAGGCAAAAGGCAAGTGTTAATTTCTGGAGCCATCCTCACCATGGTCTCCCTTCCTTAGTTCAATGCATTATTCAGTTTGTCCCCAGCCTGCCCAACCTCAAACATTGCGCCCTGAATATGGATGGAATTCAGCTGAGCACTGACCTTCATGGCACCAAGCTGGCACTACACACCACTCAGGATCAAACGGGCACCGAATATCTTGTGTTTACAACTCAGCTAGCCGTTGGTTAGGTGTTCTTTTTAACGGAAGATTTTACTCCCAACCACTTGTGGACTGACCATGGTCTTATAACACACATTCACGAGTGTTACAGTTTTAAATGCTGATTCCCCTTGCCTGATAGAATGAAAGTGGACTTTTCTGTCCATTCGCTGAATTGTTTGACAGAACATTGTTCTGACAAAAGATGCAATGATATCTTGTCGCCAAATTGCTACTTTGAGACTAAGCAGCTACTAGCCTTCTGACCTTCTGACTTAAAAAAAACAGCTTTCTGACTTTAGCTCAGTGTTTATAGAGAGCGCCGAAAATGTTCAGTGCATATTCGGCTGCTGGTTTGAATCAGCTCGAAAAGGCACGCAAAAGCTCAGCGATAGCCAGACATGTCTCAAGACAAGCAGTCTCTGGGCAACAAGACAACATGAGTTGTTATTGTTATCAATTTTTAAGTCATCCCATGGCGTCTACCGTGACTTTGGACAAGCGCCTGCAAGGATTGGGGACTAACAAAAAAAATCATAACATGGCCTGAAGACATGAAAAGTGGGTTTGCAAGGTAACCGCGAGACTGACGAGGATATCTTGAAAAAGGACAACGGTCCGCGGCACAGCACAGCGCTGCCAGCTCTTTTGTGGAAACTTGTCACTCTGGTGGTCGTGTTAGCGACCATGAGTCATGGCGCAGCCGGGATTCGAACCCACAAATCGTGACGCAGCCGGGATTCGAACCCACGAGTCATAACGCAGTCGGGATTTGAACCTACGAGTCATGACACAGTCGGGATTCGAACTCACGACTCATGACGCAGTCGGGATTTGAACCCACGACTCATGACGCAGTCGGGATTGGAACCCACGAGTCACGACGCAGCCGGGATTCGAACCCACGAGACATGACGCAGTCGGGATTTGAACCCACGAGTCATGAGGCAGTCGGGATTTGAACCCACGAGTCACGACGCAGCCGGGATTCGAACCTAAATTTTCTGCGTGGGAACCCGAGGTACTGACCATTACATACCCGTTCTGACAGAAATATCAATAAACTCATCGTACCCCGGGGTTTCTTGAGGCGGTCACGGGTCCCCTGGCCATTTGGGAAGTGGACGAGAGTCTTCAAGTATCCTGAATTTTGCCATGAATTATGTAAATCGTGCTGTAAATTATGTGTGAATCGTGGAGAAGAACTTCGGTGCCCTGAAAAACATACCTTTCTGTGCTGTGTGATTGCAAGATGACAGGGGAGTGCTAAAACGGTTTTTATGGCCTGAAATGCTCATAAGATTATTGGAACATAACCAAAACCGTGGCCGGTTTGGTTTGTCACTCAAAATTAGGCCATGGGAAGACCACCAGGCCCATTTTGGGCATCTTTATAACCGGAGACCAGAGTCAGTCCTGAGCGCTACGGACAGAAGGACAGGCTCTGACGACATTTCACGAGTGCCCTAAGCTGGCATGTCACCGCAAAATGGTACGAGCATTAGATAAGTTGAGAGAAACCAGAAACGTTGAGTGGATTTCAGGACGGTCGGCGAGACTCTCAGCTGAGGCAGGTCACGAGAAACAGTCTGCGCTTGGGCTCAGTACCGCACATTGGACTTTGTGGGCGTAAGGAAGGTAAGTACCTACGTCCAGGGGCGTTGCTGCAGTGTGGCGTGGGCGTAAGGAAGGTAAGTACCTACGTCCAGGGGCGTTGCTGCAGTGTGGCGTGGGCGTAAGGAAGGTAAGTACCTACGTCCAGGGGCGTTGCTGCAGTGTGGCGTGGGCGTAAGGAGGTAAGTACCTACGTCCAGGGGCGTTGCTGCGGTGTGGCGTGGGCGTAAGGAAGGTAAGTACCTACGTCCAGGGGCGTTGCTGCAGTGTGGCGTGGGCGTAGGAAGGTAAGTACCTACGTCCAGGGGCGTTGCTGCAGTGTGGCGTGGGCGTAAGGAAGGTAAGTACCTACGTCCAGGGGCGTTGCTGCAGTGTGGCGTGGGCGTCAAGCGCCGACTGCAAGCGCAAGCTCCAGGATTGGCCTTGTGCTGTGTACACGGGCGTGAGTCAACACATCGCCAAACGAACAGTGTGATACCGTGACACGAGTAATGGACTGTTGACGAATGTTCATGGCAGTGCCAGTGCGGGTCCACTTAGAGTTACTTGCTACTGCGTGGAACGGCGCTCAAATACCGCGGCCTATTTACATCAGCATAACTCATTCCACAAAGGGCGCACTATGTATGCAGTCCCAAGAAAGATTTGGAGTGTCTGCAGTAACGGCAGGCCCAAAAGTCACAGCCTCCGTTTAGCCACCGCAAAGAAAGTGGCCTCAGGACGCCGCATTGGACACAATTACACCCGCCAAAACATTGAGTGGCGCGAGGCAGTAAACGGGCAGTAAATGGCACTGAAACGAATTGCCATGGTTCGTGTCGCTTAACGTTACGGTTACATGATGTATGGTGGCGATGATTGCGCTAAGTCAATAATGGTTCGGGTGGTTGTGAGCCGCGGTCATAAAGGGCGGCTGCACGCAAGTAAATAATTACGTCGAACAAAACCACGTCAAATAAAAAGCTCAGAAACTAATAGACAAATGCATACACTTAGCAAGGTTTAACATTCGCAAATGGAGCAAAGTGGCGAAAGGTATCCAGGTTGACCGCTGAAACCTTTACCTTCTTGAAGTGCTCAAATGCAAAGCCTAAATACGCCTAAACAATGGGAGAGCCTTAATGGGATTATGCTTGTTTTAAAAATAGACAAGACAGCAGTAATAGCCTTATTGCTCGGCGAAAAACCAGTAGAACGGGGATATAGATGCGGTGTTATTTCGGCAACATGCCTTTATCGAAACGAATAGCAGAAGTGAATTCACTTCTGCTATTCGCTTCGATAAAGGCATGTTGCCGAAATATCAGCGCATCTAAATTCCCATCCTACTGGTTTTTCTTCGAGGAATAAGGTTATTATTACTGTCTTATCTATGTGAAAATGTTCCTCGCAAATGCACTTAACAATTTGTTTTAAACACGTTCTTGTGCTGAACTCTAAAAAATCTCAGTCCTATGTTCTATAACCACTTTTAGCACTCGCTTGCAATCTCAACAAAAGGAAATTCAAAGACACGGGATTATAACGCGCGTATGGTGGCCCATGGCGTCTAAAGACTATTTACCCTTCCCTATCCAGAAAATATACATAAATATGAGGCGCCCTAAAAGTACGTGACTGTTTAGGACATCTTAAAAATATGACAGCTATCTTGGTCGATTATATGGTACAAAAAACGAAACCCTGCAGCCAAGATCGCATTTATTGGTGTGGCAGAATGCTAACAAATATCTCAGAACAGACACAACATATAGTCTATGTTTACGGGCAACTTTTTTTGTTCAGGCGTTTGAAGGCCATTTGTGCGAATTATGCCCAAATTATCGAGCAACTTGTCAGTGGGATGCATTGTTGCATTAAGTCACGGTATCTGCATCTTCATTTGGCAAGTGCAACCAGAGCACACGCCTTTGCAAACAAGCCATTTTTCATTCAGCGAAGCGAGTTAATACAAACATATCAATTGTGCAAGCACCATAACAGATTTAAATATTGGAGGGACCTGAAGGCTGAATATTCGAAGACCTACGTTGTTGGCTTATGTGTGTGCGGCAAAAGGGGTACAGGGCGAATGGCTCCTTTTCTATTCTCCCATACTTCATACGTCGATACATACAACCTTTAAATCATGTTGGGCCACTTTACGAGGTCGTGGGGATTCCGAAAAAAAAAACAGATAATTTGCAACAATTAGTTTGGCCGCAATGGAAATCGTAATTGCTGACGACCGAAACAATGTAACTTGCATCTGGAACAGAACTGGCATGACGACAATGCGACAACGAAACCTGGTTTTACTGTACATGCGGGTCATGTGGGGTGTGTATCTGCGGTGGGAGCGTGGCCTTGTCCACTTTAAAATCCCATAACCTCCCGTGAAGACTTCGATCTGGACGCCGCGAAACTTACTTAGCATCCTCCGCCCCGCTACATCGGGCTCACGCCAGCAAACGGCCGCTGGCTCGAGCCGGGTAAGTTTTTGGCCTTAGCATGAGCGCTATAAGAACCCAGCAAACGACAGTGCTTGTTTTATTGCGACAGTATTCTAGTCCACAGCGTTACTGCCGAGGGTAAAGCGCAAAAGTCCGTCCCGATAAAGTTATGGTCTCGGTATGTCAGTTGGTTAGAGCGCCTGCATTCCGATTCATCCACTTGTGGCGGGATGGGTTCGAATCATTTTGGGCGCTCGCTTCTGGATCTCGACTAGGGGAGCCTGTTGACCAGAAGTTTCAGGGTCGAGTGTTGGAGTCAGACCTTACGCAACAAGCATTGCTTAACGAGGGTGCTGATCCCAGAAATCCATCAGCACTCCTGGTGGAGGTCATTTCCGGGGCAGGCAGCACCGTTGGCGAAGCCTGTCCTGGCGGCTGCGGCCTCCCAGCAGCGAACCGCCCTGAGACACGGCGGCCAGCTCGGCCATCCACCCGCCCCAGCACACCACCAGCCTGCCGGTGCCCAGGTGCCGCGCCGGTTCCAGGAACGGTCGGCCTCAACCGGGGGCGGTCAGTGCCGACTCGCGCTGCCCGGTCGGACGGAGGGTCGGTCTCCCACACGTCTGGGGTGGACAGACCAGGCAGGCCGTTCAGCTTGGCGACACAGACCAGGCAGGCCGCTCAGCTCAGCCCCACAGACCAGGCAGGCCGCTCAGCTTGGCCACACAGACCAGGCAGGCCGCTCAGTTCGGCGACACAGACCAGGCAGGCCGCTCAGTTCGGCGACACAGACCAGGCAGGCCGCTCAGTTCGGCGACACAGACCAGGCAGGCCGCTCAGTTCGGCGACACAGACCAGGCAGGCCGCTTAGCTCAGTTCGGCGACACAGACCAGGCAGGCCGCTCAGTTCGGCGACACAGACCAGGCAGGCCGCTCAGTTCGGCGACACATCGCCCGACAGAGGACTGCCCAGCGTAGGCCCGTCGACGACGCAAGGTGGAATGAAAATCGGATCTAAGAAAGGGCGTGTGAGAGCCAGCGGCTGTCCGGCCGATCTCGGCGCGGGCCGGCTGTCTGAAGCGCCGCCGGCGGCTCGCCGGCGCTCTGCCGCAGAAGAGCGCCAGCCGGCACGAGCCGGGGCGCGCTCAGACGGCTCCGAGAGCTGTCCAAACAAACAGCGTCCCGCGACGGCGGCCGAGGCGTCAGCGCCGCCGACACGGCGCCGGCTGATCGGTCAAACACGATGGATGTCTCTCACCGGATGTGAGGGGCACTGGAGGTGTTCGGCATGAGGACACAGATGCACTCTGCCCCCTCGCCTCCCTCCCGAGCGGTGGGGCTGAGCTCAGAGCAGGAGCAAACCTCAAGCCAGGCTCGCCTCAATCGAAGATGGTCTGCCAATTAATCGATCAATATCACTCGGGGTGTTTTGAATACCATGATCTCCAGCCACATGCATCTTTTCCCGGCAGCGACCAAGGACGACGCGGAGATGGGCACGTCGTATATTCGATCCAACTACGTTTTACAAACAAATGTTGTCTGACGAGCAACATCCTGTTGCGGATTCCGGGACACCAATGATGTACACGTTCGCTGAGAAACCCGCTGGTTTGCAAGATATTCCTGGTGCCTGACTGCGCCACTGCTCCAACCGACCGCGGCTGCCCCTGATTTAGGAGTGCGGTCCGGCAAGCAGTGACATGGGCCTTTGGCACCGTCCCACCGACCGTCAGGTCCGTCTTGCCAGCGCCGTGGATCCGCCATGAAAACCCGCTCGAGTCAGACCAGGCTGGGCCAAACTCGTCTCCCCACCGGCCTCGCCGCCGCCGCCGCCACGGCGTCATTTCTGGCGCGCCAGATCACCCGCGCTTTTTAGGCGCGCCGCCGCCGGACGCGCGCGCTCTCGCTCGGCATCGGCCGCGGCTTCTGTCGTCTGCCGATTGACAGCCTTTACATCAAGCTAACGAGCTAATTCTATTATTTGGCCGTTTCGTGTGCCATTAGTTGGCCGCGAGCACATTGTCATCTATTTTATATCCCCCTTCTGCGGGCCGGGCCGGGCGGCGCGGAACGGCGCGGCTGTGCGTCGCTTTCGCCGCGATTGCCTCTGCCGACGCCATTAGAGTGACAGGAGGGGGCGGCGGCCCCGGAGGGACGGCCGACCTAACGCGGGCGTGAGCAAACACCGGCCGGGCGTTTGTATTTGGATTGTTGCAATACACTTTATTCGCACTTGGATCAGACGAAGGGAAACAATAATTTCATCTGCGTGCATCTTTCGCTCCACGCGAATGGTGCGGCTCGGTGTGAGGACGGGCGGTGGCGACAGTAGGAGCCAGAAGGATGTCAAAAATGTGCAATAACGGGAAAGTGAGTTCATCGGGTGCAGAAGGAGGTCGCTACAGCGATTCCATATCGACTTTGATCAGGCCGCGTCCGGCGGGAACCGTTTCCAGCCGTCGTGTAAAGACACGCCGCGCCCTCGACGAGCCGCAAAGCATAGCCAATCACCGGCTTAGACGATCAATCCCGGACTCCGCTGCGGCGATACGGGGAAAATCTGCGCAGTGTGCAAAACGCGAGGACACTGGCAAGGATATCACACGAACGTCCAGCCAGGCATTTCGTGGCAGTTTCTGCAATTTTTCCTCGTCATAGCGCGATCTGGCCTTGGCCTCCTAATCAGTTATGCCGAAGTGCGTGCTATGTGTAATTGAGCGCGACACACAAGTGATAACTGTAAAAAGTAACGAGAAAACGTGTTTGCATCTCTTAGAAAATAGATATGCGGGTGTTCTGTGAAGCGTGCTAGCATGCATTTGGCGCGGCAATTCTACACGTAGATTGAAGCGTGCGTTTTTGCCAGCCGGTTATTGACAGAGCTTTAGGTGCTCCCTAATAATAAACATGACCACGTCTAACGGCCACAGTCAGATATAAGAACTTACTTGGATAGGCAGAGGTGTATGTTTTAGCTAGCACAAAAGTATCAGGGTCTTGCTGTGCGATGATCGCTTTTTAGCTAGCTTAGCTTCAGCTATGCATGACTGGAGGACCCACGTTATGGGATCCGCAGTTCGGTCGGAGACCAAGCTTACGTTATAACCGGCGATTAGTGTAACACCACTGCGTTATAACCGGCGATTAGTGTAACACCACTGCGTTATAACCGGCGATTAGTGTAACACCACTGCGTTATAACCGGCGATTAGTGTAACACCACTGCGTTATAACCGGCGATTAGTGTAACACCACTGCGTTATAACCGGCGATTAGTGTAACACCGCTGCGTTATAACCGGTGAGTAGTGTAACACCACTGCGTTATAACCGGCGATTAGTGTAACACCGCTGCGTTCACAGGCAATGACATTGTTCGCAGTGTCATCAATGTGTGTTAAACATTCGGTGTTATGTACGGCGAGATGCATATCCCGTTATTCTCAGAGCGTGACAATGTCAGTTTGTGGTGCTCGGTTCCCTTGCGAAGCTCCAGACTCGTCTCAGCCCTTACACATGTGTAATCTCTCGATAGCTATATTATATATTACCTACGTTACCAAATATCGTACAGAACTGACAATGTTTATCAACAATCTGATTTCAATCATAGGCCAATGAGTTCACTGATGCTTTCTTCTGCAATTAGGATGGCGCTCCGGAGACTGATGTTGCCACCGAGACCATACTGATGCTGCCCAGGCTGTATGCACATCAAAATTTGTCATTGTTTGCGCGATCCGCAAATTGCATATGTGCCTAAACTACCCATTTCATTAAAACAACAATTAAAACAACCTTGTCCGTGCGCATGGCGCGTTCAATATTAGTATTATCACTGGTGCTGCTTGCAATGCTAAGCTAGTTTTTTTTTCTCGGACGCACAGGACGTGTTGAGTATTGACGGTAATTGGTGGGCACATGCTACATTTCGCCGCTTGTTGTCCTGATGGCTTGCCGTGTGCTCCATATCATTTGCTTCGTGAAATGTACTGTATGATTACTAATCATGCAACTTTTATCAATCATCATTTTTACTAATCATCGATTAGTAAAAATGATTGCTTGTGGCACAAAATTGACGAATAATTCAACTTAAGCAATTCACAGGCTGGAAAAACATTAAAATGATGTGATAGGGTCAGCCAAGCCGATTTACAAAGGTTTTAGGTCGGACAAGTTTTTGAACTTCGATTAACATAACAGTATGAACTTCGACTGTCATGACAACATGAACTCGGATGAACATGGCAGCATGAGCTTCGATGGACATGGCAACATGAACTACGATTAAAATGGCAACATGGACCCGGATTAACATGGCAACATGAGCTCCGATGGACATGACAATGTGAACTACGATTAACATGGCAACATGAACTCGGATTAACATGGCAACCTGAGCTCCGATGGACATGACAACATGAACTCCTATTGACAAATCGCAGCGGATAGCGCTTGCTACTTCTTCACAGTTGGTCGAACAAGCTCCAATGTTCTCATCCTCTGACACAGACATCCCCTGACGGCTCTCGCTGGCCGTGTGATCAGCCTTTGTGGCCTGCCCTCACCCAGACACATGATCTCACCGAGAGGCTCGTGTGAGTGATGAGGCCTGGCTTCGGGGGGGGGGGGGGGGGCACGTGCGCCGCGGTGGTGTCCGCTGCGTCTCCCCAGATAGCATCGCCTGAGCGCTGCAGTTTGTATGAGTTAATGTCCCCTGGCAATCTCCAGGCCCCCTCCAGAAAGTCGGCCCTGATAGCGCGCTCGTTGTCTCGGGCGTCCGTGGCCGCTCAGTATGAATCATGACTGCTCCTCTGTTACGAGCCCCGGACAGCAATCCGGAAGTCACTTGGAACCGCACCGAACGTTGGCCCGCTCACAGCCGTGTCGACACTCGACACGAGCGTGGTTGTTGAACGTCGTGAGCGTTGTTTTGGTTCGACGTTGAAAGTGTTCCCAACCTGAAACGCCGCATTATCGTAGGTGGATGTTGGGTCGGTTGTCACAACGCTTTCGCTGCAAATGGTACGACAAAATCATAGGCGGCCCAGCGAATGCTGTCCTCGGATGCGGAGCTGAGTATCTCGTGATGCGTGCTTCCCAACATCGCCAGCGTATTTTCTTAAAACCGTCAGCCGGAGCCCGATGAAGGTCCCTGGCGCTAAAGCCTTCCATGTTTTGATTTGTGGGATATAATTAAAGCACAGAACTGTTGTTAAAGCTGCTGTTTATATAATATCCTGAAACCTTGAGGGGAAACGTTCTGCCAATCAGGGTCAGCTACCGTACACCATGCACATCGCGGCGTTTCTCCCACCCGCACACCGCACCGGCAGTACATGAGCAGTGTCTTTGCTCTCTGCCATTTGCCGCACATACGCCCGTCCCAGCGTTTCGAGAGACTGTGACCGGCCGTGATGATCATCTCACCTTGGTGATCATCTCACCCCGCCCCGCTTGGGGTGAGCCCTGTTTCAGCGCGGCCCTGTTCGGCCCAATTTCAGACCGTCTGTCTGGAGGCCGGCCGGCAGCACATATGTGGTCCCACCTAAATCGCCGAGCCGCAAGAAACGCCACTAAATCGCGCCCGGGCGACGGCGAAGATGTACGACATCGCGCCCGGCCGAAATTAAGTTATCTATAGCCCGGCCCTGTCACTGTTTTCTCGGCTAAATGAAACACTTAGTTATAGCTCCCACGAGTGCAGTAACGCCCGGGTCCGCGTAATATCCACTGCCATTTGACAAAAATACGGTGAAATACGGGCCGAAAGTTAGAATGCGAGGCTGCAGATAGCCGGCGCGCCCGGCGGCCGGTCCGCATATCTTGATTAGCGACCGCCAGATGAACGCGTCGCTCCGGCCACCCCCTCCCCCCCTTCCCCCCATCCCCATTCCTTCCGACCGACTGGCGCCGAGCGATGACGCTCGAAGCCGCAGACGGGCCAGCATCAGCGCCGCACGTGCAGCCGTCCTCGCCAGACGGCCGGCGTCGCCGCCGACCGGTCACGCACGCGCTGGTAACGTCTCGCGGCGAGCCGACCGTCGGCCGCGGCCGGCGCAGCGGGCATGCTGCATAGCAGGTCATGAGTGGGCCTCAGATGTGCCCGATTGCTCGTGAGCGCTGGTGTGCCCGCGCTATCGGCTCTCCTCGAGCGATTTGGCGCTAAAGTGAGCGTTGGCAGACAGCGAATATTCCAGACGAACGCGAGCAGGGTGCAGTAATCCAGCATGGAGCCAATGCCCCAGAGACTTGGGATTCCCAATCCGCCGGTATTTACCCGGCAAGAGGACGGCAAGACCGGCATACAGAATACGCGATCAAAACAGGTCCTGTGGTCTCACCGGTCAAGCTTGCCTTCATCCAACCATCCTGGCTCAGGCCTTGGTCTCACGGCCAGTTCCCTCCTGCGATTCATCTGCGCTGTCGTAGGACACTCACGACAAAGTGGCAGAGGTTGCTGCATCTGGAGAGACAGAGCAGTCCCAAGCCCGACAGCGTGCGATCGCCATCTCGCTCTCGCTGCCCAATCCAGCCGGGCCGGCACCCTATGGAGTCGGGCCGGCACCCGATGGAGCCGGACCGGCGCCCGATGGAGCCGGACCGACGCCCGCCCGATGGAGCCGGACCGGCACCCGATGGCGCCGGACCGGCGCCCGCCGATGGAGCCGGACCGGCGCCCGATGGAGCCGGACCGGTGCCTGATGGATCCGGACCGGCGCCCGCCGATGGAGCCGGACCGGCGCCCGATTGAGCCGGACCGGCGCCCGCCCGATGGAGCCGGGCCGGCGCCCGCCCGATGGAGCCGGACCGGCGCCCGATGGAGCCGGACCGGCCCCGCCCGATGGAGCCGGACCGGCGCCCGCCCGATGGAGCCGGACCGGCGCTCGTCCGATGGAGCCGGACCGACGTTCCATCCCCTCCGCTAGATCTCATTAGGAGCCGCGCCCCGGCGGCGGACGGTGTCGGATAGGGGGAAAGGGGTAATGCAGCTGTCTACTGCTCACCATCAGCTGGGCGCTTAGTGCCGGAGAGCGGCGGCGATCACTCATATCGGGTGATTTGGGACGGGCCGGCGCGGCACATGCGTCGCGTTATTTGCGTAATGAAAAAGTGGACTGCCTCGACGATCCGAGTGAGAATCAGCTCTATGACGCCGGCGCTAAAATGGTAGCGTAATATCACGTCGGATCCAGACACTCTTGAAAAGGGTATCAAAGAGGCGTGATACTCAGACAAAGCTCCCAGACACCTCTCCATTATGATGCAAGCAGCTGACAACAGTTGTCATTCCTGCCAACCACAACGTTCTCGGCTATTCATGAACTTTGTGTTAAGCAGTGCTTAACAGCGATTGTTTATGCGACGGGAATGTGGATGATATAGGTATCGATAAAGCATCACATTCCCTTCTCATGCAGCTGCATCTTCCCAAGAATAAAATAGCATGTGCCCCCTGAGAACATCTCATGCCCCCACTACTACATAGGTGCATGGATTCCAGGGGTGGATAGAGGATCCCAAAGGGCTTCATGTACATGGGATCCTGGGACCCTTTGGGGCTCCAGGCACATGTCCGCCCAACACCCAAATAACTTAGCGCATGTTATGCCGCCTCTAAACGCTGGATCATACCGACGGCATCTTTCCACGGCGAAGTAGAGGACGCAGAAAACCATCTTTAAATCATAGAGAAGACACTGCGCTTACGGGCATTCGGTGATACATGCGACATTCCCATCAAAATCAAGGCCATCATCCCCAACACTTCGGTGGAACACTGACCTTCAATACAGCACGACTGTGTTACGGAGCTCAGTTTGCCCGGCGCCAAACGGGACTTCGAGCCGGTCACGCTCGTGACCGCGCAGCTTAAATCGATTTTGGAAGAAGCTTTGCAGTTCAGCTCGTGCCTCATCGCCCCGTGAACGGCATACCTCTGGAGATCTGTTAATTACGAGCATGCCAAGAACAGCGCTCGAGATCTCTAACCGTCGACCGGGACTCTCACCATATAGGGAACATTCGTCACGGACGGCGTTTTTTCCTTTGGTTTGCGAGTGCCCGCTATGATCAACAGCTTTCGGAAGAGCATTTTCTCTTTAATTTGCGATTACTCGCTACCACAAACAGCCAGCAAAATAAACGTACAATAAGGCACAATATTTAGACTGTTCCCTGTCCTAAAATGTTCATTTTGCAAATTCCTCAGGACGGTGAGCTACGACGAATCATGTGAAAACAGTGTGGTTAGCGAAAGTGTTTTGTTTAATACTGCTCTCCTCGGTCTCCTGTCTGCAACAGTTATCTTCAAAGTGTACGCCGTGATCAAAGCATGCGTCATTTGATTATGCTAATTGGAAACGTGTAGCCAAAGGAACACAAGCTTGGATGCTAGTACGGAAAGAAGATGAGCGACAATCACCATGAATCGAGCATATACCAACTTAACTTTGATGAGGACGGGACCGATCGCTTGCTAGACCTCGTCATTTGCTCTCACGCATGTGCGAATCCGCTTACGATACGGAGTAGTGTGACCCTAAGACAGGTCAAAGTACACGAGAACAGGCAACACTCTCCACTCAAGGCACTTCCACTGGCATAGACAAGCATCGCGCCTCATGCCACTGTTTTCAGTGGCCCAAGTTTAAGGATGCGTGCTTTCGTCACCGATTTCGTACCTGCTCTTTGCACGTCCGTGGTGCCGTGCTGTGTCGGGGTTTTACGATACTGTGTTGGTTTCTATGCAATTGTCTTAAGCTTCTGAGATGTGATCTGGTGTGATCAAATGTGATGTGATCTGATCTGATCTTATCTTAGATGAGATGTTTATGTCCTGTAATCTAATTCCCGCGGACATTTGACTGCTGCGCAAGAGACTTGTAGTCCCATGACAGCTTGGGTGACGCGGGGAATCCTTGAGATTTTAGTACAGCCTAACATTGAGATTTTATGTATCGCCAGGCAAAAGTGTCTTTTTGAACAACATGACAAACTGTGGCTTTCCACCGGTGAATAAAGCATGGGATCCACCATCGCGTGAACACCTTTTCGATACGAAACGGCGCCGTACATGCACCACGCTATTCACTTGCCGTGCTACGCACGACATGTCCCATAAGGAGAGCAGAGTGCCTCTTCCCGGTGGGTTGTCGCTTGCTCCGCGTGGCCCCCGGGGAGGCTCCGGTGCGGTCCGAGCTGCCCGCTAAGCAGACGGTGCCATTATTGGCCCTGGGGCGCCACCCATCATGAGGCCGTGTTAGGCCGCTCATTTAGCGGCCCATTACACGGCGAAAAATTGATTTATACGCCGCGTTTCATTACCCGCTGTCCCATCAGTGCGATATATGAACGTGGCTCACCAATAGGATTAGCGCGACACGATGCAAATGGCGTAATTAACGCCGGAACAACGGCCACGGTCGCCCGCCGCGACACCTACCGACAGAGGGCCGAACTGAGCGCGTCCGCCGGAGTCGTCAATGCTGTTTCCGGACAAAGAACCTGAAAAAATCACGCAACAATGCTTTCCAACGTGCCTAGACAGCAATCAATGCTCGCGAGCGAGTACGCACACAGTGCAGCGAGTCATAGCCATTCAAATGACTACTAGCAGCATTTGTAGTTGTTTACTAACTAAGGGGGACGTTAAACGGACAGAGACGCATCGCCGAGTTTCAGCGCTTAATGCCCTGTGAAATGGGCTCAGGTGTTCGCCTGTTTGGGGACACTGAAGACAAGATTTACGCAGCCGACGAAAACAAAACAATTGCCGGGGAAGTGAAAATGGAAACGTAATGGGTTCATTTCAGGTATGGTAGGCGTGGAGCGCTCGGGGGGCATCTTCGGCGGCCAGAATAGCCCGGACAGTGGGGGAGGGCCAGACCAAAGCAGCGTCAACGCCTCCGGGCACACCCAGCCCTCTGTTTTCAGGCCGGCGGGCCAACGGCGGCTGGTATCACGGGTACGCTGGAAAACGGTCAAAAGGAAGCGAGCGTCTCCAGTTCACTTAAACCAGGGCCGCAGACACAAGAACGTTCAAAACATATGGCTAAACACACTATTCAAAAGTTTTCTCGTACCGTCGTATGGAAGCAGGAAATAGGGATCCACGTAGAATAAGACGTATGTATAAAGGTCAGCAGTTGTTGGTGGGGAAAAGGAAGTTCTGTAGCTTTTGTAAATTTTCTGGGAAGGACTTTTGCGGCTCAGAGCTCAATGTGTAGAGGTTTCAAAACGAAATTTAACTTCGCTGCCAAACTTCGACAACCCCCGATTATCTCTTTCCAAGACATTTGAAGAGACATCTCGTGGGACATCTGAGGCTGCAATGACCTGTTTGTGCGACGGAGTCGTGACTGGTGTACCTGTGCGTGTTTTTGAATGACCGTCTTCGTCCTCATGACCTTTGAGCTGTCCATTTATCTGCTGACTACAGGAAGTAATAGTAAAAGTACTATAGGAAGTAAAAGTAATAGTAATAGTAATAGGGTTTCTTCGAGACTGTCCAATAGTTAAAAAACAGCAGCACCGGCAAACCTCAGGCAGCACACACCCGACATTTGCAGGCAAAGATTACACGTCTTTGCAGTACAACATAAATCACGACTACTTACAATCTAAACGATTCACCCTAAAACCACGAAGCTGACGCGAATCATATTCAGGAAATACCCACGCCGTGCATTTGCATTGGGATGAGAAGTGAGCGAGACCAAATTTACCGGTTGCCGAATGGCCTTGGAAGCTTTACATCGCCCCAGCGACGGGTAGCAACAGATTTTAGTGTGGCCATCGGTTTCGTTGGACAATGCCTTGACAAACGCCAAGTTTACGTAGAGAGCATCAGTAATACGTCAGTGATCATCCAGCAATGCAATGTACACCAAACCTCCACAACAGGGGTGTAGTTTCTTATTCAGTTTGGGGACTGAAGGGGCTTTAGTCCTCCCCCCAACTTGGACTCCAGCCCCCTACCCCAACGTGAGCTACAGCCCCCAACCCCTAAGTTTGGGAAGAAAGTAGGCCAATTCTAGTGAGGAACTTGTTTGTTGGCATACTTTAGGGGTAGGTTGGGTCATATTTCACTGTTCAGGCTCCCCCTCAACTGTTTTTTTTTTAACTACGCCCATGCTACACAACGGTGAACGATAACCATTGTTAGGACTGCCGAAGACCAAACCTTGGAATTAAGGTAATTTGCTTCACCAACGGCTTCGTCCTCACTATTGTGAACGGATTAACAGCGCCTTTCTGCTGGTGTGCTTTGTATAGATGCTAACAGTGTATCAATGGTCGCCGTGATGTCCAGATTCCACGGAAAACTGCACGACAAACGTGCTTGAAACGGCTAGAAACCTGCATCTTGTAACTTCCATTGCTGGCTGTGATACAATACAAGCTAAGACATAAATAGAAAATACACCGGCACGTGGAAGATATTAACTTGAAGAAGAAGAAGCTGTTACCATATCAAGTCTTCACCGCTGTTATCGCAACTGAACCAGTGAAGCTTAGACTACCCAAAATCCGGTCATCCGGGGTCTCGGGGTCACAGGACGGAGACACTGCCACCACGTGCGGCTGGTGTGCAAGCGTGCGTGGTGTGGTGCGGTGGCGTGCGCGCCTGGCGGCCCCTGTACACCGGTCAGCCGGGCCAGTGACTCACAGCAAACTGACCAGACACTGCATGGAGACACCCGACACGGCACTGTCTATTTATGAAAAGCACGCCGCGTTGCCACACAGACACACAACACAAGTCTCGCAATGGCGCGTCCACATCGTCGACCGGCCCGCGATAATCCGCCGCATCCACATCCCGCGAGTGGCGAGTCCGCCCCTCGTCGCAGACGACGCACCACCAACGCCTAACCCTTGAGCTTCTTCTTGGCCAGTAGCTGGTTCTGTCTCCGGATGGCCTTGTTGCGGACGAGCCACCAGTACTGCAGCGAGTCCGGAGAGAGCGACTTCCAGAGGAGGAGCGCGGCCTGCCGGCGGACAGGACACGGCAGGTCAGCCTGGACGGGACACGACCGGCCAGCCCAAACGGGACACGGCCGGCCAGCCGCGCGCCTCTGGGCAGTGACCCAGCCCCGCCCGGCGCCAGCAGCAGCGGCGCACGCCTGTCCGCGAGGCAGAGCGCTGGGATAAGCGGGGCCATCCAGGGCGGCCAGTGCAGCGGCGTCGTCGGAGAGTCCCGGTCCTGTCCACAGACACAACGGTACGGAGTGCGGTGTACCACCCCGCGGGACGCTCTGGAAATCAGTAGGCGGGGCAAATATTTTTTTGACATCTACCTTTAATATTGGGTTTAAACTGGGACAGTCACTGTCAGTTGGGAGGAATCGTTGTGTATGTTGTGACCAAAACGTCACTTTCGTGACTTGAGGGCTTAATCATTTCTGCCTTTTAGCCACAAGTTTTCCCGCTTTTGTTGTTTGATTTTCCCGATAGCCCACTTGACCTCCGGTGACGTCAGAAGAACGCAGTAGAAAATAAAACACAGAAATAAAAATGTTGCAAAAAGCTAACAAGTGAAGGTTAATTTGCACATGATAAGTTTGTTCCTCACGGCAAACCATGGAGGCCTGGATCTACAGTCGAGAAGTTTACACAGCGTGCTCTGTGGCAAAGCGCCCGCAAACTGCCATAATTCACGGCTGGAGTATGGAGAAGAAAACAAAAACAAGACATGACACCAAAGCAAAACAGTCATAACCATATTTCAGAGTGACCCATGAAGGATTTCAATACAATGTACATTGCAATTCCGCCAGCAGCGACTTTAAACTGACGCCGTTGCCTACCTACCGGCCACATTCATAACAGGAATAGCAAACAGCTGACGCATGCACCCACAATACGCCATGCCCTTAAACGCATCTGGACATGTAGATGCCCGGGGTGTAACCTCGACACACGATCAAGTGTCCCCATCAGCAATTAGGGATGTGTACGAGAAATTTAGACAAAGTCAGAACCCCAATACCTTGTCCAATTAATGTCAAAGTGCCTCCTCCAGCCGATGTTGCCAGATGCGTGCGGCATTCTTCTAGCGCTGCGCTGGGTCAGCGATTCAGCAAACGAGTGCCTGGTTTGCGCACGTGTTGTAAATTCAAACATTTAAGTCGGCTTCTGCTGGGAAACTAATTCCAGTCCAGATAACCAGTCTGGATGCTTGGAACCAGGCCGGCGTACGGGGCCCTTACCATTCGTTAGAAGTGTCCACCTTCCCGAGTCGATCCGAGGAGTCAGTCACGAAGGGGTAGTTCACAGTTCACTGACCACAAACCTGGGTAGTTTGGGTAGTCGCGGCCGCAGGTTAAGGGGAGAACGCTTCCTCTACTTGAGGCGCTCAGCTTCCAGAGCCAACTTGAATAGTCGGGGTTAGAGGATGGGGTGATGGGGCACCGTCCCTCCCGCGGCCCACCTGACGTGTCCAGTTCCCAGAGCCAGTTCGGGTCAGAGGGAGGGGTGATTGGACGCTGTCCCTGTCCCTGCCCACCTGACGTGTCCAGCTCCCAGAGCCAGCCCGGGGCCACCGTCCCTGCCGTGGCCCACCTGACGTGTCCAGCTTTCGGAGACAGTCCCGGTCAGAGGGAGCGGTGATGGGACACCGCCCTGTCGCGACCCACCTGACATGTCCAGCTCCCAGAGCCAGTCCCGGTCAGAGGGAGCGGTGATGGGACACCGCCCTGCCGCGACCCACCTGTGTCCAGCTCCCAGAGCCAGTCCTGGTCAGAGGGAGCGGTGATGGGACACCGCCCTGCCGCGACCCACCTGTGTCCAGCTCCCAGAGCCAGTCCCGGTCAGAGGGAGCGGTGATGGGACGCTGTCCCTGCCCACCTGTGTCCAGCTCCCAGAGCCAGTCCTGGTCAGAGGGAGCGGTGATGGGACGCTGTCCCTGCCCACCAGACGTGCCCAGCTCCCAGAGCCAGTCCTGGTCAGAGGGAGCGGTGATGGGACGCTGTCCCTGCCCACCTGACGTGTCCAGCTCCCAGAGCCAGTCCCAGTCAGAGGGAGCGGTGATGGGACGCTGTCCCTGCCCACCTGACGTGTCCAGCTCCCAGAGCCAGTCCGGGTAGTCTGAGTCGGGCGCCAGCTGAATGTCCTCGCCCTCGATGAGGATGTTACTGCCGCAGCAGTACTGCACCAGCCGGTGGGGGTCCGTCTCGACGGGCAGCACCTGTCCGGGCGGGGAGGGTTTCGTAAGCCGCCTTGACGCTACCCAGACGCCCCTCGGCAGACGGAACGTCACAAGTGTGACGTCACCAGCCGCATGGAGTGCGTGGACCTAGGGTCTGCAACCACGGATCCCAGCATTGGACATCATTGGCGGGGCGGAAACATGCGTGCCAAACGGTCGCGGCCACGGCTCAAGTCGCCACACGGTGGGAGACTGGAGAACCACAAGTACAGGAGCGCTGCGCTAGCTTATCTGGTTGTAATACGCCGATAACGTGCATTGTAGAATATCGTGTAGAATTCTCACCGACGAACATCACATGCAAAATGTACAACCGCTTGGGTGGGACTGCCGTTCCCTCACCTTAATATGTTCCAAAGCAGATCTGTATAGTGTCGCTCGCACTGACATTCGATTAGCATAGCTGTTACGCGTGCAGCATAAATTCTGGTCTTTTGACACCGAAGTAAATTACGTAGCAGTCTAGTGCGGCTAGGCGAGAGCAACTACCAATGCGGGAAATATTTCCCATTCCTGGCGGGTTCACGCCAGATGATCACTAAAAGGTCGGACATGCGAATCGTAAGGACTCCGTCAATCAGAAACAATGTGGGGAATTGCGTGCACCACAGGTTATTACACGTACACGAGCCACCAAAAAGATGAGCGTACCGTTTTCTCTGTCGGCGATCCCAACTTGCCAGCCTTAGCAACCTTTTTTCCAAGTTGACCAGCTGTCATAGATGGAACTGAAAAAAAAAACAGATGAACGGGCAGCAAAGTTATGCTTCACGTCTGGGCAACAAAGTGCGCCCTTGGATAGGAGCAGCAAATGCGGGCAGGAGCTCACCAAATGCACGCAACAGTAAATATTCATATCCAAGTCAAAATCATTGAAATTTCGATGACACTGATTTAGTGGTGAAAGAAGCTGCTTTAATGCCAAAAGTTCGTCAACACGTTAGCCGCCATCAGTACGATAAAACAGATGAGTAAGTGGCGGCAAAGTATCTACACATTTTCCTGCCCAACATTTCCAAGCTGTCGTGGTTAACAAGACCATCCCAAAAGTTGTTAAGTCAAAGGCCAGCAAGAATGTAAAAGTCATGCATGCAATACCAATTCTATCAAAATACCATTTTACACAACTCAGGCCATATATCACCAACCACCAACAAATATTTACTTCACATACGGGCATTATGTGTGGCAGATGTGACGAGCGCCCGTCGGCAGAGGGCAGTTGCAGATGGCAACAGCCACCTGCTGTAATAGTACATCATGCAGCTGCAGCTGCCAGTCCTACAGGAGCAGCAAGACACTCCTGGAACAGACAGTTGGTCTAGTCACGAACACTGATGCTGCTTGGAGGCAATTATAAATGACAGTCAGCAGCAGGCAGCACATCATCCCAGTGCACATCATTCACCAAGCTTGAGCAGATATTTGTAGTTGACATTTATACTGTAGACAGATATTCATGACATGAGAGGTACATCCTCCCGGTGCAGAACCTTTCATGTGACAACACCCCATCCCCAGCCCCATGCACACAAAATATGACAAACAAGCAAAGAATGATGAACATAACAACTGGCGGTGTGAGTGCATTGCAGCATGTTTCATATGGTATGATAAAACCCACCAGGTTATCAAGCATTCATTTGCAATGTAGTTATACAAGTGTAATGGGGATTACATTCAACAAGTACTAAAATAAATACACCATCAATAATCTGTATGCCCAAGAAGCAATATGCTTGTCCCTACAAGAAAACAAAATAACTGCAACTGAGGGGAATTATGACAAATTTTACTCTGTAGTCATGACTGATTATAACATTAACCATATCACTGAAGGCTCAACTAAATACATTCACCTTCTTATCCTTGCTGACAGGCATGACTGAATATTTTGACTTTGAAGGGCCTGTACATATTATCTACAACTAGCCTAAGTGACAATGAAAAGCACCAGAAATTAAATATCAGAATCACATACACTGGCTGAGCTGCATAACAAATAAACCATTAATAGCCAAAAAAGAAATTCCAGCTGAGAAGTAACATGCTCATGCCAGGAGCCATGCTTTCATGAAGAAAGCAAGAACATTAATGTCTTATTAGCAATGGTGCAACCACAAGCTGATCATTCCCATATGTAATGATGTCACTACCTTGTCAACAATAAAAGTGCAAGAAAATGTACTGCCAACAATGCATTAGATGTCCCTTTAAAATGAAATCAGAGACTACCAGCCGCTATGTTGTCTGTCTGATGTTTTGTGTCACAACAAAGAAATACCCAGTTTACCATGTTTCAGAAAGCATGCTCAGTTCTGTAATCTCCATGCTTTCAAGATGTAAATGATGCATGTAATTGGAAAGCATTATGATGCATTTTCACTATTGCTGAACATTTAACTTGTTTTGATTGTAGCATATCATTTTGTATATTAACAAAAAGAAAGCACATTTTACTCAAATTTATATTTGTTTTATTCTCCATGGCAAAGGAGGAAAAGCAGTGATTGGGCTTCAACCAATGATGACTCTGAACATCTCAAACTTAAGAAACACGGTGCTGACTAGTGTAAAAGGGATGCATGAAAAGGTCATGCAACTGATTATCATTCAAAATCCCTGATATGAATGTCAGCAGCAAGCTGTGCAGTCCACCAATCAACAATCTGCATCTAGAAATGAGACACAGATATGCAAAAGCAAAAAGTTAGCCTTGATGCATCAGCATCACTCTTCAATGTAAAAAACATAGATCACGTGTGCTGCGATATTGAAAATAATGTGTTCCCAAGGTTATATGATACAATACATATATCTTATTCATTGCCAGCTCATGACTACTTGAACTTAATATATGGCTGGTTGCATAGTGAAAGGTGGCTTTATCTTCCCCAGAAAAGTTTCTACGCAGATTAAGCCAATTTTCTGCTCAAAACAATGGGGTGAAGCCCAATAGAAAATGAAACTTCACCCCTGATTGCCACAATTGTGTGCTACAGAGAAGACATCTCATATTATGTGTTGATGAAATGAGGCACACAAGTGAACATCTGGCAAGAAACAAGTTATGCAAGCTTCTTACCAAAGTGTAAAGTATACCCACGGCTTTGCTCACTGATGCGTTCACTGCCTCTAAGATACCACAAATTAGTAAAACCGGGTAGCTTACAAGGCACAATGTACCTTTCGTGGACCAAACCCACCAGCCTGGCGATGTTCTTTATCTCTCAATTTTCGGCGGTGGATATATATCAACTTCTAGGTACAAGCAAGACAATACAGACAAAAAACCGGAAACAACCTCAACGTCCAGTTCCACGCGCCCACAACATCCATATTTTTCTGGAATATCAAGATCGACCGCTTGTAGCAGGTGCGTCAGCAACGTACTATTATCCAGTATTTCATAAACATATCTTGTTGACAACCCGTAAACCATGAGGCATTTCTAAGAGCAGTGGTAGGCATTGGGCCATATTCAACTGCCTGAATCTTGTTGTTTCTATTTTATTATGAATCTATCAACAATGCAACTATTTTAGAATATTGTCACAGTTTGTGTATTTGTAATTTCTGAACGCGGGTTCCCGCGAAAAACAAGCGCCAAGATCAGCTGCTTGCGTACGTATGCGTGTTGTGTAAGCGAGGGTGTGCTCAGGGTATTAACGTCGCGCGTATCGATGTTCGAGGCGTCACCCTCACAATATTTTTAAACCTTATGCGGTGTGTACGCTCGTACTGTACGCTGTATATTGCTCAGGCCTGTATTTCTGTAGTGTCAATACTGTGATTCCATCCATACCGTCGAAACTATCGAGCGACCTGAAGTTCGCAGCAAGTACGAGATTCGCTCCTTTATTGTGCCATCGAAGAACATAATGCCAGGTGAGTTGTGCATCATTTGGGATGTTGCGTGCACCCCTGCTATTACGTGTGGAAGTGCAAAATTATGCTCCTAGGGTTGGTAGGTGGTGTGCCAGGAAACTGAGAGCTGGTGCCCAGACTGAAAAAAATCCTTTTACACCAAACATATCTTGTTTAGCAGTAGTATCACAGCAGCAACTTTTGTGCATATATGTTAAACCAGAGTGCTCAAAGCTATAGCCAGTGTTTCTTAAAATTATGATGTTGCAAATGTAAGTCCAGGGAAATATATGCTGAAAGCACTTAGTGCAAAATGTCTGAGGCATTTGAGAACATTGTAATTTTTAGGATGATGGCATGATCCCATGGGTAGAGAAAGGACCACAGATGGCACACATACCAGGTTATTAACATCAGATTTCAGGTGCAAGAAATTCCTTGTTTTTGTTATGAGCTGCTCTCGACCAAAGCCCTGGAAATCATGAGGGGTGGAAGTGAGGGATGTAGTTCAGCTGTCTGAGAGCCAGATTTTCAGCAACCATTTGTTCTCATCAGGTGTTCTCCTGGTAAAGGGCTTGGTGTGTTCAATTTAAAACTGCATCATATTTTTCAGATATTCAGCCTGAGGACAAGAGTGAACAGATTCCATCCGCTAAGAAGTTAAAACAAGGTTTGTCTGCCTATGCTGTTTGGCTGAAATATTTTTCTCATGCCTCATGGAAAACCAAGGATTTTGTCTATCATACCTTCTATGAAGATTGTTTTAAAAAAGAATGCTAAGCAGGATGACAAAGATCAGGCAAATGGTAATTAATGGTCCCATCATGGAAGGACTGCATCAGTGGGCATTTCCTGAGTGAGCACTTCCTTCCAAGGACAAGGTGTGGCATGCAGAATAGATGGCCATGTTAGAAAATGTCCATATCCTAATTGCAATTGCAATTGGTCTGTGTTAAGGAGCTTTCAATCCTGGTGGTTGTAAAGGTTGTTTACTTGAATCGCCAAGGGGTAAATCAGTTGGTGCCTTGCTCAATGATACATTCCATTCAAGGTTCATATCAGTGTTGTTCTGTATGGCTTTGGCCAGTATGTTTGCTTATGATAGTTTGGGCTGTAGTGAGTGTGTGATGTGCATCCAAGTGTTTAATGCTTCTGACCAAAACTTACATCCATCTAGAAGATGCAACATTTCTTAGGTACAGAATCACAGTGCAATAATGATGTTACAACATTTATTTTTAGTTTGTTTTGCAGCATTTTCTTTCATTTAGCACTGTACTCTGGATTAAGCAGCTTCTATATGCAGGCCATTTTAAGACTGTGCCCGTACTGATGGATCAGGCACCCTCAGTCCTCCCACGAAAAGACGGATTTCTCATCACCGACCGTTTAATCCTTTCTCGAGATTGGTTCCAAATGAACTGGTATATTATTGTTTCTGTCTTCATACAAGATGCATGATTTGGCGTGTCTACGACAGTGTTTAGATTTATAAGCTGTGGAAGAGGGAGTTTATCACATTTACCTTCCCATATGCAGTTGAGCCACGCCCGAACCAAATTTAACCGGACTGGGTTAAGGTTGGCTTTCGACATTCCTATTTTTCCGGGTAGTTAATATTTCCCAGGTCTTCGCATGTTGGGGTAAGTTTTACTCCAAGGTAATCTATTGAGTTACGCTCCCACGATATTTCACGCTGGACAAATGGCATCTGCTCGGTTTCGGTGCTGGCCTATCCATGCCGCTCGCGTCTTTTGTTTGTTCAGGAATAGGCCCGGACACATCTCGATAAGCGTCCAGACATTTAAGGCATGCCCTAAAGGATTGACCGCAACCATCCATAATAATAGCTGTATCATCGGCTGGATCATAGGCTGGGATCTCAATCTCTGCGTTGCGTATGGTAAGCCCGGTAATGTCGCTACAGCACCTGATGTTTTGTGCCAGAGACTAAATTGAAATCAGGAATAGCAGCCAGCTGAGTGGACATCTTTGACGGAGACCTTTGGCTATCACGTATGGCTTTGACAGATGGCTGTTTATCTGCACGCGAACACTGCTCTGGATGACTCCGGTCTGATCATACATCAAGTTAACCCACTTCCGGATATTAGGTCCGAAACCCAGTGCTGTAACGGCACCTTTCAGATAACCCCAGTTCACCGAATCATATGCCTTGCGCCAATCGCAGAAGAGTGTCAGTCCAGGCGTATCGTGGATTTTTGCACACCGAATTGTGTCGATAATTAGCCGCACATTTTCGCCCATAAACCTCTCCGGAAGAAGACCTGTCTGGTCTGGTCCCATCGCGCCTGATATATGGTTGGCCTACCAATGACTGCGTGTCGTGCAATGCATTGTTGAAATACCCCGTGTGTCAGAATGGTCATTGTTGGCCAGCTGCTCTTGTCTCTTGTGCAGTGACTGAACCAACAAAGGCACTTAACATCAGGCTTGAATGTAATGCTGCCGTACTGTCAATAACCATATGCACTAAACCTCTTCTAGGCAACAACTGTGACTTGGCTCAAGTAGGCATGCTTGCTGATAAAGTTGGATTACACTGTTTGCATGACAACAAAATTCAGTGGACTTCAACATCACAAGTTCCTTTGGCAAATGCCTTGTCTCAGTGCGCCATCATAATTACACTGCTACATGGGTATGCAATCAACCGTCTCCTGAATTTTTTCCTATAAATGAATATTGAAATTACCGTCGGTTGTGTGCCAAATTTCGGTTTCCTAGAATGTTGTATGTTGCAAATGTAGTGGTTGTTGCTTCGTTGTAGTTTTTATTTGAACACACTGTCTCTCCAGCTTGCCCCAAATTGTGGTAACTGATGTATCCGCTCCAGCCCAGTTGCCGTTCAAGGTCAGTAGTCCTGCCGCGTCTCGGCCGGCCGGGCCGAACAAGGCGGCCCAGCCGGCCAAGAAGCGACACTTCTCCCGGGAGGAGGCTGGCAACGCCAAGACGGCACAGACCAAGAAGGCGAAGAAGTCGGGCTCCGGCTCCGACTGCGGCGAGGTGTCGTCGAGCTCGGACGAGCCCCGGCCGGGCTCGCCGCGCCGCCGGCCGCGCGCCCTGCTCGACCAGTTCGTGAGTGTGGAGCGGCCGCCGCCCGAGGTCTCCACCTCTTGCGACCTGGTCGACCTCACCGGCGAGGACAAGGAGAACCACGCCGCGCCGCCGGTGGCCCCGAAGCCGACCTCTGACCCGGCGGACGCGAAGCCGGCCCGCGACGAGCCGTGCCGCGCGCCGGAGCCGGAGAAGCGCGCGGACGGCGTCTCGGGCTCGCCGGCGAAAGGATCGGAGCTGAAGACGAGCCAGCGGCGCGCCTCCGCCGAACCAGCAGAGCCGGAGCGGGGTCCGGACGGACCGGCGAGCGCGCCAGACTCGGACGGGGAGGCCGATGGCGAGAGTGACGGCGAGGAGGTCGTCCTGCTGGACAATGAGGCCGAGCGAAAGGGTGGATCACCCGGCGATAAAGCCGGCAGGAAGGACACAACGCTCACAGCACCAAGCGCCAAGCTGGCGTCCTTGGAGAGGAAGAAGACACCGAAGCAGATAGAAAGAGAGAAGGTCCGGGCCAAGAGGGAGCAGGAGAGACAGGTCAGCGATACAGAATACCTCACCACATCCCTGTTTGTGCTCTGTGACGTGAAGTTTGCACACAGTACCGTACAAACTCTGCGCACGAAACACATGTGGAGGATTCCTGATTCGCGTCTCCTATATGAGTTTGGCGACCAGAATCTTGCTCAGGTCCTGTTTCTGGTAGTAACTTGAGGTACTTTCGTTCGCATATCGCTTTCAGGCGTACAGAGTATGCATAGGATGTACGCTGTCTTCGTCGTGAGGGCTTTACGACGCACTCGGCAGCGGAGGCGCCGATAATTGCGATGGAATGGTGCTTTTAGTTGTTATCAGTGCATCTGTTTCACTTCTTTCTTCCGGCTCATTTCCTTTCGAATGACTGAACTTTCCGTCGTATTTTGCTCACGATCGCTGGTTTTACAGGAAGAGAAACAGCGAAAGGAAGAAGAGAGGGAGAGGATTAAGAAAGAAAAGCAAGAGCAAAAAGAAAAAGAGCGCAAAGAAAAGGAAGAGAAGAAAGAGAAAGAGCGTCAAGATAAAGAAAAAGAAAAGCAGGAGAAACAGAAGTAAGTTTTCATTTTCACGCAATGGACGCGGCTTTAAATGCCTCTGGCCCGGCTCGTAACTATGCAGACGTTGTGCAATTACTTGTCTGTTTATCTAGACTTGTCGAGCACCAGAGTTTGTACCAGTTTCCTGATGGATGCTAGGCTTGAGCCAAAGCCTGCTTCCAGCGTCTAGTGCGTCGACGTTTGGCTGCATCCTCCGGATAGGCGATTGTCGGTGGACGATCGTTTCCTTTATCAACCTTCAGGTGCATTTTTTACAACATGGATTAGGCTGGCTGGTGGAGCTGAAGGAAGGATGTGTATCTGAGCTTTTGGAAAGGAAGGTATCTGCAGTCAAGGTTTTTGGCGCCTTACAGACAAAAAGAGACGGAAAGGCTGCAGAAGGAGGCTGAAAAGCAGAAGCGCGAGGACGAGAAGAAGCGGCTTAAGGAGGAAGAGAGGAAACAAAAGGAAGAAGAAAAGAATCGCAAGGAAGAAGAGAAGCGCAAGGCAGAGGAAGAGGAGCAGAGGAAGCTGGAGAAGGCCAAGTCGATGTTCTCCAGTTTCTTTGTGAAGAAGCCAAAAGAGCCCGGTGCAGAACAGGAAGGGGTGGATGAAGAAGAAAACAAAGCCTTCCAGCAGTTCAGGGTATGCGTCCTGTTTCATTGTGAAGTCGGTAATATTAGCCCAGCCTTTACAAGTGTTTGTGTCAGCGGTATGTGTATTATTAAGCATGCTATTTTCATGTTAAGTCCATATTTTATGTTTAGCACATATTTAATGTTAAGCACATATTTGATGCTTAGCACGTATTTTATGTTAAGCACACATTGTAGTGCTCATCGAAGTAGGAAACTGCTCACATCAGTTAAGTTCAGTCAACATCCTTGATAAGATTTAAAACCGTGACAAGCGTTCTGTTGTAAAGTAATAGAGCGAGCCTTGACAGCGCCGGTACTCGTCATCGAGGGATGTAGGTCACTCGTCAGTGCGGCCCTGCTGTGTGTTGTAAAAAGGTGTGGCCTACTGCCACGATGTGCCGTCCCATCTGCAGACCCATTCTCTCAATAAAAACGGGCAACGGGCATAAACAATGAAGGGCACTTGCTGTTCCCAGCGGAGGAGCAGTCCCACATGACATTTTCCGCCGGGACAGGGACATAGTTGGCGACGCGTGAAGCAGGATAAGGTCAACTCCAAACGTCCTCACGAAGCCAGGAACGGTAGTCTGGCCGTCCTTTGCCCCCTTCAGTCGGGGGAGGACGGCGGGCTGACCGTCGCCCCTGACCGCCAGGTGAAGGAGGACATGGTGCTGGCACCGGGCGCGCGGACGGCGCTGAGCCGGTGCCAGCGCAGCCAGCTGGAGGCGGCCGTGGCGGCGCCGGCCAGCGAGCCGCCGGCCCAGCTGTACCTGGCCGAGCTGAGCGCCGGGCGGCGGCGGCCGCTCACGCGCGGCCGCACCCTGCCGCCGCTCGAGAAGGACGTAGAGGTCATAGGTGGGTGGCGGGGCCCTGTGGCCGATCTCGTGTGTCAGCCATATGCCTGGGTACCGTCACTGGACCGTTGTGCACGGAGTGCTGATGTTGTGTGGCGATGGCACGCTGGGCCACTCCCCGTCCTCAGGAGGCCACGCCAGGGACTACCTGGACGGCTTGGGCACCGGCGTCACGCGCTCCTCAGCGCGCGTGACCACCACCCTGTCCTTAGAGGAGGACCGGGAGCTGGACAGCTTCGGACCGCATCGCGCTCTCCTCAGTTTGTTCGACCACAGCCCGTCCTCAGAGGAGGACGAGAAGCTAGACGGCCTTGGACCACACCGCGCTCTCCTCAGTGTCTGACCACACCCCGTCCTCAGAGGAGGACGAGGAGGACCGGGAGCTGGACGGCCTCGGCACCGACATCGTTCTCTCGTCGGCGGCGGCCAGCCATCGGCTGCGCTTCAAGCTGCTCATGTTCCACGAGAACCGCCGGCCGGCGTACTGGGGCACCTGGAGCAAGCGCAGCGGCCACGTGCGGGGCCGCCGCCCGCTCGGCCGGGATCAGGTGAGCCCGACGGGCCGGGCGCCGCGCGACCGTGCCCTGTCGTGTGCGGTGTTGAGGGGATCGAACCACGAGCGATGCGCGTCCGCGGTGTAGTGACGCGGCGTCCTCTGTCCAGAACCTGAACTATGACGAGGATTCGGACGACGACTGGGAGGAGGAGGATCCGAATGGCGAGAGTCTCAGCGGGTCGGAGAAGGTAGGTTGCGGCGGCGAGCCGTGCGAAGCTCGTGCGGTTGCCGAGCGGTGGAGGTGATGACAAACCTGGCGTCGTGGCATGCCTGCATACGGACGCCCGCACAGTTAACATGTTACAACTGCATCGACTGGCGTTCTGAACCTCTGATTAATCAAGGAGTCAAGACTATGCCGCTGTTAAAATACTCCCACCGTTGGTCGAGGGTCTCTGTCGTTAGCAAATTGTTGCCGGGTGGTTGACAATCGGAAATGGTGTTATGTTCGCAAGCACTGCTGAATGGAGCGAAGTATGAAGTCGTGATCGGAAATGTTGGGGCTTCGTTTTGGGGAATCTGCTGAAAGTGCTGACATTCGACTCAATTCTCCAGGAAGTGGAGTCTGAAGACGAATATGAGGTAGACAACGAGTTTTTCGTGCCACACGGATACCTCAGCGACGAAGAAGTGAAGGATGAGGAAGAGATAATGGTGAGACGATAGCGTTTGAGACCGATAACCCTAGTTGTTATGACGTTAATAAGATGCGAACACAAGTAAACATGTCAGACATCCTTTCCACGACTAGTTGAAAGTACTGGCCTTGCAGTAGGCGGAAAAGAAATGTCAGGCGCGTGTATGCGTTTTTGTCATCGAATGTGCACCTGCGTCTTGTGTGGCTATAGCGTTCATGATCAATGAAATGCATTCAAGCGCTCCCAGAGTGTTTGCTGTGTTAAAGGTTTCGATAAGATCGCCTGCTGTATATGTGTGGTTGTCTCGATTCCGCCACTGTCGTGCACGTCCGACGTCTGTCCGCGTTCAGTCGCCAGAGACGCAGAAAATGAAGTTGAAAGAAAAGGGAGAGGAGTTTGAGAAGCAGATGAAGAAGAAGACGACGGCCCTGAAGCCCCGTTTGATCGGCTGCGTGTGGCAGGACGACACCAACGTCGATCCGAGTGCGTTAATCGTCCTCTTTCTATGTCGTTTGGTCTGCCGAACTTGGATGACCGGCAACGGACACAGGACTTACCTTTCAGGGCATGGCGCGTCTGTCGTTTGGTCTGCCGAACTTGGGTGACCGGCAACGGACACAGGACTTACCTTTCAGGGCATGGCGCGTCTGTCGTTTGGTCTGCCGAACTGGGGTGACCGGCAACGGACACAGGACTTACCTTTCAGGGCATGGCGCGTCCGCGCAGTGCCGAAGCGTCCCTAGGCCCAAATAAATGACGGCTGTTCAATTGGCCAGGGGCGGCATCATTAATCCTTCCACTTGGTGCCATCCGCATGTTTCGTCCGCTGGGAAACAGGTCGACATTTGGCATGCTCTGCATTTGCCGCGATGGCATGCGTTATCGCCGACTTTCCCCCACGCCAACGACTGCAGCATGCGAACAGTTCTGCTGCATGCGTGTGCTCGGACCCTGAGGCGTGCTCGCCAGCCGCTGACCGGCGCCGTCCGCCGGCAGTGTACCAGCAGCTGGTGAAGCTGCTGCGGCCGTTCGCCGTGCGGCCGCTGTCGCAGCTGCCGGTGCCGACGCGGATCAGCGGCGGGGTGGCCGACCCGCTGCTGGCCGAGCCGTCGCCGGCCGCCACGCCCGGCTCCGCTCAGTCTAGCTGCAAGTTCCTCAAGAAGTTCCCCGACGAAGGTGGGTTGTCGTGGCTCTGCGGCCGGTGTCGGTGCATGGCGGAGGGGCTGGACTTCGGCCGCGGCGACCTTTGTTAGGAGGAGCCGCGGTATTCGCGCCGGGGGCTGGCAAGTGCAGTGCCCCGGACCGCCGCTTATGCTGGGGTTGCGCTGGTCTCACTCGTGACACCTCGCTTGAGCTGCGGATCATGTTCACCATGTAACTGGTCGAGCGTGCTTCTGCGCCGGACCGTCGCTGCCCGCTGCCCGCTGCCCGCTGCCCGCCTGTCGACAGTCCACTGACGTCTGCCCGCCCCGACAGCGCTGCTGCCGCTGGCCCAGCTGGTGCACGGCAGCACCCGCGCCAAGCCCATGCTGGTGCGCGAGTTCGCCAACTATTGGAAGCGCCGCGTCAGCCCTCTCTCGCCGCGCAAGTCGGATGCGGTGGCTGACACCCCGGCCGGCTCCAGCAGCCTCCTCTCCAAGAAGAAGATCGAGACCAAGCTGACCGAGATTGCGCTGTACGGTCGCTGCACGACGGAAGGCCCGCTGCTGGGCCGCTGCTGCTGGCTGGTGAAGCCGGACGTGCTGGCGGCGCTGCCGACCGAGCTGCCACTGCCCAGCGAGTGGAAGTGGACCACCAAGACGTGCGCCAAGCGGGCGGCGACGGCGGCCGCCGCCGATGCGCCGACGGCCGCCGAGCGGCCGCGCCCCGGTGTGGCGCTCATCACCAAGTTCGCCAAGGTTGTGACGCCCGAGGAGGCGCGCCGTGAGCTGCTCAGCCCGCCAGCAAAGCGGAAGATCATGCCGACCAAGCTCAGCGCGCCAGATTCGCCGGCCACACCGCCCGCCGGCCGGCCCGCCCAGCACGGCATCTCCAAGTTCTTCAAGGCCAGCCCGGTGGCCGCCGCCGGTCCCTCCGGCACTCCTGGACGCTCCGGCGCCGCCCCTGTGCTCCCCGCCCCTGCACCTGGAACCTCCAGTGCTGCCAGCGCCACTGGCTCGGACGCCGGCACCCCCAAGCGCCGCCTGGCGCCGACGCCGGTCGGAGCGTGCTCAGCCGTGCCGCCCGCCCGCCGCCTGGTGCCCACACCCGTGGCCGGCCCGGCAGCGCCGCGCCGCAAGGTGGCGCTCGTGTCGGTGCCACTCGGCGCGCCACGTACCGGCCCGTCGCAGCCCGCCGCCGGCCGAGGTCGGGCGGTCGCCGCCGCTGGGACGCCGGCGGCCGCCGTTACCCCGGGCGTGGAGACGATTACGCTGGAGTAGCGCTGGCGGACGCACTGCGAGGCGGAGTTCTGAGGCCTGTGTTTGCTGCTGACCCGTGGTCTATGGGCGCCGACGCTCCGCCGGTCTAGGGGCCGTTGGAAGTATATTTCAGAGGCGAGTGTTGTAAACGGCACTGCGTTCTGCGGCGCTTAGTCATGTAGTCTGGATACTGTAGTACCGTTTGTGCATGTTCTTTTTAGGATCAGTTCCATAGTTTATCGTGGTTTTTCAATAAATTTCCGGTATTGCCGACAGTTACCTGCTGGCTTTGCCTCCAGAGCCCCTTATTGTAAAGTAAATGCCGTTGTCAACTGCGCTGTTTTGCCACGACCCCTGGCAGGCCATCATAGGGCGTGGAGGCAAAAACATCGTAGGAAATAGTTCAGAATTGTAATTAAGCAGCAAATTTGCTTTATGTTTGTTCGCGATAGTGTTACTTGGGTGAGGAAGATGTGTGTGGTGACGGCATTTCGCTTTTTTGTGAACAGTCCGCAGGCCAGATGAGGTTCTGTGCTCCCGTTTGAAGCGTAAGTTCACTTGGAGCCCGGTCCGGCCGCCCCGCTTCCCACCAGGTCATGTCCTGTGAGCCTCAGGGCGCAGGACCACGCAGTTTCCAACAGTTAGGAACATAGTGCCTTAAAATGTCGCATAAGACGTTACGCATTTGCATGAGTACTGCTTGGCGAGTCGTTTTTTCAGCATTGCAGCATCACGAAAACTTGGCCACCCGCTTACCACTTGATGAGCGAAAGAAGTGCAAAGACTTCCGGATTGCGATTAAGATGAACAACTGACCGAGGCTGGTCCAGATCTCGGCGAGCCGGCGTCGCAGCGACACGACGCTATTAAATGATAATAGACGAAAACCAACTTCACGGCCTAGCCGAGCCACGTTTTTTTTTGGGGGGGGGGGGTGACAAGCTGGAGACAATTAGCACCCAGTACAAACTTCAGCCAACCACCGTCTCACACCGTCCGGTGTGCCAGCATCGGCCGGAAAACACGCAATGTGTAAAACCAAACCCAAGTAAAAGACGGCCGAAATCAAGAGAGTAGTCGCACACAGTAAAAGGTGATTACGACTGTCAAAAAAAATACATCCAAAACCTTTTCCTTACATTTTGGTTACCGCTGCCGAAACCGTAAATGAACTACATTAGCTGCTGTCGTTGAGTTACCAAGCATGCCCGGTCTCATATCCAGTCATTATTCACTGTTAGTAGTACGCAATCTCGAACTTTGAACTGGTTACGCAAAGCATGTTTTATAAGTTTAAAGATTGCATACATCCTACGTATCATTGAATTCCATTAGTGCACCTATTCAGTTATCACAAAAGGTATTTTGTGACGAATTGATCGAGCTATCGACATCGGTTGCTGGTGTCTGGCTGCGCTTTTTAGCTATTGTCATCATCTACCCCATACCCATACAACTGTTACCGCCTCTTTCGTCCCACGCCATACAAGGCGCATTACTGATAATAGTGGCCTGGGCTCATCAACCTCTCGAAGTTTGGGGTCTATCTTCTCGGAAGTCCAAAAAGCTCGTTATTGTGACCCAGGGGCGGATCCAGAGGGGTTGGTCCCGGGGCCACAGGCTCCGGGGGGCCCATAGTCGACCGAATATATGCAGTTTTCTCAACACAAAACGCAACAAAATTGGACATCTTTGGATTTCCAGGCTGCCAGGAACAGTTGCAAGCAAAAGTGAAGGGCCAACGAGAAGAGAGAAAAAAACTTCAATGACTGAAAAATGTGTTCATTGAGAAATTTCAGCCTTATTACGCTGTCCAGGGGTCCTATGCTGTTTCGCGGGACCTATATGCCCACCAGCAGGATGATTTCAATCATTAAGGGGCATTCCACGTTGCCCTTCATTTCTTTGCATTTGCTCGGAGGGCCCTGCGCTGTTGATCGGGCCCTTCCTGTTAGCGCGCCGGGGCGCTCTTGTCAGGCAGGTCATTCCACAGACTCTTTCCATTCGCCAGAAAGGCTCTGTGGGCTATAGCCAGGGACCCATATGTCAACCCGCCGGGTATTCTCAGTTGCTCGGGACCCCTTTACGTTGGTTTCGGTTTCAGTTTGTCGGGCTCATAGTGAGGCACCGAGACACTCGATGCTCAGGGACCCTCCACTTTGATCAAGGGCTCTTTCCCTTTAACCTCATTTTCTGAGGGCTCTCCGCTCTTGTCAAGGCCCTTGCTGTTAACTTGCCCGGGCGCTCTTGATCGTACAGGGGTATTAATTCATGGTCTTGGGTAATTCCCCTTTGCAAGGGTCCTGTGCTCCGGCCGGGGCCTTATATGCCGACCCGCCAGGGCACTACTGGTCGTTTAGGGGCACCACGTTGGTCTTGGGTTCTTCTTGCTTGCTCTGAGTACCCTAAATTTGCTGACGGGAGCCTGTTTGTTCGCCTCCTGTGGGCACCTATGATCGCTCAGGTTTCGTTCCTGTTGACCTTGGTGCCTTAGCCTTTGAGCAGCAGTCGGATGTGCGCCGATGAAGTTTTGCTCGCCATCGCCGAACGTAATTTGACGTGCCGCCGACGTCGTATGTGCTGTTTCCCTTGGCTATTGGGCGGTGGCTTGTTATACTAATGCATCACGTTCGTAAGACATTTTGAATGTCAGGATATTGTGCACTCCTTTCCCACAATGGAAAATTTCTGCATTGGTCATCAACCATCAGCTGATTACATCGCCCAGCGGGCTATCCGTGAGTAAGCTAGAAATGAAGTTTGTTCTTGGTTTTGATGGTATTTAGCAACCAACTTGAGTTTACATTGCTTGTTTTTCCGAAAGTCAGCGTCAGAATCACAGGATCTAACATGATCTGTAGAAAACGAGTGGGCTTGATCTATGTGCATGTGTAGCATGCCTAGCTTTGTAATGCTGCGCACTGAGATGGGCTTCCGTTTTACTAATATATATATATATATATATATATATATATATATATATATATATATATATATATATATATATATATATATATATATATATATATATATATATATATATATATATGTGTGTGTGTGTGTGTGTGTGTGTGTGTGTGTGTGTGTGTGTGTGGGTGTGTGTGTGTGTGTGTGTGTGTGTGTGTGTGTGTGTGTGTGTGTGTGTGTGTGTGTGTGTGGGGTGTGTGTGTGTGGTGTGTGTGTGGGTGTGTGTGTGTGTGTGTGTGTGTGTGTGTGTGTGTGTGTGTGTGTGTGTGTGTGTGTGTGTGTGTGTGTGTGTGTGTGTGGTGTGTGTGTGTGTGTGTGGTGTGTGTGTGTGTGTTTTATACTATTCATCTACAAATTAAATGGTCGCACTGCGAGGATATTTTAGAGGGGGGCTCCAAACTCAAGGGGGCCCACTGTGTTTCGTGCCTCCCCCCCCCCCCCGCTTGACCAAATCCTGGATCTGCCCCTGTTGTGACCGGTGTCTTTAGTGTCCTCGGTTTTAGCAAGCGCTTCCGGCTAATGACAGCGTTTCATGTTATGACATGCTGCTCACGAGTCGGGCACCGGAGACGCATAACAGCGTGGATCACTCGCGTGTTATCGACATGTCTGGCATTTCAGCAGGCACCGCTGAGGCACGTGACATCGGGATGCGACCACTTCCAACCCATCCCCACCGTCGAGTGTACGAGCGCGCGGCCTCCAGAGCGACGGCGAGACTGCCCTTCATGACCCGCGGGCAGTCAGGCAGGCAACCCACGGGGATCGCTGACTCCCAATCCCGGTGTGAAGAACGCGCGGCACTACAGATCATAGGTGACGGGCTAGTCGAGCGCACGATAAGATTTGGAACCATTTATTGAGACTGGAACAAATACAGCATGAGCATGCAGATAAATAAAAGTCCACGACACAGTAATAATCCGGCCATCGGCATCAGGTCGGCGCCGGCGCGGTGTCCGCCGAGGCTAACGTGCGATAAAAGCCTACATCATTAACAAATATTGCGCAGACGGGTCTAGGAGGAGGATTTCGCAAGGGTCAGAAGGCAACGCCCCGAGCCATGGTGTGATCAGCTTGCTTGTGCCGCCGCTGGGAAGGCGGTACTGTAACGTAACACGCGGCCGAGCCCTATGCCATCCGACAGGTCGCGCAGACACGCCCCTGGTCATCGCGCGGCCGGCTCTCCGGTGGCTGGAGGCCTGACGGGTGCCGCCGGCCAGCCACTCGCCTGAGGCGCGCGGCCGGCTCTCCGGCGGCTGGAGGCCTGACCGGTACCGCCGGCCAGCCACTCGCCTGAGGCGCGCGGTCGGCTCTCCGGTGGCTGGAGGCCTGACGGTACCGCCGGCCAGCCTGACGGGCCTCGCCTGAGCCTGGGCCGGCCACTCGCCTGAGGCGCGCGGCCGGCTCTCCGGTGGCTGGAGGCCTACCAGGTACCGCGCCGGCCATCCATCGCCTAGGCGCGGGGTCCGGCTCTCCGGTGGCTGGAGGCCTGACGGTTGCCGCTGGCCGGCCACTCGCCTGAGGCGCCGGGGGCCGGCTCTCCGGTGGCTGGAGGCCTGACGGGTGCCGCCGGCCGGCCACTCGCCTGAGGCGCGGGGCCGGCCCTCCGGCGGCTGGAGGCCTGACGGGTGCCGCTGGCCGGCCACTCGCCTGAGGCGCGGGGCCGGCTCTCCGGCGGCTAGAGGCCTGACGGGTGCCGCCGGCCGGCCACTCGCCTGAGGCGCGGAGCCGGCGCGACGTGTACCGAGCCCCGTTAGTGGCGGGACGGGGAGGGGGCACCGACTGGTGCCGTGATGTGACCTGGCCGACTGCCGGAGCGGGGCCGGCCACCCCCTCGTGCCCCCCATGACTAGCCGCCCGGCGACGGACCAGCCGGATCTCGAGCACTGCGCAGTCCCAACACCGAGAGAACACGCCTCCCCCGCACTCTACAGGCGGCGCGCTGCCGGACACTCCGCCACCGGTGGACGGCACGCGCGCAACACAAGCGCCCTCGAACGGACACGGACACCACCCAGAACCGAATCACCGCACGCACGCGCGCGCGAGGAGGACCTATGACTAGTCTACTGCCGACCCCCGTTCTACGGAGCCCAGGCCGCGGGCGCCGACTACTGGGCGAGCCCCACCCGCCAGTCGTCCGCAGCGTGATCGGCGGGCGCTGAACCTTGCTCGGCCTCAGCTCGCCGGCCGACCGCGCCCTGGCGCGCCGCACTCAACTAACGGATGCCTCGCTGGCAGCGACAGCACGGCGCCGCTACTTCCGCTGGCGGACGTCGCCCTTCGACTCCGGCCTGGGGACAGGGAGAAGTTGCCAGCGGTCCCACCGAGACATGCTAGCGGCAGGTGCTGCCCCGTCCTCCGGGTGAGGAGAACACGAGACACCGGGGGGCTGCGCATTCGGTTACACCAAGCGCTTGGTGCGAAACAGCCGACCACCGTAACGCATCTGTGGCGATGAACGTGAGTCAGAGCACTCCCATTGCCGTCAGCCAGAACACTCGCCATGCCTTACCAATGAACGTCTCTTCGCATGTATGCGCATGGGCATATAACCATGCACCACACGCCGGCTGGAAACTGGTCAGTGTAAACACATTTGAGTGACTGTAGGAAGGTGCCGGCTGACTGTACGGTCAACCAGTTGAACCCACGGCGCCGACCGCCGCCCATCCTACACGCGCCACGCCCCTCGCCAACCAGCCGCCGCCGCCGCGCTCACCTGTCGTTGCCGTGGTCGGTATCGCTGTCGTCCATGTCCGGCTTGCTCTTCTTCTTCTCGTAGATGTAGATGATGGCCGTCAGCAGCACTACCTCGGCCACGATGCCGATGAAGGGCCACAACGCGGCGTACTTGTCTGCGGCGAGCGCCACCCGTCGGCTATTACGCTGTCACGACAGATGGCACATACACGGCACGCGCAGTCACTGGACCGGCACTGGGTGTCACGCTCGCCCCGCAACAGGTTCACGACCAGTGCGGCGTCCTAGAGCACACCGTTGCGTGCGAGAACGACGGAGGGATTAAAAAGAAGCGCCGGTCAGTTCAAGCACCATCACACCAGCCATGGGAACAACCATCGTTCTCCCAGTGTCCTAGGCTGATGAGGAGGCACCATTCTATGAAGCAGCAAAGCGCGGGTCTGGCGGGTGCCGTCTACTGTGGGTGATGCCAAAGCGGCCGTGTGAAATCGGGGCATGCCGCTGCTCGCCGGTGCCTCCAAAGCCAGCCGTCGCCGGGAATTTGGCGCAGAAAATGGTCCCTCAACAACGCATGGACAGAGGCTTAGGGTAGGCCCTCGAAAGTTTCAAGTCGCATATTAACATTTGCTTGTCTCGTAAACTATCCGTAGCGAGTAGGGGCTTTGAAGCATACCACAACCAGCCTTTGAAGCACTATAACAATGACATATAGCACTGCTCCCCCCCCCAAAAAAAAACTAAGCACACACGGTACCACAACCCCCGTTCAGGCCTCGGCGCCCCGGCACTCCCCGTCCAGCAGGTCGGCGCCCGGGCCCCTGCGCCCCGGCACTCCCGTCCAGCAGGTCGGCGCCCGGGCCCCTGCGCCCCGGCACTCCCGACCCAGCAGGTCGGCGCCCGGGCCCCTGCGCCCCGGCACTCCCGACCTAGCAGGTTGGCGCCTGGGCCCCTGCGCCCCGGCACTCCCGGTCCAGCAGGTCGGCGCTCGGGCCCCTGCGCCCCAGCACTCCCGGCCCAGCAGGTCGGCGCCAGGCCACCGCCGCGTCGGCACTACCTTTGACGCGGACGAGGATGCAGTCGTGGGCGGCGTTGGCGATGTTCTCAGCGTGACAGCAGTAGTCGCCCGAGTCGTCCGGCCGGATCAGCCCCTTCAGCACCAGCTTGGCCTCAGGCACGCCATCGTCGTTCGCCCCCAGAGAGAGCCGCGTGCTCGAGTTGCTGATCTTGAACACGTCCTCGCCGTCTGCGGCGGCGCGCCGGCGCGGGTCAGCCGGAAGCCACCGGGTCAGGCTCAGGCGCCCGAGCGCGGAGATTTAGAGGACTCATGGAGGCGAAAGGAAGCAGGCTTGGTGAGACGGTTAATGAACACCGATTTCTACACTACCGAACATCACTAATGGGGACCCGCTAACGAAGAACGACTGCGGTTCCGCCAAGTCCAACAAACAAGGGTCTGTTATTCTGTCCCAGGCAGTATATCAAGGTCGGTATTTTCACTAAGAAGCGTAGCTCGGTCTGACATGTTAACAGATAACCGACAGTCCTCCTATGTAAGCAGGGGCCCCGTTTCTGACCACGGACGTCCTCCAGTCGGGGCGGGCCGGCTGCCGTGCGCCAGCCAGGCCGACATTGCTCCCGACAAAAGTGGCGCACGCCACCTGTCTGCACGTGGACGTGGGCTCTGGTCAGTGGCGCTCCGGCCCCGGCGGGCAGGTGGCCACTGATCCCACCGGCCTGGCGGCCCGACTCAACTGAATCGACAACACACGGGACACGGAGAGGCGTCCACCGGGATGCTGCAGTGCACCAGTCCGGCACACAGCCACACGCCGACCGTCAGCTTTGGCGGGAATAGCCCTGGGATCTGTCACCGCCCGCTCTGACACAATTACACCTCTACGGACAAGAACACGGCGAGACAGCACAAAAACACGTCTCGGTTCACCCGCCACGGTCCCCTCACGCGTCTACCATACACACACTTGTTTCGCGTTCATTTGTCTCCAAGAAAAACACATCAAGGGAGTTAGAATCCCCCTCCAAGCATCCAAACAAAGTTACCCTGGGCTAACCTTGACTAGGTTTATTCAACTGACTCTGTCACACCTGACCAAGCCAACAGCCCCTGTAGCCTCGGTTCAGCCCGAACCCCGGCGAGTGCGGCGGCCTGGAAGCCGGCGCTGGCTCACTTTTGGTCCAGGTGATGGTGGGCGTCGGCTTGCCGAACACGCGGCACTTGATCGAGAGGTCTTCGTCCTCCTGCTTGTTGATGGACTTGGCCACGTGGCGCACCGTCACGTTCGCTGCAACACGACGCAGCCGTCACGCCTCTCACCAGGAGACCACGCGCACCGGCACAGAGCGCGGCAGCCGGAGCAACGGCGTCACCAGACACCAGACGGACGAACAAGCCGCCATCACCCAGCGGAAAGCGCACCACAACGGCGTCAGTAGATACCAGACGGACGAACAAGCCGCCATCACCCAGCGGAGAGCGCACCACAACAGCTCATGCCACGACGTGACGTCCCCGAGCAACGAACGGCGACAACGGTTCTGACGACACGTCGTAACGACGGCCCCTATTTCCGACGCTGAGTTTCCCCTCCTTGGTGCAGACGCTTGGCATACCCTGGTAACGCACGTGTGACCCCCAGCGGCATCAGCCCAGCCGGGGCGGGCTGCGGGCTCAGCTGCCCGACGTGCCCCGTGGAGCGGAGCAGCGGCCAGGTCCGCGCGCGGCGCCGGCGCACTCACTGACGACGTGCAGCGTCTCCTCCAGGTCCTGGCCGCTGATGGCGCGGGTGGCGAACACGCAGGTGTAGTTGCCGGCGTCCTCCTCGCGCGGGCCCTTGATGGTCAGCTTTCCCTGCTCGACGACGATCCTTTTGTCGGCCTTGATAGGCTGGCGCGGCGCGCCCTCAGTCGACTTGAACCTGCGCAGACGGCGCGAGCAGTCAGCGGCGTCCCTGGCGAGGCGTCCGGCCCGCCGGTGGTCATAGTGAACCCGGTAGCTCACCAGTCTGATATACACGGCGGACAACATCCGCTGCGCCACTGGTCTTACGATGACACGCGTGGAAACAAGGGACACTGCCTACTGCAATGTCCGACAAATCTTTGGCACGCACAACGTGTTAGTCCGTGAACCCTTACCATAAATCATCAGCCCAGATTTTGGAAACATTTCACCTTCACCTACAGCTGACGCCCTCGCCTATGCGGACAGTGACCGCGAGGGATACGTCACGGGGGTGGGGTCATGCTGGTGGTGAGACAGGGCTTCGCAGTAGCCCACAACCTCCGAAGCTACCTCTTCCAAACAAGGTCGTTTGCAATCGTGCGGAGTGCGCAATACGCAGCCCAGACTCCCCTGCGTGTTCAGAACCAGCCCGCTAAACTCCTAAATGTGTGTCCTCGTGCGTGACGGAGATAGATGGCCTGTTCTTTCCCGTATGCAGAGGTGTCAGCCCTCCTCGCTGAGCGTCACCAGTCCTCGGTCTGCCTCCTCTGTGCTCCTCCCGACTGCATGTGTTGCGGGTGCAGTGCCGCAGCACACATTTTATTTCCCGAAAAATGAAACTCAAAAGCGGAAGTATAGGCGAGAGGCATGGTACGTTGGATACGAGTTTAAGTGCAGACGCGCAAGGGGCTTTCAGCGTGGCACTTCTTGCTGAGCGCTTTTGCCTGGTTACCTCTGAACCGACCATAGCTCAGAACAAAGCATACAATTGCGAGGTACGTCCGCAACGTTCCCAAACGCGGACGAGTGGTGAAAGGAACGTGGTGAGAAATACGGCCAACGTTCTTTGCGGGCTGACCTTCTTTAATGAACCCATGACGGCCTCGCGATGAGGATGCGCATTGCAAGCTGTTGACCTGAGCCGAATCCAGTGTTGTCAAATCGGCGCTGTTCTCTGGCGAGCGTTGTGGAGCCCACCACACCCATCATCCTCAGGTCTGTGTATTGTTTTAAGCCGGCGTCGCATCGGTCAGGGTGACCCCCAACGCGTCCCGAACGGCGGCAAGGCCGTCCCTCCACGGCCCTCTAGCAGGCCACTGTGACGGCCCCGCGGCGTGACCGCTCCCCGCCCGCTGGGGGGACGTGCCCGGCTCGCTGTGCGGCTGTGTTTACTCAGTAGGCGGAATCGTGGACACAACTGCATCGGCAGCTGCGGGCGGCCAGCGGGGGCGACGGCAGGCGGACCCCGCGCCGGTACCTGCCGCCTCCCAGCCGAGCGCAGAGCTCAGTCACCACGGCGGCTCACCAACGCTCTCGAGCAGCGCGACGGCCGGCTATCAGCACGCCCGGACAGACCGCCCCAGGTGGCCACTCGTGCACTCCCCGCCGAGGGGGTCCGTGACGTCACGTGAGGCGCTCAACTGATCGGGCCACGTGCAGAGGCACCATGTTGGCTGCCGGCCAGCCGCGCAGCCGGGCGGATCATTCTCACACGGTAATCCCTGAGCCAAGAGACGACCGACGGCACAAGCCGTTGCGTGCAGCGCCGCTTATTGCATGATGAAGCCCAATTGAGGGTGGAGGGTAAAAGACGAATTAATTTAGAGATAACAAGATCGACGATATAGCACATTACGCTTACGTAATGAACACGAAAACGGCAGCCATTTTCACGGTACGGCCGAGATCGCTTGTCGGTCCTTTTTCCAACAACGGCAGAAACCGTTCTTCACAAGCGGGTTAGTCGTAATGCGTGCTTTGTAAAACGCCTATATAAACGTTTCGAATGGCCTTTAAATGAAGCTGGCGCATTTTTCAGCGGTTCAAAGCACCCATTTTAGATCAGATTTTCCAGAGCTTGAACACGAGACTCCGCCGCCAGGGTTTTGAAACATCGTACGGAAGCACATCCGACCAGCGCCCAGTCCACTGCGATCCTCCGGGCGCGGTCGTGTTTCAGCGCCCCAGCTAGGCGCGGGTCGGCCCTGGGCGGCGGCGCCCCGCCTGCGGCCGGCGCCGGAGGTCGTGGCCGTGCGACTGGGCGGCGCGCTTTCACCAGCGGGCGGCGCGTGTCGGCGCCTCCGCCCTCCGGCCGGCCGCCGTGAGCAGCCGCTGCCGGCGCGCCGTCCGACACTGGCCAAGTTGCGAGGTCTCCCACAGTGGCCTTCCCCGGCGGAGAGCTGTCACCGTGCGGGAATCACTTGCCACGCTTGGTCTCAACTGAGGTCGCAGCTTTTCTGTTCCGACCTCCGATGCTGATTTGCGGCAGTGACGGTAGCGGTAGCGGACTGACTGGCGGGGTCAGACCCCGCGCTGCACATGACCTTGACGATGACGCACCCCTAACAACAGCACGTCGAATTACGATTGGTAATTACGTTCGCCGTACTAAGTGTGGATTCTGCTATGGTGCCACGTTTTCTTCCGACTCTCATACCACCACAATCTGTTACCAATTTAAGTGTGCAACATCGGGGTGCGGGTGGGTCAAGGGAGGTGCACGGCGCTGGGCCAGACTTTACTCCAGAGCTCAGCTGCTGATCCCACGCAGAAGACCCCATCCGCTTAAGAAGCTTCCATAACAAAGGAAGACAGATTTTCGGTCGTCACCGGCCACCTACCACGTTTTTTTACCTGTGTTCAGGCTCCGTGTCTGGGTGCGTACGTAACTGTGCATACGCCTGACAAGTCTGTGCCAGTGGAACGAATACGACTCTTCGGCATCCAGACCTCACAATCATACAAGCGAAAGAACTTTTAGGGACATCAGGAAACCATCTTTTCATTGTGCCTAAAAATAATAAGAAATCATGAGACAAAGGCCAGTAAAAACCACCGTCGCCATGGCTGGGTTGCCATTTCCAGCCCAGGGTGGGTGCGGATGTTTAAATTTCAATTGATGCAATGTTCTAATTGGTATGGTGTTCGCTGTAATTTAAGCACGCCGCCTCCCAAGTCTCCCAACTTTCAACCGCCCAGCGACCGTGACGGTACAACACTGCACACCAACACATCGCCACATCACGAGTACGAGGGTTGACTGTGAGTGGTCACAACACTCGGGGGGGGGGGGGGAGGCAGACTTCTCCGAACCCCTGCTGACACGACAGCGAACCGTGAGCCAAGCACACAGCACGCCCATCCTGCCGCGCGACCCACGCACTATCACGCATCCGGACGAGTCCAGTCGTGGCCTGACGTGTACTGCACCCCCCCCCCCCCCCTCCCCCCTCCCGAACACCGCCGCTGCCACGTAACACGCTCCGGACTGCCGTAACGCGCTCTCTCCCGCGCCCGGCCGCACGCCTTCCGCCGCCCACATACCAGGAGACGTTGCCGCCATCCACCTGCGTGGCGTTGCACTCCAGCATCAGGTCGTCTTTGCCGTCCAGCACCACCAAGCCGTTCGTGTCGTCGGCGTTTGTCTTGATCATGTCGGCTGCAACGGGCCGACGCACCGCACGTCAATCGGACGCACGGAACGGTCGTCAAACGGCTGGACAGAACGGGCGTTAAACGGCCGGACAGAACGGATGCCTGACAGCCGGACAGAACGGGCGTTAAACGGCCGGAAGGAAGCGTTGAACGGCCAGAAGGACGGGCGTTAAACGGCCGGACAGAACGGATGTCCGGTCGGACTCCAAACGACCGGCCCACCATGTGGAAGTAAAGTCAAACGGTTCCGTTCTTTTTGCTTTTCAGTTTCATTTTGCCTCGCATCGCACCGCAACGCTATACAACCAAAAGTGGTAGGTATGGGGCGGCTTTAAGGGATGGACAGGATGCTCAACGCAAAACTAGTGGACGCGACGGAAGTAAACAAGCACGACAGCCACGCAGCAGTCCTGGTGTGTTGATTCAAAAATGAGAAGCTGAGGTAAAAAGCATTGCTTATAGTGCCTGATCAGGGTAGGACACAGTGGGAGGCTCGGGAATAAACAACGCGCCAGTTACTGCGAGACCGGATCATGCTATTCCGACAAGTGCTGCCAAAATGCCTCGGTGTTTGCATACATAATAAAAACTATGAAATAACATCAGTGTTGCCGGGAAGTGATCGCAGTTTGTCTGATGTCTGATTAATCGCAAGAATGAGCCAAAGTGTCATTGAATTGTTAATGAGATGACAAGACATTATCGACTTGGCCATCACATTCCGGACTTGTGGGCATCAGAGCTGACATAGCATGCAAAGTTATAACTTAACAAATCACTCAGACACAACTGCACGCCACGCGATTATTACAGTAAGTTTCCAGAGGATGCGGCGGTTACTTGCGCCAGGAAGCGCACAACAACCACATTTGTCTTTTAAGCTTATGGCCTCCGCGAACAGGACTAACACGCGATGCGTGTGACCGCTTGTTCACATTTGTGTATAAATGCGAGAGGTTGTGAAAACTCGAGCCATTAACTCCATAAGCAAACATTTTATACGTCTCGTCACCGCACATAGTCAAACATTGCCCAATGAGCTGGGCAACAGAACTGCGCCGGACACACCGTCAGTGACTGTTTTTCCGAGAGCCGAGTTACAGCAGACACGACAGAGTCCATACCATCTAACACCAACGCATCTGACGCAGTTTGTTCATTTACCGCCTTTAGTGACTATAGCTTGACACATACTATAAAAACTTCACCATCTTATATTACTATAATATTCTGCTATCCCCTGAGAATTTCAACTAATCTATTCAAGTATATTTTTGGCGGTGGTGTCAGTGTGATTCACGTGCTTCATGCAACAGCCCTTTTCAGCAGTCTGCAATCTGGTGCATGATACACAAAACGATGTGCTTCGAAAACGGACCTTTATGATCCACGCAGGCAATTGGCAAGCTTCCTTACCAAACCCTTCCCTGACTCCCTCCCCGTGCACGGGAAATGAGACCTGCGAAGACGACTCCTAAGACCCCCATCTGGGCCGCGTGCCCCATTACAAAACGCCGTCCATAAGTCGCAGCCTATGGCGTCAGAGGCCAGTGCCTCACACCCGTTCCTACGGCTTGGAGAAAAGTCGCTTGTGTATGACGTAGGCATACACAAGCGACTATGATGTAGCCACATGCGACGCCATACGTTGCAGCTTAGGCAGGCACTCTGCCTATGGTGAGCGCGGCCCAGATAGCCATCCAAGATTCTGCCGGGCTAGCACGCCCTCTGACTGTACCCGCAACCTGCCGGCAGTCAGTGCGTGCCTAGCCGACCTGCGGGGCAAGGCCGCTCGGCCCCCCCCCCCCCTTCCCCCAGCGGCCAGCGGTGGCGTCCTGTAGTGGACAAGCATGGCAAGCGTCCACATGCCGCGTGGACAGCGCAGCAGAGAGGATTCCACAGCTGCCTCCCGCTTCCCACGGTCCCGCTCCCGGCTTCTGAACCAGCCGGCGTCTCTTCAGACCTCACATATCCGGCACTGTCATTGACCAGTGCATCGGTCACGGTTTGCACTGAAGCAGCCACTGAAAGCGGCCCCGGGAGGAGCCGCACTGGGCCCGCTAGCGGTCGAAGCGCCTCCCCTCATCGGCCAGCGCGAGCGCGCAGGCATCGTCCGTCCGGGAGCGTCGGCCGCGCTCGAGTCGCGCGACAACAGTGGCCGCCGCGTGGGCCGACCGCGCCGCTGACAGTGCGGCCGGCCCGGCTTCCAGCGCCTATTATTAGTGCCGGCCGGACCACGGCGGTGCCAGCGCGCTGTCCGCCCCACCGCCGCCGCCGGCCAGGGGCGACAGCGCGCCGGCCGACCCCGACCCCGCCGGCGGGCACCCGGCGGGGTCACGCCAAGTTCCACCGCTGGGTCGGGGCGATGCTAGAACCGCTCAATCCGGCCGGGCCAAAATCAGTCTGCAGCAATGCAGAAGTCATCCCAGAACGAGCAGCAGCTGTCAGTACTGGGAACTGCTGGCCACCGACAGCTGCTGTGATTTTCCCTGACGTTGCCGTAGGCATCGCGCCAGATCTGCTGCCGCGACTTCGGAGAGGATTCTGAGTCTCCAGATCCGGGGGCTGTAGATTCGACTTTGAGAAAACAAGCAATGCACAATGCTGTGCTCGACCGGCCACCAAACACGAGTTGGAAACAGGCCACGATAGCCAACCACCACAGACCGGCCAATCGTGCTCAGCACATCTTGTCCCAAGCCATTATCCATTCGTGCCATCCGCCCTGGACAAGCTGCTGCTGAAGACGAGCGCTTCGGACGGCCCCCTGATTCCACTCGAGGGGCACGTGCTGACGTGACTAGGAACGAGGCGGAACTGCGCCGCCACCGCCGGACCTGGCCGAGCGTGGCCGCCGGTCGGTTCCGTGGGGTCCTCCGCGACAGCGGGCGCCGGGGGGACCGCGGTAGCCGGAACTCTCCCACGTTACCGCCTTTTCGCCCGCTCGGGCGAGAGTCAGTCGTTCCGCTAGTGGTAGCTAGGCGTGGCTGCGTCGGCGCCAACCAACAGGCGTCTCAGAAGGAAACACTTATAGCCGCAGGTGGGAGCGCCTTCCCCACGCGAACATGACGCGGTTGTTTCGCCGGGCTGCGGTGGGCCGGGCGGTCACACGTAACTGCTCGATCGGCCGCCTCCCGCGGGCACGGAATCCGGGCCAGATGGCTGCATCGCATGCAGAGCGGCACCCACGGGGACACGAAACACGGAATCAGAGCCAGACCGAGCCGCTGGAACGCGCGGGCGCGCGGCCAACGCGGGGCCAGATCAAAAGCATTCAGCCGAGCTGATTAATAGCGCGGGACGTCACGCCAGCCTCGCCCGGCTCGCGGGCCAACTGTTAGTTGCGTGGGTCGCACACAGATGTCGCTAGTCTCGCCTTACCGCTGAGCACCTGCACCGTGTACCAGTTATCGACGAACGAGGTGCAGCGGTACCGTCCGGAGTGTTCATGTCTGGCGCGCGCCACAGTCAGGTTCGACTGCAGGTAGCCGTCGGCCTCCACCGTGCTCACCGCGAACTCGGCCCCGTCCGGCGGCACCGGCCGGCCGTTCAAGTGCCACTTGATCTGGCTGAAGGCCACCACGCGGCACGCCACAAACAGGCGCTCGCCCTCCAGCACGAACGCCGGGCCCGAGCCGGCGTAGTCGGCCACGTCGGCGCCTGCGGACCAGCGGCCGTCCGGGCCAGGTCACGGCCCGTGCCGGCGCCCGCTCACAGGGTAACCTTCCCCCGGCGGGAGGCCGTCGGCCCGCGCCCACAGTCCCCTTCGCCGCACTTGGCGCGCGATTCTGGTGATGCCGTGGGCCCGCATCAGCTGCAGCCTTTGGCCCAGGCAGTTGCCATGCCTCAGAATGGTGATTAGGGGTGAATATATATATATATATATATATATATATATATATATATATATATTACTGAATGACTGATATTCATCATATATCAGGTCCTTTACATCATGTGTGGATGGATACTCAAAGCGAGCTTAATGGCAGCACTCCCAATTAGGTATAATTATTGTTTCATGGCAAGCAAATGCATCTACCCACCTTGATGACAGTTGTCATGACATATCATGCTTAATTTCCTCTTTTAACTTTGCTGCACAAATATCATGCTATAGGCATATGCATTTTGATTTTCACTGAAGGTTAGAGCCCACAGCCTAGATGCCAGAAAGCAATTAACTTATACTTTTAAACTGCCTTTTAAGCACATTTTTCATGGCAATATTCTGATGCAAATTAAAAGACTAGCATCCAATACATCTATGTGTAACAGGAATGATATGCTCTATGTGTCCAGTATGCAAATTCATATGAAACAACAAAAAGTTGCCTTGCATACCTATTCTGTTAATAGAGAACCCACTTCTGTGACAATGCCATTTTTAATGTGAAAAAGCAAGATCTTAGCCAATGAAAAAAGCACCCATGAGCACATGGTTAGCAACAACTATAAACTACTGTCATAATAAAAAATATCTGTCTAGGAATCCATGTCTTATTTTGCCAAAGCCATCACATTTAGCCATATTGTCATAAATACTGTGATGATTATCTCAAGAAATGCTGATATTTTTTCCATACATAACACAGTGCATATTAACATGTTACCCTTTCATAACTGACAGAACTAAGGATTACTGCTCAAATTTGTACCATGCTGAAAGCCTATGAACATGAAGGCACAATCTAGGTGACAAAGCAAGATGTCATTGATACATTGTGCTTAAGCTGCAGCAGCTGCATTTTGTACAATCAATATTTCAACAATCAGAAAAATATATATGCACAATGGAAAAACCGTGGTTGACCAGGTACTTACCATTACATGTTACCAGTAGCAATGGGAACAGGATGCTAGTGATGAGCTGCATGATGATTTTGCTTTAAAACAGCCTATGCAGAACCACTATGTATGCTTAGGACAGCCCAGCATCTACCTTGGTTGTCATCAATGAACCTAAAAAGGAGAAGCATTGTCAGAAATATTACTACCATATGATCAGGCAGAAGGAAACATGCAGCACACAGCTCCTTGGGAGTTTCCAGCTTATTCCTGCAGTGGGAAGTCTAAGAACAAGTACTGGAGACCAGAGAGCTGCGTTCAGAAGAGACTGACACAACACTCCAACCAAAAGACCTGAGGTGGCATTCATCACGACCCCCACAACCCACGTCCAAACGATGTGCCGTCGCTCCGAAATAAAAAATATATACCGGCCCTTCAACACTTCCGTCCGCATCTTATCCCATATCAAATGATCACAAAGAACACCTTTGTTTTCCCATGTGTACGAGGACATCACACGATATACACAACAGTAATTTCGCCAAATGTCACGGAGACACTCCCCATCCAACCCACCTCCCAACAACGGACGAACGGGACAAGCGGACTTCCTACGAAAACTGCCGAAGTGGAGAAAAAGGAAAACCACTTAATTTTTTACCTATTAGCCCATTCCAAAAGTATTCGTGCTTTACTAAGAATTGCTTCAATATAACATTAAAAATTTTCAAAAATTAGTATCTGAGCACGGTAAAGGCATCCCATAAACATTACAAAATATTGCAAAAACAGCCACATTTCAAGGTTTTTTTATCACGTAGCCCAATATGGTATCAATATTCTTCGACGATAATAGTCAATGTGAAATAGACGCAACTGATGCAGGAAATGGCGCGGGCAGAATTCTGGCTATGAGGATGTGTGTCTGATTGGTTGGGACGCGGGAGACGGGAGTGCAGGTGCTCGAGGGTGCATAGTGTGGCAAGGAAATAAAGCAGTCTGCCTTTACTCATTTTAGGTAACTAATTTGAAAGTTTTACTTCTCAATGGTGTCAAATAGGTACAAAAGATGAATGCGTTGCACTCATCTGTTCAGCTAATCTCATTTGTTCTCATTAATGTTCTGTCTCATTTATTCAACGAGAAATCAAAAAGTGATTTTTCTAAATGAATTCCACCAGTTTTATAGGGCTGGTGAATATGTGGATAGGCACTAGCATCTGAGGTACTGGAATGGACACATGTGTGCTAACTCTTATAAAGTAGGTGATGGTGCTGAGCATAGGGGATAAATATTCCAAATTTATTGCCAAATGTCATGTTTGGTTACTTCTGTCTAGTTCTTGTGGATATTGCTAGTTTAACTTTCAGACAGTGGAAGTGGCCTGGCACCCTTCACCAGGTTGCCTCCCCCAAGTACATCCACCTGTGGTGGTCAGTGTTTGTGTTTGTGTGTGTGTTTGGATGATTTTATTCAAAACATATGGTGATACATTCCTGCTTTTCTCAGTTAAACCTGGTGCTATGTGTTAACCACTAGTGTTATTATGTAAAAAGTATGTAAATGTAGATAGTACTTTGAAAGCAAGTAGGCAACTCAGTGTGTTTCAAAATAATTCACTCTAATTAGTAGTAGTAGCTAGTTATGTACTTCAGAGCTACCTGCCACAGTAGTTGTGCTGTTGATAGTGCTTTACAACCAGATACTTTCCCTGAGCATCATACAATTGGCTCTTGGATTATTGGCACTACCAGTAAGAGTAAGTTGGTGCATGCTGCTCAAGGCAACACATGTGCTTATATAAAGTAGCTTGATGTGGGCCTTGGGATATATTCCAAGCCTCCCTAGAGGCATCATGATGCATTCTATAGTTTGCATGCATTGGAGCATGCATTTGTGTTTGTACAGTTCTTTATTAGGACGGTTCAGTCGGTTACACTGCCTGCCTTCCGATTCACCCACCAGTGACAAGTTGGGTTTGTGTTGCTTTAAGTGTTGACTTAATGTCCTTGACTGGGCACTAAAGGTTACATGTCATCATAAGGCAGGATGGAGCTTGCCAAGCAATGCAGTATGTTTAACTTTCACCACCAAATTCCGCCTATGTCATGAAATTCAATGATTGGATAGTGGGAATCAGAGGTCTTGTGGCAAGTACTGTTTACCATAAATTCTTATCCCAGGGATCCATCCATTTAAAAGGCTCAGGCTGAATCTGTCAGAAATAACATGTCTGTGGACAAACATTCGTAGCATGCAGAATCAAATTATGGTTAAACATAATCTGTGTGATCCATATTCATGCAACACATTTTCTAAATTTTTTCCCATACATGTGATGATGCATTTCAGTGCTTAGCTACACCAACTTATCAATACTGTCAATATTATCTGATACCTGCAACCTGTTTTGGGGTCATTATGTAACAACATGTCAGATACAAACTACTTAAAATTACCTAAATTTGCATGCCTCTGCTGTCTGTTGTGCATGTTATGACACTGGCAAGCAGGAGAATATCTGAATTGAAAACTTAAATATTCTTATTTGTGTGCCAGCATAGATACCTGCATTCAGAACACAAGGTGATAAGATGCTAGGAGAAGTCCTGCTTACAGGATGAATTTAAGGGTGTGTTCATTTATGAAATTTCATCAATCTTGTTCTAAGTTTTGGCAAGCTCAAACCAGTACTTCAGTTGAATGCATTTGGATATCACACCTATACAACACGGACATACTGTTGACTGTTATGGGAAAATGCGAGCACCAAGATGCAATGATATCCTCAAAGAAATGTTATTTTAGAAGTAAAAAGTTAATGGTCTGGATTATGTGCAGATAAATGCAACCAAGCTGGACATTCACAAACATTTACAGCAATTTATGATTGTATATCATCCAAGCATGCAAGGTTGTCGTACTTCTTTCGGTGAAGACGCACGTCCCCAGGAATGCCTCTCACCATCTCCGAAACGCTTTCCAAACATGCAGACCATTTGTAACAGGCTCTCTCTGTGTTGCAGATCTGCAGGGAGGTGTCTGACCTGAGCAGGCTGCGCGTGACCTTGCTGTCGCCATGACTGACCCGTTCTTCGGCCTGGAGCTGACTCACTATGCGCATAAATCCGACCTGCGGACCCCGGCGGACGCCGCCCTGCTGTTCGTCCACTGGACACTGGCCTCGTCCGGACTTCAGGCCGAGCATCCGGCCCCGGTCAGTGTCGTGAACGGAACACCCAGTCCCGGTCAATGTCGGCGGCATGACGTCCGACCCGATCGGTGTCGTGAACGGCACACCCAGCCCTGGTCAGTGTCGGCGGCGGGGCGTCCAGCCCGATCGGTGTCGTGAACGGCACACCCAGCCCCGGTCAATGTCGGCGGCATGACGTCCGACCCGATCGGTGTCGTGAACGGCACACCCAGCCCCGGTCAGTGCCGGCGGCGTGACGTCCGGCCCGATCGGTGTCGCGGATGGAACACCCGGCCCCGGTCAGTGTCCGGATTGTAACCACTGTCCCTAGGCAGTGTCTTGACGAAATGGCCCCCAGCCCCGGTCAGTGTCGGCGGCGTGACGTCCGACCCGATCGGTGTCGTGAACGGAACACCCGACCCCGGTCAGTGTCCGGAATGTAACCCCTGTCGCTAGGCAGTGTCTGAAACTTACCACGTTGCCTCATCAATGTCTTGAGCGCATCATGTTGCCCGATCAATGTCTTGAACGTAACACGTTGTCCGTGCACGTAACGCGTTGTCCGACCAGTTTCTTGAACGTAACAGCCTGCCCTGACGAGCATGCAACGCCCGGCCCAATCAGTGTCTTGAATGTAAATCCCGACGCCGGTCAGTGCCTGAACACAACCACGCTCCAAGCCAGCGTCTTGAACTAAGCACCCGACCCCAGACGGTGTTCCAACCGCAATGTTGGATTGTTTCCCCATTGCGGATCGTGTCCCCACATTCCACATCCAAACACACGTCTCTATTTATCCAAAGCGTGCTTATTATCACCGGATCGTAGGTTTCACCCCAGCCATGCCCGGTCACTGTGTTATGGTAGCTCCCAGCTCGACGTAGTTTCAGTGGGTCAGCCCGCCCCGATGAATGTCTGATCCCCGCTCACAGCCCTGGAAAGTGATCATGTCGGAAATGAGCGACGTATGGTGTGCAATAGCCACGCATAAAACACTGCTTTGGTACGTTGAACCCGTCTTGGTTCACATTGGAGCTAAACGTTGCGTCGGCTCTCACGACTCGTCTAGCCTGCAAGGCGTGTCACTGGCAATGTCTTAATCAGCCTGCCCCCTAAGGTACCACTTGTCCTGCGGTACAGTACCGGACTCCCAGTCGACGTCTCAGCGAATACCAGAAGGGCAGAAACAAGGAACATGCTCTCTCACTGGTCTTTTGACTTCCAGATGTGCCAGCTTCGTTATGAATGTGGGTGCGTGGCGTGAAGTCTCGATCTGCTCACGTAGTTTGCCGAAGTCGTACTTTCCAGATGTTAAGTGGCTATTTAGGACCTAGGTATCTTCCAGTGCTGTAGATGCACTGACGTGGGCATGTGACACAGGACACCTCCAATCAGAGCCCCAGCTCGGAGCGGCTGCCAGACAATTGGAGCAGCCAGGACGGCATCTACGAGCTCACCTACGTTGGCCGCGACCGCTCCCGCTACCTGATGAAGGCACTGGTGGTGGAGGGCCAGCTGATCGTCAACATGAGTGTACGTCTGAGGCCACGGTGTGGCGGCCATGGGAGTCTGAGACCACGGTGTGGCGGCCCATGGGAGGGACGTCTGAGGCCACGGTGTGTCGGCCCATAGGAGGGACGTCCGAGGCCATGGTGTGGCGGCCCATAGGAGGGACGTCTGAGGCCACGGTGTGGCGGTCCATGGGAGGGATGTCTGAGACCAAGGTGTGGCGGCCCATGGGAGGGACGTCTGAGGCCACGGTGTGTCGGCCCATAGGAGGGACGTCCGAGGCCATGGTGTGGTGGCCCATAGGAGGGACGTCTGAGGCCGCGGTGTGGCGGCCCATGGGAGGGACGTCTGAGGCCACGGTGTGGCGGCCCATGGGAGGGACGTCTGAGGCCACGGTGTGGCGGCCCAGTCTGGTCGCCCCACTGGCGATAAATCATGACCGGCCGATCCAGACATGGGAGTGACGAGGAGATCACGGCACTTTTTGTCAGGGCTGTCTCCTGGTGGCTGTTTAGGTCATTACGATGAGGGTCGTGCGCGGTGTGTTTTGCAGTGGTGGATCCAGGAGGCATAGTACCATCGTTTTGATCGATCCTTTGGCTTGGGTATTCCTGGTGGTGTGACGTGTGGACATTCTTTTTCAGCTTCAGACGCTTGTTTGCTCAACGGTGTGATCTGCTTTTCAGAAGATAGACAGCGACATCACGGCTGTGTTCAACAAGCCCATCGCGGAGATGGCAGGAGATGACCTGCAAGATTACGTCTCTGTCTTCAAAGACATCAAGAACATCAAGGATGAGGTGCGTGCTTAAGAGCATATGAGATCCAAGACATCTAGTTGACTGATTTGGGCATTCTAGCTGATTGATTTGATTGATTTCAGGACGATTTAGCCTCGTCGGCAAGCTCACCGAGTGCCTTGACCTCCTCGCTGTGTGCAATACGATGTGGTCAGCTGCGCAACTTCCCAGCTCGCTACTGGGTTAGACCAGGTCACCTTGAGCTAACCCAGTGTCTATTGGTGTGGGGAAGAAGCGTAGATTGGCTGGCGGGCTTCGCTGGTGTATGATCGATCGATCTGCTTTAACTATCTTGTTTTTAATGCGAACGTGTAAATCGCCATCAATCACGTGCATTATTTTGAAGTTGATTCGCAATTTTTACTCGGCCTGCAAGTTTGGCAGTGTCGTAATGTGTACCATTCATTCATGCGCGGTTGAATCCGACCCTTGGTGTGCTGTTTTCGCCTGCGATGTGTTGGTTAGTGTGGCATCCCATGCAGAGGGTAAGTAGCCCTGTGTCATCATTCATGACCTTGATTTAGTCGTGCGCCTCTATGCCTCTCTCTCACCACGTGTGCTGCTTACCCATCGTGTGTTCTCGCGGTGTGCCCCCGCCAGTCGACCGTGTTCGGCCGGCGGGCGGAGTGAGCACCGCGGTCGCGTGGTGCTCACTCGCTGCCGACACTGCGGCGCCGGCCGACCCCGCATGACCGCTGCTCGTGCTGACGCGTCCCCGCCGCCGCCGCCGTCGTGCCGCAGGTGGTGAAGAGTCTGGTGGAGGCGATGGCGCCGGGCTTCCGCAGCCAGCGGCCGGCCGACGCGGCCCTGGCGCCGACCGGCTCCGCTGCCCGCGATCGGCAGAGCCGCGAGCCGGCCGCCGACCCTCTGAGGGTGCCCGGCTACGGCAGGTAACCGGCCACTGCCGGCCCACACACTGGCTGCAGGGGGGAGCGGGAGGACGCTGTGCCTCTCGGTGTGACTCAGTGTGGCATTAAAGGACGCTCTTGTTCAAAATAAGTTTGATGTGTTTTGTAATGTGGTACATGCAGTTGATGTGGTCTTATGTATTTCTTGGTACCTGGTTGGAACCAGCTGTCTGTGGTGTGGTGTCTGGATGCTTAAGATTGCTCATACTTTAGGTTATGGTTATGGTTTAGGTTAGGTACTTTAGGTTATGCAAGCTCGTAACTGAAAGCTGTTTGCTTTGCTGATTGTTTGATCACTATGGCGGCAACCTTCTGTGGGTGGGTGTCTGTATTCTTCATTTAGCTGGTACCTGTTGCTGGGCGCCTTGGCTCGTGGCCTGCTGGTAACTGTTAGAAATCTATGCATGCTTCAGGTGGCATGCACGTGATACTGGTTCTGGTCACACTGACCTTGGGTGTATATTAATGGTAGTTAGGAAGCTCTCAATTATTCAGCGTCTCTTCACTTCTCTGGTCTTTGTGGTGCTGTTCGCTATGTGTTGATGCGAACTAACGGATCCCATTAATCGCCAACATCTGGATGTTGTCCACCGGCGGTGCGCCATCCTCACCTGACGACATGATCATGTACTATGAGCGCGTGAAGGATTGCTTCGAACGAACGCGGATGAATGAGCCAATCAATGAAATGAATGAGCTCGTGCGTGGCCACGTTTGCTGGTCCACGCGTGTCAAGTGGTCCTCTTGTGGCGCGAAAGCCGACCACTTCATGCGCACGCAGTGCGTGGGCGTGAGCTCACGGCGGGCGGGCGGGCGTGGGCATGACATCCTGCAGTGCGGACCACAGGCCGGCACACCCCGCGCGCTGTCGTCACCCGCGTGTGGTCTGGTCCGCAGGGTGGCCGGACAGACCGGGCCGCTGGCGGTGGGCGGGGCCGACCTGGACCCGCTGGGCCGCGGCATCGGCGGCGGTATGCTCATGGACCCCCGCCGGCCGCCCGTCAGCAACCTGCCGTGAGTCGGGCCGGGGGCAGGCGCCGGCTGCCGCCGATGGAGCCCGCCGGCCGCCCCGGCGGGGGACGCGTCTCTGGCCGCCGCCCCCGCCCGCACCGCACTGGCCTCTGCACGCGGCGGTGGGCATGGCGCGCGTGGGTGGATTGCGGTGCTGGTTTTGGTTTGGGTCAAGTTTGTGGCGAGCTCCGGCGGTGTTTCCTGTCCCGTGTGTGAGCTCGGCTGTGTTTCCTGTCCCGTATGTGAGCCCCGACGGTGTTTCCTGTCACGTGTGTGAGCTCGGCTTTGGTTGGCCGACAGTGAGCCCCGGCTTGTGTGGCTTTGCACTGTTCGGAAGTTGTATGCATACTCTGAACAATGTTCACTACTGGCTGGCCGAATCAGGGTGCCACGTGGGACTCCTGGCCTCGTGGCCAGACCAAGTCTACCCGGTGTGAGCTGCGTTTTCATTGGCACACTCGCTGAACCCCTTGGGCGAGCTATCTTCGTACTGTCTTGCTATTCTCGCTTCTTCTGAAGACCGTCATGGTCAACCAGATTGTCTTCAGTGGTTGACGTCAACCCTATGACAATGCATGCAACGAGTTGACCCAAAAAGTGTTTGGCCCACACGCCCTTCGTGCCGCTGCCTGGGCCCTGTATCGGAGCGACCGCGTGAACCTTGATGTACCCGGCAGGCCTGGTGTCCCGCCCGGCGCCCGGTTCGACCCGTTCGGCCCGCCTGGGCTGGGGCCGCGGCCGAGGGGCGGACCCGGACCGCGCGTGCCCGGCGAGCCCGACCCGGACCACCTGCGGATGCCCGGCTACGACAACATGTTCATGTAAACCGGCACGGCCCGTCGGCAAGGCTCGAATGCGGCAAGGCGTTGGATCGGAAGACCCCGGATCACTTGCGTTCTCCAATATTGACATATCAGTCACCCGGGCGAGACTGCCGGGGCATGCTTGGCTGCGAGGCGGCGTTGGTGGCTGCGTTAGCCGCCTTTTAACGAGGCTGTTACTGGATGACAGCCGTGATCTGTGAGAATCGCTGAGCAGTCGCACGCGTTTCAGCAAGAGCAGCGTGACGTTTGCTGTGCTGCTCAGCCGTGTGTGCTGTTCTGTTTAGCCGGCCGCAACGCATGGCTGGCTAGCCGCGGCCTGGGTGTCTGCTGCGGATCATGCTGTGAACATGCGTTTCTCCGCTGCAACCAAGGACATTTAAACTGGAATTCCCAGCTGTTCGTGTGCCGAGGGGTGTGACCCAGCAGGTGGCGTGAGCTCTGAACGAGGCTAGAGGTGGTGGCTAGCTGAACACCAGCCACTGACAAGAGTGGGACGCGGCGGCGGGCAGCCTCGTGACCCGCGACCCGAACGTCTGCACTCCGTGTACTCGACTCCGTAACTATCTGTAACTGTCCGTGGCTACCTGTGACTTTGTGGCTAGGCGCCGTGACCATGTACCGGTCGCACCCTTCGTGCTGTGATCACCGCTGCCGTTTGCGCTTGCACTTGCGTGAGCTCAGATAGCCCACACCCCCGCTTGCGTCGTGCCGGCGCCCACGGCCTAAGAAGCCGTCGGGTGCAGCGTGTTTGCATCGGTTTCGCCCACCCTTGGCGCCTGTGGGCGACCACGCCGTTCCAAGACGCTTGCACCCGACACTGATGACTCAGCGGTTTGGGCGAGCGCCGCGTACCGGAGGTGGCCGGCGACAGACAGTGATTCAGCTGTGATCCGATCCCGCCAGTTGTCGTAACATCCGTGTTCGCGTGCAGTGCCGTGCCGACTCTTACTCGCTCCGGGGCGGCGACGGCCGCGGCTGCACGCGGCGTCTGGCGACCGCGGCACGTCGCGGCGAGTGGTGATCGTGAGCCCGTCTGACGTCGCTGATGCGTAGTTCAACGGGCGGCCGCAATAAAAAGGAGCTGATGCCGAACCCGTCTTGGAAGGTTTATGGCCGCTCTGGACAGGGACTGCAGCGCGCTGCGATGCTTCCGTGCGTACGCTGTGCACCGCATCCCAGCGCTGATGCATCACTGTTTGGCGGCCGCGTGTTTTGGTTTCAATGGCTATCACCCATTACATGGAGAGCCGGTAGTGTCGCCTGCCGCAACCGCTACCGTGATGAGACACGGAATACGTGATTGACATGAGATCAAACATTACAGCTATTTCACGCAAAAACGTAGAAGTAAATCGGTAAATTTAATGGCTCGCATTAACGAGTAAAAGCTGCTCGAAGACAAAATCGCTGGAGTTCCGAGCTAAATTTAAAGCGCGTCTTTTATGAGTGCTCGCTCATCCGTTTCTGCTGATGGCGCCATGCCACTCTCCGCAGACGTCACGTCTCAGGTAGCAGCTACCAGTGCCGCAGAGTTCCGTCGAAGTCATATGCTGCTCACCGACAGTGCCGCAGAGTTCCGTCGAAGTCATATGCTGCTCACCGACAGTGCCGCAGTGTTCTGTCGAAGTCATATGCTGCTCACCGACAGTGCCGCAGTGTTCTGTCGAAGTCATATGTTGCTCACCGACATGCAATAATCGTGCAGCCTCAGACTAGAATGCAATGTTCTGACCATGTCCTGACCCGCCCCTCCCCCCGCTCCTGCCTCGGGTCCTGCCGTTCGCCCTGCGGCGCTTTTCAGCGCGTTGTGCGGCCCGGCGCACCGCTGCCGGCGGCGGACCCGGCCGGCCAGGGAGAGCGCAGCCTCTCCGGCGGCCAAAGCTCGGACTGCACACGTCCAGCGTCGAGCGGGGAGCATGCCGGCGCTCGGGGCGGGGCCACAGCTGGGACCGGCTCGTGCGGCGGCGCCGGCCGGCAGTCGACACGCTGACGGTCGAGAATCCGACCCGGACGCGGTGCCAGGGTATGACCCTGATCCGGTGTCTGGACGGTTATCCCTGTCGGATCCGCTGGCCTCTGACGGAATTTGATCTGATCCTGACCTGGCCCGAACCTTGGCCTGAGTCTCCGGAAATCTGCGACGGCACATGAGTTGTCCATGACCTGAGGTTGGGGAAAAATGCCAACACCTGACCTGTTGTCTCTGGAAGATTTGGCGGTACCTGGCCCTATGAAGACCCGCATCTCGGAGACTTCTGATGACTTCCGAACTGACCCTGACCCGCGGGCTCGGGAACCGTTGGCAGCATACCACCTGAGCCGTCGTCTTGGCAACATCGGGTCTCTGGCCGGACTCTGATCCGCGATTCGAGGGGCATCGGGTAACACCTGACTCGATTTAACCCGCAATCCAAGGGATACAGTGTAGTATATGACCTGACCCGTAGCCCGCTGGCCTCCGACGACACTGACCTGACCCTAGCGGGGGTCTCGAGAGAAGTCGACAGCACCTGACTCAACGCGAACCGTAGTAACGGAATCTGACGGTACCCGAGCTGACCGGCGGCTGCGGTTGGCTTTGACGGCGCCTGGTCTGCTCCTGACCCGCATCTGGAGAGGCGGCCGGAACACCAGCTGACCACTGACCTGGCCGGACGCGGCGGCGCCGGACCGATTACGGTGTGGAGGGTCCGCCACAGCGGGGTTGCGGTCCGCCGCGCCTTCCTGTCCTGCGGCTACGCGGCGGCGCACAGTATCTCCGCTGTCGCCGCACCGCGCTGCCGTTTCCGTGGCTCCCGGGCGTCTCCGCAAGGTGGCATCCCACAGGCGGCTGTCGACCTCGCGTGCCTGCGATCTGGAGCGAGCAACTCACGGCTTCGGTGGTGCGCCGACGCAGCACGCGTGCGAAGCCGCCACGCGCATCATTCAGACAGCTTGCGCCATGGCTCTGGACATTACAAGCGAAAGGACATTTCACGCCAGAAAGCATGCCGTTGTTGACCGTTTTAGCACACCGCGGAGCACGCACGACAGAGCGCATGTCTGCGCGAGGGAGCCCAGCAGCGGGCTGGCGGTCCGACAGTGCTGTCACTCGGTCAGCAGGGTGGCGCCAGGAGGTATCGCGGGCCGGCCTCCGGGCAGGAAGCCGGCGCGACGGTGTTCCCGCTCCGTTAGCGTCTGGTGCTGAGCAACGATTGACACGGGACCCCCGCGTCAGGGCCGAGGGGGCCCAGCTGCCTTGTGTTTGTCTCAACGATGAGAGTCGGATGTCTCGGCCGACTTGGAAATGGATTCTCTGTGGAGCGTTCCCACTGGACTGCAGGTAAAGGCATCAGCGGGCAAAGCGGACGTGAAAACGCAGAAACGCTGGTCCCGATTCTGAGCCATGTAATCTCCAAGCCGGGAGCTGTCCGCGAGCACATAGGGCGCGACAATAACATAGAGTTCAGGTTGACCAGGGCGGCTCCCATCCCCGCCGCGACTAAAAATACAACTGATTTATAGAATGTTCAAGTTCACCTGGCATGCCTTGAAGCTCGTGAGAGGCGCCGTGCCCGGCACCAGCCCAATTGGTTGGAAGATCCGGTGCCTGCACAGCTCGGTCGCATGCTTATTCACTCGCCGTTATGACACCTCCTGTGTTAAGTTTTCAAGTGCCGCGAAGCCTTTTTGGGGAAGAAAAACACGCAAGTATTATTGCAGTGGCATTTCTGTACCTCCACAAGCTAAATATAAACGGAGTAAATCCCGAAGGCGTGAACAGTTGGGAAGCCCAATTAGTGACTGAGTCGGCGTGTATTGTGTGCAGTGTATGCATGCAAAAGCGACATCAGCGTGCCATCTTCTGATGCAGCAAAGTCTTCCACATCTAATGTATGCGCTTGACAGTGCAATTGTGAACGTTGATATTTTTACCTGTTCAAGGACAGCATGCATTTTTCCAAATTCCTAGTGGCTTTGGCCTAAACAATCACCAGATGTGAAGGTATACCGCCATATCTGGTTCTTTTATGGCTATCTGGCAGCACGACGACCGTCAACAGGTCCCACGGTTTTTCGTCGCGTGGACGTCGGATGTGGTTTTCTTGATTATGTACATGGATACTGTGTAATTCCTGCGTCATTTCAGAATTGTCTGTGTGACATATTCTTGTTTCCAAGGACGTAGCATGGTAAGTCATCTAGATACCGGCAATGAAAGGCCAGCAAGGGTTTAAATGGAGCATGTGAACACGGCTGCTGTTTTCTGCCCACGAACATTGGATTGGTTCGCTTGCCCTGGTGCCTACCCGTTCCGATAGTATCCAATCTGTTAGTCGTGATGACACGAATGATATGCACCTCTCTTGGATGGTCTGAATTACAACACATGTGATGTTTGCCACTGGCAGCTAATTGTAAAGAAAATGATTTTTCATAACCATATCCCTATTCACACCTTTTCAGCCATATAACCACCATACCCATGTTTCTTTGCAAATTAGAGGGTGTATAGACAGTCCACTCATGTTCAAGATGGACAAATCTTCAACTGAACATTGGGCAGAATATTGGTGAGAACTTTGGTTCTCTGTATGCACATCATAACCTATTTTGCTTGTGAAACTGATTGGCTGGTCAAATCTTATGTCATATCTCAATGTCCCTTTAGGAGTCCAACCATGCAGATACCTAAACCATGCAAATACCTGCTCATGTGAATCCCTGTAGGAGTCATACTATGGCTCTTACAGCGATTTATATGGGCGGGATTTGCATGGTGTATGATTCTAGTTCAGTATAATAATATGCACAGAATCATGGAGATGACCTTAATTATAAAGAACAAGCAGGTAGACAGTTTGGAATTTGTCTGCCATACTGCAATCTGTGCCATGACTTTCACACTGCATGATAAGGTTTAAGTATTCTTGATCATCATGAAATGTCATTTTGATCAGAAGATTTCCTCATGCAGGGGTTTTTGTTCAGTTTGGTTATGCAAAGTTATTATAATATTCTATCTACCTAGTAAAATACACATTATATAAGTCCCAACAATATTATGCATGTTTACTCCCAGCTAGCCTAAATTTTTATGCATGATGTACCCAGGACCATGATATTAGCTCATGTACCTCATACAAAATTTGGTTGGTTTTAGACCACAGACCAAGCTATTTAAGATACTAGGACCACTGCAGAAATTCTGTGTAGAAGATATGGTATATATCTCATGCTTTACTGACAGTAATCTTAGGTGATCCTTTTTATGTATAGAACAATAAAGACAGTTCTGTATGTGCCTTAAGTCCATCCTCTAGTGCTTACAAATTTAAGTTACCTTCTGGCATGACATTGATCAAACACTAACCAGAGAGAAACAAGAGTTGAAACTAATCTAGATGTATCAGTAGGGGGCAGGAGTAGAAAATGATATAAGATATAAATAATGGGCTTCAGGTAAGTACTTGGTGCATAACATACATTGTTCCAGGTGATATGTTAGATGACATTTGCTCATTTGTTGATTTTTGTATCTAATGCCACACCATGTTAACACATTGTACACAGCCAAGGGGCCTGAAACAACATTTATCAGTTTGTAGAGCACACATTCAGCAATGATATCTGGATATTCAATCATAAACACCTCTGGCTATTGTTAGGATTATCAACATATTTGGTTATGTTGCTACCTGACTACACATTCAAATGACCAGCATGCAGTTTTGTAAATATAGTTTTTGGTGGTAGGGGAGGTTTCTGCCTGCTCTCAATCAGCATGGGTAGAGGAGGGTACACCCGCATGCTGCTCCTAATTTGGCACATGCTATTTGGTTAGATAGAACATAATGCTGAAGTTGGGAGAGCTGAGTTGCAAGCTTGGGTGGGGGGACTAAAGTTGGAAGGACTTCATCCTTGCAACCTTATATTCAGCTTGAGAAGGGCTTTGTCCTTCCCTCAAGCTAAATTGAATTGCAAGCCAGTGTGGGTGGTTGAATTTGATGTATTTTTATCACACGCTTGGATAGTATAACATTTATATTGTATGGGTATTCATGCTTTCATTTTTGCATTTTTACAGTTTATGTTACATTTCATTTAGTTTGGTTTTGACAATCAGGTTACTCCCAAGTGAATTCATTTGTTTAACTCCAGGATCCTTTTCCCTCTGTTTTCAGTGCTTGGTTGTAATGGTTAAAATAGCATTACATGCTGTTTAAGTTCATTTAACTGACAGGTACACAAATAGTGGTGGATATACAGCCAATATTTTTTGGTGTTGACCTTCTATGTGGCACAGATGATGGATTTGGCTACAGCTTGAGTATGGGACACATAGGAGCTGTTGCACTTTCAGTGCATGTTTTGGATATGTCTGGGACATGAGTAACAGCTTCAACTGAACCATCACATAGCACCACTTGGTCTTTTGTGCCGGCGTTAGTACGGCCTCTGACAGTGAACGGTAGTGCCCGCTAGCCATAACACGACACTGCTCGTCCGACACATCACACAACAACCCATTGTTGCCGGAAACCGGTCTGCTTGTTGTGATACCCTGGGGTCGAGAGCCTCCGTGTCGCTCTGATCACCACCGGAGTCTGCAGCGTACCTTATGCGGACCTGTGCCGGGGTTCAGCGGGACCCTGTTGACGCAGAAGTGTCGGGCACTATGCGTAAGTGGTCTCGCCAGGATCTGTCTGACTGCAGCTTCGCCAGCTGCGTTGTTGACGGCGTGATGACGTCTCGTCATATGCTGTCCGAAGCGGCGGCTACACCTGCGAGGCATTGGGGCGGAGTACGCGCGATGTCAACTTCGTTTCTTTCCACGCAACGCCGCCGGCAATACTTCAGATATGGAGGGGAGGGGAGGACGAAGGCTCCGTCTGCTTCGCTCCCCCTTCCTCTACTTCCTTCACTCCTGGCCGTGCGGTGGCGCGTGCGGTCGACATGCCCGTACCCGCTGTGGCCGCCGTGTGACGTGGCCTGGGGCCCAGTCAGATGGCCCATTGCGGGTTTTTGTCCGGGGCACGGTCTGGGGCTGCTCTGTGGCATGCGACCGGAGGCGCAGGCTGATGGCCGCCTGTGGCCTGTGACCCTTGGGCACGAGCTGTTCGTCCACTGTGGGACATGACTCGGGGATACAGTTCTGTGGCGCTTTGTGGGATGTGGGCTGGGGATACATTATGATGATCCACTTGGCTTGACTTGACTTGACGCAGGAGTAAGGCCCGAGGGTGTTCAGCAAGTCTGGTCCCGGGATACGCCCCACCGCCGTCCTGGTCCCGAGATACAGTCCGCTGCGCGCCTGGTCCCGTGGTACAGTGCACTGCGAGCCTGGTCCCGTGGTACAGTCCTCTGCGGTTCTGGTCCCGAGATACAGTCCGCTGCGAGCCTGGTCCCGTGGTACGGTCTTCTGCGAGCCTGCTCCGGAGGTACAGTCCGCTGCGAGCCTGGTCCCGAGGTACAGTCCTCTGCGGTTCTGGTCCCGAGATACAGTCCGCTGCGAGCCTGGTCACATGGTACAGTCCGCTGCGAGCCTGGTTCTGAGGTACAGTCCGCTGCGAGCCTGGTCCCGAGGTACGGTCTTCTGCGAGCCTGCTCCGGAAGGTACAGTCCGCTGCGAGCCTGGTCCCGGGGTACAGTCCGCTGCGAGCCTGGCCCCGGGGTACAGTCCGCTGCGGTCCTGATCCCCGGATACAGTCTGCTGCGGTCCTGGTCCCGGGGTCAAGCCCGCTGCGGTCCTGGTCCCAGGTACAGTCCGCTGCGACCCTGGTCCCCGGGGTACAGTCTGCTGCGGTCCTGGTCCCGGAGTACAGTCTATTGCGGTCCTGGTCCCGGGTACAGTCCGCTGCGACCCTGGTCCCGGGGTACGGTCCGCTGCGAACGGGGTCCCGGGGCACGGTCCGCTGCGAGCCTGGTCCCGAGGTACGGTCTTCTGCGAGCCTGCTCCGGAGGTACAGTCCGCTGCGAGCCTGGTCCCGGGGTACAGTCCGCTGCGGTCCTGGTCCCAGGTACAGTCCGCTGCGACCCTGGTCCCCGGGGTACAGTGCTGCGGCCCTGTTCCCGGGTACAGTCCGCTGCGACCCTGGTCCCGGGGTACGGTCCGCTGCGAACGGGGTCCCGGGGTACGGTCCGCTGTGACCCTGGTCCCCGGGGTACAGTCTGCTGTGGTCCTGGTCCCGGAGTACAGTCTATTGCGGTCCTGGTCCCGGGGTACAGTCCGCTGCTAGCCTGGTCCCGAGGTACGGTCCGCTGCGAGCCTGGTCCCGGGGCACGGTCCGCTGCGGTCCTGGTCCCGGGGTACAGTCCGCTCCGGTCCTGGTCCCGGGGTACAGTCTGCTGCGGTCCTGGTCCCGGGGTCAAGTCCGCTGCGGTCCCGGTCCCGGGTACAGTCCGCTGCGACCCTGGTCCCCGGGGTACAGTCTGCTGCGGTCCTGGTCCCGGAGTACAGTCTATTGCGGTCCTGTTCCTGGGTACAGTCCGCTGCGACCCTGGTCCCGGGGTACGGTCCGTTGCGAACGGGGTCCCGGGGTACGGTCCGCTGCGAGCCCTGCGCTGGGGTTCAGTCCGCTGCAAGCCCTGCGCCGGGGTACAGTCCGCTGCGACCCTGGTCCCGGGTACGGTCCGCCGCGAGTCTTGCGCCGGGGTACAGTCCGCTGCGAGTCCTGCGCCGGAGTACAGCCGCCCGCGATCCTGGGCCCCGGTGTACGGCCGTCACGGGCCGCCGCGGGACGGTACCGTGTTTATACGCGGGGGTTCCGGCAATGTGGCACGACTGGTGGGGTGGCACTGGCCCGGACAGGCGAGGCAGGCCCGCTGCTCCAGCGGCGGAGACGGCGCGGCCCGCCGCAGCCGACTGCAGCGTGTGCGCGTGCTGGCGCCGGGTGTTCGGCGCGTTCCTCCCGGTGACGCCGACCGTGCGCGGGTGTGTGGTGCGCGAGAGAGCCTCCCAGACACTTCGCCAGTGGCTTGACGCCGTGCCGTGGATGTGGTGTGAACAGTGCGCGGCGTCGGGTTCAGCCGCGCAGGTAATGTCCGCACATCACTGCCGAGCCGCCTACTTTCGTGTCTCGTGTGTAGTTTGGCATGAGAGATGAGGGGATGTTTTGCCAGGCATTCGTGCCGGCCAAAAGTATCGTCTGACCAGGGGCGTAATATTCAAATACATCAAACTTGAGAGAAGAGGCATTGTAGTGTGCCCTATGTCACCGTAGATCACATGGCTGGCGTGCGGTCGTTTCGGCAAAGGCATCCACAAAACAAAATGTGCCCGGCGGGCGTTGCGGTCAGTCCGCCCGCGTTGACCGCGGTTTCCGGAGAGCTATTTATGTGGGTTTTCCTCGCGTGTTTTCCGACCGGTCAGCTCTCGTTTGAATGGAACGCATGCCTCCTGGGAGCGACGGCACGTGGTGGACGCGCACTACGCGAAGCAGGATGACGCAATGTGTTTAAATCCCTCCTGGCCTCGTCCGGCAGTCATCCCGCCGTGCTGAGCGCCCGGGGCAGGGCCTGGCCCGCGGCGGGCCGGTGTCTGCCGGAGGCGTTATGGTTGGCTGGTCGCCTGTGACTCATCTTTGTGCGGCTCGGACCTCTGTTTACTCGTTCATCTCAGCAGAGGTGGACGTATCTGTCCGGCCATGGAGGCCGTCTTGCCGTTGTTTGCCGCATATTGCGCGACATTCGGCGATGTGTTCTGGCATTTTCGAGTTGTTCAGCGACCGCAGTCCGCAGACGGGTTTTTCTGAAGACGTCCCCTCGCTGGCCTTCTGTAGACGCGCTAATGTTTAGCTGGCGGCGGGCACTACCGGGCTGCGTGGCAAATGCTCGCCTGTTCAGCTGTGTAACGCTCAGCAAGTAGTGCAACCGAGCGCGATATGGCCTCGGTAGCCGATGCGCTCACGAAACCTCCGAACACCGTAGCTCGCTGGGAGCTTGAGCTGGCTTGATTATTTTCGGAGATGTTTTGTTACGGAGCATCAGATCTGACACGTTCTTTGCATTTCGGCCCAGAAGAAAGGCAACGTTTTCTAGCTACATGTGCTTATCGTTAAGTTTAGCCTTAATTTGACTTGCAGCGTGCTATGGTGAGACACTGAATGTCGTGACGTTGTCGGTCCAGTTTGATATCCATTGCGGGTGAACAGTATCGACAAGGACGATACAGTATACAAACGGTATGCAAACAAACAGCATGCAGACACGGCTGATGTTTCAATTCATGCATGCATCAAATGGTGGCGTGTCTCATCGTTGCTGGCATTCTTGACTTTGCGCAGAATATGGGAGAATGTTAAGCTGGGCTTGCACGGGAAGCCCTATGCGAGCATTGATTTTTGATCCGGAGGACCAAAGATACCTTTTAGTGGGGTGCTGGTAGGGTAGTGGTTAGCTCGTCTGCGTAAACCACTGCGCGTCTGGGAAACCAGAGGTACGGGGTTCGATTCCCCGCGGCACCCGCCCTTCCTGCCAGGGTGGGAGGCAGGCGACGCCATATAGCCTCAGCAGCTGGGTGCGACGTAAAGCCCCAATGACATGGCATGACGATACCTTTTAGTTTAACGGTTAGAACCTTGTGGCACACTCCACATCGATTGGATGTCATTAATTTTGCTAGGGACTCTCAGCAGCCTTTGCCATCATAAATACAAATGTTGTGCTTAGTGTGGGTATCATAATAGGATTACCATAGGATACCAGAATACCGGAGGAGGGAGGCAAGTATGCGACAGTCGCACCATGATCTTGCCAGTGTTCGGGTTCATGGTGGCCACAAGCCATAAAGTCCTACCATTGAAGGTGCTCAGAAAATATATTAGCATTGAAAAGCAGCTTCTGAATCAGAACTGTTCGCTCATTCTAGGATAGAAGCGAACATAACGGTATCCTGGTCGGCCCATCCAGTATCACTCCACTGTCAGATATGTGGTGTGCTAGTTGTATTCCGTCCAGCATTCTTGCCGAATGTCCCAGCGCTGTCCGTCAGTTACAGCGCAGCGTTCGGAAAGTCAGTGATTTGCGCCTGCTTCTGCCACGGCCAGCAGCGTCGCCGCCGCTGACGCCGGCCGTCGCGTCGCCACCGCTAGCCGTGGCAGGAGCCGGGCCCGCTTCCCACGATAACCGGCCTGGGACGCGGCCTGCCGTGCTACTCACGCGCCGGAGCTGGCGCGCTCCCAGATGGTATCAGGGATTGGTGTTGCGCAACTGAGTCGCCCGCTGGCCTCGACATTCGGTTGGAGCGGTGTTAACGGGAGTGACACAAAGTGCAGTCATACACGGATGCTGTTGCTACAAACTGTTGAAGGCCCTCAAAACTCGGATTGTAAGGTCATGTACTTGACAAAAAGTACATGCGTTATGCTAGCTTGGAAGCAAGTAAGTCCAAGCACATTTACAAGAAGCAAATACATCATGGGGATACGTGATATATTTTGTGGGTGAGGCGTTCTGCTCCCCGCGTCGTCATCATATCGCAAGATAGGCGTGCTAGAATTGATCTGAATTAATAAGAGACGATCTGATCCCATAGGTAGGATACAGTTGTCCCGGTTAATACATCACCCTGCTTCAACGTATATCTAAACCGAATAGAAAAAGTTAATTAGCGGTGATCGCATGTGGCGCAAAAATAGCAGTAGGAAACACTGTAACGTGTGATCACCGTTCCGTTATTTTCCTTTTGTAGTCCCCCCCCCCCCCCCCCCCCTGGTGTGTAACGCTGATGTCGAGCGATGCCCCAAAAACTGATCTGGACGGATTCCCTGAAGGGACGTCACGTGCTAGCGTGAATATTTGCCACAGCACGAATACAGGTGTGGGCTATCGCTGAAACTACCGCCGTGGGTGCAGCTTATACCTAATGCCCATGGTTTGTACCGTTCGGGAAGGGGGAGGGAGGAATTCGGTTACCAACGCTGCTTGTGCGAATGCGCAGTTACACTGAATTGATATCATAAAATGCAAAGGGTATATCAGTTTCCTGCAATGACGTCTGATTGGGCCGTACGCACTGTCCCAATGGACGGTATCGTAATGACTCACGTGTACCGTATGACTCAGTGCTTGGATACGGCCAATAACAACACTTTTTCAACATTGTTGGGAACCGAACAAGAGGGCATTGATTTAATCCAAAATACGGAGGGCGTTGGACTGAACCTCGCTTGTGTAAGTTTTGTTTGCTACAAAATCAGCCAGTGTCAGGATTCTTAAGTTTTAGAATAAGGAAAAGCTTTAAATAGAATATAAGCTTTAGAATGCGTGACATTGCTATGCGGTATCATGTGCTGTTACTAAGCTGGCCATAACTTATTCATTGCTAAGTTATTGTTTGTTTTTTTTGCTGTGAGTGTGCTTAGAAGGAATTTGATAGAGGTTTTCATGATTATGAAAGGGATAGGCAAGGAAGATCTACAAGGAGCATGGGATATTAGGCCGAGACTTAGAGAAAACCAGTTTCAATTAGCAAAAGGAGGGAGTAGAGCTATGAAGAGACAGATGTCACTTGGTCAAAGAGCAGTGAATCATTGAAGTGGACTGCGAAGCGAAGTTGTAGGAAGCAGCATTAAAAATCGATGGCACAAGTTCTTTAGGTCTAATAATCTTATTTATAGCTAAATTCAGGCAGGTCAGGTGGTAAGATTAGTTCAGGAATGGGTGAGGAACCTAGGATGGGCCAACCTCAATGGGCCTTTGTGGCTCTTTGTTGGCATGATGTCTTTATATCCTTATGTCTTTAGTAAGCTTCCTTCTGAACTTGTGAAAAGTGCTTTTTGCCACTCATTTAAAGCAAGTCTTGATCGCCACTGAACCAAAAGGAACGTTATTTTCAAACAGGCTGAACCGCCCACATCCAAATCCGATGTCCGACTCGGAGATAGACTGATGCGCTTGACGTCGTTCCATTTCCGTCCCACTGTGCCGCTGGACGTCATTCCAGTTCCGTCCCACCGTGCCGCCCTACGTCGTTTCAGCTCCGTCCCACTGTGCCGCTGCGAAGTGTTCCATGCGCTTTTTATCTCGATGTTTGCAATCGTCTTCTTGTGTGACATTGCTGCGCGGTGTCATGTGCTGTTACTAAGCTGGTCATAATTTATTCATTGCTAAGCTGTTTTTTTTTTGCCCTGAGTGTACTTGCAGTGCATGTGTGATGAATGTTTTTGCCATTGCGTGCACTTTTTGCATGTAAGGGTTCAGTTCCAGCATGGGCCCATGGGGCTCTTTGTTCACGAAAACAAAGGTTCAATACTCAGTCGTCTGCAACTACAGTACAATCACTGCCTGATGCGGGCCAGGCAAGATGTGAAGTAGCAAAGCCCGGGCTGAGTTTTGATGTGCTCAGGAAGATGCATGCGTACAAATTACAGAAATTCCCATCTCTGACGATCTGTTCGTGACGGTCCGGCGAAACTATCCTCATTCCGAACGAGACGATAAGGAGCTGAGCTTTGGCTTAATCTCAGATTCGTAGTCAGGCATGGGGACGAGTTTGCTCCGGCTTGGGCTTTGCGGAGCTGCTGTTTTCATTCAACGTTGCTGAGAGCTCGGCAGCTGTTTTGTTTGTGGCTCCGACGTCATGCGATTTTATCTGACTTTGCCCCGGTCGTTTTTCCTTGCAGTTGCGACTTAACTTCACTGTTATGCCCGTCCTGCCACCCCAGCGTGCATCACAACTTTTCGAAGCGGCGCGACATGCATGGCTGGAAACCAAAAGACGGCCGGGTATTTTCACGACTTTCACGACTTATTAATGATTGTTGGTCGTGGCTTTTCTTATACTGTAGGAAGCATTGCACATATTAACCCATCAAACTGGGACGGTTGTCCTAAAACAGATATTCCGCCCGTGATGTTGGTATCTCGCTTCAGTCATTCCACAAGACCTGAACGATATTTCGTCCCCATGCGGTTTCAACAGACACAAAATGGTTCGGCTTTGCAACGCAACGTTGCACATCAGGCTCAGCCTGGAATGAGCGTAGGACTCGGACTCGGCGTGAAAACACAGGGGCTCAGGTTCGGACTATGACTCAGGCTGTTGGACCTGACATTGTGCTGGTGCCCGCCGCCCGGGCCCGCAGCCGCCCCGTGGTGGACAGCAACGATACGGCGGCCGGCCGCTGACGCACGCGGAGGGGCCGGGCGTGGAGCCCTGCTGTTGACATTTGTACGGCGCCGTTTCAGCGGGGATGACGGACAGCGTCTGCAGCCGGCTCAGTGAGGGCTCGGTCCACTCGGCCAGCACGGCCGCTGCCCGGCCTAGAATGGAGGTGAGTGTCCGTCGCCCGGCCCGAGGTGGAGGTGAGTGCCCGCCGCCCGGCCCGAGGTGGAGGTGAGTGCCCGCTACCCGGCCCGAGGTGGTGAGTGTCCGCCGCCCGGCCCGAGGTGGTGAGTGTCCGCCGCCCGGCCCGAGGTGGAGGTGAGTGCCCGCTACCCGGCCCGAGGTGGTGAGTGCCCGCTACCCGGCCCGAGGTGGAGGTGAGTGCCCGCTACCCGGCCCGAGGTGGTGAGTGTCCGCCGCCCGGCCCGAGGTGGAGGTGAGTGCCCGCTACCCGGCCCGAGGTGGAGGTGAGTGCCCGCTACCCGGCCCGAGGTGGATGTGTGTGCCCGCTACCCGGCCCGAGGTGGAGGTGAGTGCCCGCCGCCCGGCCCGAGGTGGAGGTGAGTGCCCGCTACCCGGCCCGAGGTGGAGGTGAGTGCCCGCCGCCCGGCCCGAGGTGGAGGTGAGTGCCCGCCGCCCGGCCCGAGGTGGAGGTGAGTGCCCGCTACCCGGCCCGAGGTGGTGAGTGCCCGCCGCCCGGCCCGAGGTGGAGGTGAGTGCCCGCTATCCGGCCCGAGGTGGTGAGCGCCCGCCACCCGGCCCGGGGTAGAAAAGAATGCCTGCTGCCCGGCCCGAGGTGGAGGCGAGTACCCGCCGCCCGGCCCGGGATGGAGGTGAGTGTCCGCCACCCATGCCAGGACGTCCCGGTTTGTTACATTTTGCCTTAAACCAGGGCTCAGCGAAGCATTGCGCTGCCAGAGACTCCATATACAGCTTTCTCACCAGCCGTAGCGAGCTGCTCGCGCACTCTCTGATCACGTGCGTCTGAGGAATGTGTCCAGATGCGAGGCTCACGTGGGCAAAAGGTCAAGGGTTGCTGGAGACTCTGGCACACTGTCGTATTTGAGAGAATATTGGAAGTGGCTACGCTTGGCAAATTACGGCGAAAAAAGCGAAAACTTAGGCAGTTTCACATACAATCTGGGTTTGCCGCAAATGTTTGCAGCTCATCACCTATGTTGAAGCTAATTCGTTCGTACGCAATTTGTTGCGGAGCAGTGATATAAATAAATGTGAAGTTCTTGGTTCCGGGAGGTCACCGATTTCATCTTGACCGAGGTTTCTAATAGAATGAACCGGTGACAGCCACTCATAACCCTCCGGAGGAGGATCAGGGGCAGCATCTCGTCTAGCAGGGAATATGAGTGTCGTTTCTCGGAATGTCGTGTAGTGTCCTGTCCCCCTGTCCCCTTCTTACTGTGAGTGTCGTGCAGCCCCTGGCCTCCCTGCTCCGAGTGCCTCATTACTCCGCTCCGAGTGCCGCGCTGCCCCGCTCCAAGTGTCTCGCTACCCCGCTCCGAGTCCCGTGGCTCCCCAAGTGCCGCGCTGCCCCGCTCCGAGTCCCGTGCTACCCCGCTCCGAGTCCCGTGCCACCCCGCTCCAAGTGTCGCACTGCCCCGCTCCGGATCTCGTGCTACCTTTCTCCAAGTGCCGCGCTGCCCCGCTCCGAGTCCCGTGCTACCCCGCTCCGAGTCCCGTGCCACCCCGTTCCAAGTGCCGCGCTGCCCCGACCCTCTCCCATCTTGGAGTGATGCTCTGCTCTTCATGTTCAGTTTCATACCAACATTGTAGCGAAGAACGAACGCGGTATTTGGGGCGCCGCGACCCTTCGTTTGCCTTTTGTTTCCTCGTCCCCTTGGTGTGATATTCGATGGCGACCCGAGCTTTCACGAAACCGGCAAACGGTCGATGATTCTGAGAGACAATGGGGCTCTCCATAATCTGGACCGTTTCTCGACACTCCGGGCGGATCGCGTATGTCTCATAGCTATTGCATCACGTTTGTAATTAACACGACCAAATATGGCGTATCCTCACCCAAACTCCACACGACGTCATTGTTCGACACTACCGCAAGCAGATTTCGCGCTGCAGCAGTGCCCACGTGTTTTCGGTGCCAGGTCGCTTCTTCTGAGCGAACCAACGCGCTTCAAAAAATCAGTCGTGCCAACTGTGCAACCTGTAGCCTATTTTGGTGACGTTCAAACACTTTCGGCTGCTAACCAATTGCACGCAGGCCTCGGTTTTTATGGGGATGTGATCATCCGAGAGCGTTTTGTGATACTCGATGGCAGTATCTCAAATTTGGTTTGTTTTTTGGGGAAGAGAACACAGATTCTAAAAGAGCGACTTGTAAGAAGAAGAAAAAAACAGGTGAATTCGCACGGTATTCACAGCTGGCATTGAAGGACATTCTTTGACAGGAGATGACAGTAAACACCATGCTTTAGCTCGTCTCAGTGATGACCAAAGACCATTCGAGATTGGCTGCTTGCAATTCTAAAATTTTCTAGCTCCTAAGTAAGTGCTAAGTCTATGCTCACACCTACGGTGTGTTTTGAAGCTATGGAGATGATAGAAAGTTGTTGATATTGACAATTCTGTTGTAAAGGTGTGAGTCTTAATTAAGGCTGATAGAAACCAGTTCTTAAAATATTGTGCACCTGTTGAGCAATTCCCCAGGGCACATTAGAACAAATTTATGATTGAAATGTCATGCAAGGAGCGTCTGTAGGCATAAATATAGGAGCATCTGGGATTATATAAATAGGAACATCTGGGGCATGGTAGTAAGTGCAGCTATGTTAGAGCCGAGGTGCAATCTTTCTCGCCTAAGGGAATGATTCTGGGGCAATGTGATACCCGCCTAGGCTTTTACTAGCCTAGATACGCTTAATTTGGGACCAGGGGTTTGCTTGGATGGGATGCTAGTCCCTCCGTCAACTTTGAGAATAAACTTAGTCAAAATCAGGCGGAACGTGGTTTGCACCATGTATTTGGGATTTAAGATTTCTATGCTCACCCGCTCCTCAAAGTTATGTACAAAACTACACCATCTGGGACGTCAGGCTGCTGCGTGATCGGGGCTCGGAGGTCAATGCAGCGGAGGAATTATTTCCTTCTCATAGTGCAAGCTGGCCGTGCAAAGTTAGCATCGCTACATGTACTCACCGACGTTGAGTCTGATACAATACTTTCCTCAGTATATACCACTGTGCTGAATTGATATATTGCCTTTATCTGTGCTATCAACCAGTCGCGTCATCACCGCCCACCACGGCCGCGCACGTGGCTCCCCAAAAAAAACGAAAAAACGGAAGGCTACATAAATGGCGCGCATGGCATGGCAGTCTTCAACGACAGAGCCACTGTAAGTTATTCGTTGGCTTTGATATTGCTTTTTAGGACCATAATGATCCTGTGAAAAAATAATTATGTGAAAAAAATAAAAAAATGATTCTCTGAAAAAGTATTCAAAATCAAAAGTTCTGCTCAACGGAGAACAAGAAACCCTGCTATAGCTTCATACTCCAATCATGATTCTGTTGCGGCGTTCTGTAGATCGATATAAAAATTACATGCCTTTATTGGTGGATAATATGCTTTCTCTCCAAAGCCCAATCCTCCCCAAGAGCCGGAGACTCGCGGAGCCGTGGATTTCCGCGTGCTCAAGCGAGCGTGTGGGATGGTATTTGACATCACCATTACACCTTCGGTACAATCTCCATTTTTAATAGCTTCGAATGCAAATTTGATGAGGATGCTATTCAAAAAAGGATTTAAAATGTTTTCCACCAATATATGATCAATTCACGCCACATTTACGGATATATGTTGGTGTGACATCACGTACTTCCCTATCAATTTTTGTTGTGTTGCAGTGATTTCCCCGCGCAGTCCAGAAACGTTGAATCGTGACGTATACGAGATGTTGTCTGTTCTTTCACGTCTCCCTGGCCCGTCAAGAGGCGCTGTTGTTTTGAGTGGGGGCTCGTGCCCGGTGTTTGGCCGCGTTGGTGTGGTTGGTGGACGGCAGGTGGGTCAAACGTGTGCTGGTGAGCAGCGACGGACCTGGGCACTGAATGCAGTGAAAGGACAGATTGTGTGTGATATGGTAGAAAGATTCGGCTGAAACCCGCAAGTATTTACTAACAAGTACTAAACTCTCGTTTAGTCGTGTGAGTGTGGCGCGCGATGATGTCGAAGTTTCAGGAACAGCTTGCCTTCATCTCGCGTTGCCCACAGAGAACAATTTTTGTATGCTTTCCAGTGTATATTTGTGGAGAACAACATGTCTCGAGGCTAAAAACACCAAGAAACGCCCAAGTTTCAGTCACTGCTCGTTGGTCTAATTGTTCCACGTTAATCCTTTCGTCAATTGCGAGGTTTGACGACGACTCACGCTCTGATCTCTAACCAAATCACGCTGGCTGCAGGCGAGGTGGCGAGGAAGCGTAACCGTTGGCCCCGCTCGTGCTGGGAGGTTTTGGTGAGATCGTCTCGAGCTCAAGCACAGGATAATCTGGAGCGTATGGCTTGAGGTTGATCACAACGGTACTTCGTGATCGCTGGCTGGCTGCAGGCGAGGCGGCGAGGAGGCGTCACCTTTGACCCTACTCGTGCTGGAGGGAGGAGGGAGGTGTCGATGAGATAGTCTCGAGCTCAAGCTCAGGGTAATCTTGAGTACAGGGGCTCGAGGTTGCTCACAACGATACTTCGGGATTTTTTAGCACTTCATCGAGCGGCATTTGGTTAGGGCATTGGTACTGCACTGTACTTCATTGACCCTTACGTCCAGCCTGTTTTTTTCGGACGAGCTGCTGACGATGCTCCACATAGGTATTAAGAGATACTTAATTTGGATTTATTTTGTGGCATGCGAGATTCGTGCTGTCACACCTTACGACGGCAACAGTTTTATTTGTGCTTCGCAAATGGCGCACCTCTCTTTATGGTGCCGAGCGTTTGCAGTGGTAGCTCTACATGCGCATCTTGAGAAACTGTCACGTGAACCAGTGTGTCGTCAGTACAGCCATAACTGAACGCGTCGGGTGGACCTGAAATTTACCGAATTTGTTCGGGTGCATTGTGAAGGCAGAGTGCTGGGCAGAAATAGCTCACAGGCGTGCAGATCTTGCGCGGGCTTGGCGATCACGCTGAATTGAACTGCCCTACTGCCGTAATTGGTAGCCTCCATGCCTGTCGTTATCTTACAGCCATTGGGTGCACCAGCTTCGAGCATGGTTGCGATGACGGAAAAGAAGGTCGCGAAGGTCGTAGGTACCTCATTAATTGACTAAAACTTTTTCACGAGTTCAAAATGATCCGAGCTGTTAGACCGCCAAAGACACGGATAATCGTCATCATCATCAAATGTCTTTCTGTACGGAGTTCCGCACTAGTCTGAGTCCCTTTCTGCTCAAGTGAGGACTGACGTAGCTGCCTGCCGACTCCACACCTCGCTCCGTATGCGCCCCCCCGTCACCTCCCGGCTCTACACCCCTCTCCGTCTACAGCCTCCCTCCGCCTCCAGTCCGCTTTCAGCCTTCCATCGATCCGGATGCCCTCTGTCCTCAGTGTCAGCGTGCCCCGAGTGTCGTGAGCGTAATATGACCCCAGCAGTCGGCGCGCCGTAAAACCCCCAATAAACAACCATTCGCGCCCCGAGCTCTCGCTTCTTGGAGCGACGGCCTCCCGGCCAAGTGGATGGCGGTGAGTGTCGCTCTGTTTCACCCGTCGACCGGTGTCGTCTCCGTGAAATGGAGCTGCCACCTTGTGCATGCCATCCGGACACCCCGTCTTCTCCGCACACCGCCACGCAATCACCCCGAGCCCGCGGTCGCTCCCCGGTTGGCGCGGCACAGAGAGACCCGAGCCCGCGGTCGCTCCCCGGTCGGCGCGGCACAGAGGGACCCGAGCCCGCGGTCGCTCCCCGGTCGGCGCGTCACTGAGAGACCCAAGCAGTTCACCCCTGCCGTCCCCGGTGCCCCAGCAGCGGCCGCGCCTGCCGTGCTGCGTGCCTGAGCCGGGGCCGGCGCCGGGTCGTCGTCGCTCGGCCGTGCGGTCCGCTGACGTTGCGCACGCGGCGCCGGCCGCCGCTGCACGGCTGCAGCGGCGGCCGGCTCCGCCAGATAGTGCCGGCTCGGCGGCCGCCGCGGACGTGCCGCGCTCCTCGGCCGCTGCGCCGCCGCCGCGCGCGCGCGTCAGTGCCAGTGTCGGCGTCGGCGTCGGCGTCGGCGTCATGGGCGGCTCCACGACGGCCAGGTCGGGCCATGAGGAGCCGCGGACCGCGCCGCCGCCGCCGCCCGCCGTCAAGGTAGGAGCAAGGCGGGACGGGGAGGGGCTCCCCTGGCGCCGGTCGGGTGTGACCCGCGCTGCCATCCGGCGGCGGTGACCAGGGCGGGACTGGTCGGCGCTCTCCGGCCAGGAGCCGTGTTGAAGGTCCGTCTCGCACCTGGCCAGGCTGTGTCGTGCCCAGCCGGCCCGGCCTGGCCCCAGGACCGGTTACTGCCGACACGCCGCCGCACGTCCCAGCGATTCTCCGGAAATGGCGTCATCCGCTGGGCCGACGCGGCGCTAGGATCCCGAGCGGGGCGTGACGTATCGCCGCCATTGACGCAGGGGTGACACGTAACCAGTGACCGGGACGGGACAGATGGGTGGAGAAGCGGATCACATGACTCCGGATTATTGGCTCTGTTCTGAACGGCCAGCTCCCGGGTCACTGGCATGGGGCGGTGGGATAAGTCGGGGATTCAGTGAACCTTAGCAATGCCGTGGACGAATGCAGGTGTTGATGATGGGCCGGTTTCCTGCCAGGCCCCTTCCTTCTGCCGCGGCTGGCCTTCCCATCGATTCTTTTGTGGTTTCTTCATTTGTCGGCTGGTGACCGCGTTTGCGTCGCGCTCAGAGCTACCACGGCAAAGGGCTATTTGTTGAAACACGTCGCGATAATGTTCACTCCGTTGCTGACTGGGCGTGCGCTGCCTTCGCGCTGCCGTTTGCGTCGGGCGGCTGTGCCGTCCGGGCGGGGCGGACGGCTATCGTTATCAGTGCGATCGCCCGGATTATCCCTGGCGGCCGGTGTGAATCACTGGCGGCCGATACTCCACCCACCGCTCAGAGGCGGCCACCGGTCAGGCTCGCCGCGCCTGAGGGGCCGGTGGACCGTCGACCGCCACTCCAGCGGCGCCGGCCGCGCGGCCGGGCCAGTGGACGCCAGCTGGGCGCCGTCGACAGACCGGGCTGACGCGGTCTGGGGCGCGCCGTTCCCGGGACCGACCCGGCGCCGACACGGATCAGACGGACGCGGACGCGGCGGGCGCGCGCAGTGGGAGCGAGCACATGGCGCCGGCGGCAGCGGCAGCGCCCTGTGCCCCGCGGCTGACCGGGCCTCGCCCGCCGTTTCAGGTGGTGTGCGTGATGGATCTGCAGTCGCACGAGAGGCTGCAGCACCGCAAGAAGGCCTGGGAGGAGGTCAAGCTGGCCTGCCGCGCCAGCAATGCCAACTGCACTCAGATCCAGGTATGTGCCCGCCGTCGACCGGCGCGTCGCGCTCAGATGGAGGTGAAGCTCACCCCGAGCAAGGCAAGAAATGCCGACAGGTGCCAAGCGATTGCGCCTCACACCAACGGTGAAAGCATTGTTTGATAGACCGTTCTCGGGGCCCCTCGCTTGTTAGATAGACCTCGTGCGTTGCAAATGCTCTTTCACACATGCATGCTGGGCCTGAACAGAAACCGTGGCATGCGGTGCGTTCACTCGACGCGTAGACCAGCACAACGTCCGCGCACGATCGCACACGCGCATGCAGTGGAATGCCGTGTGGCAACACCGTTATGTTTCTGAATGCGCGATGGCCTTTGAACGCACGATGGGCTTTACTCACGGTCAGATGTGTCCAGTTCCGCTGGGTGATCTCGCCGCGACCCGGTCCTGGGTCGTCTTCCGGGTGGAGGGGGGGGAGGGAGAGCTCCGCCGCTCCCGTCGGTCCTACGTCACCTCTGAAGCGGCTGTACGCCAGCCGTGGGAGGGGGGGGGGGGGGGTCTCGTTACTGTCGTTGATCCCGGCTCGCCTCCGGGCCGCTGCCGCCACTGTCGCCTCCGCCAGTCGCCTCGGCCGGCTCCACCCTCCGTCACCGCCCTGCCACTGCCGCTGCCGCCGCCGGCGCCGCCGCGGCAGCCGTGTGGGAGCCGTTCTGGGAACGCTCTGACGCCCGGCGGGCATGAGTGGGTGCCGCGGGGCGCGCCGCCCGCAGCGGAAGGTGCGGCGGCGGCCGCCTATCGCGTTGCAGGCCGGCGGGTCCCGGTCGCGGGCGCCACTATCGTCGTGGAGCACGTGCGCCGCCGGGTTACGGGCACCGCGCCGCTGCTCCGGCGAGCGGGGCGTGTTTGGCCGACCGGGGGCACGTTCCCAGTATTGGGGTGGCGCGGTCAGGTCGAGGGCGCCCGGTGGCGCGCGTCTGCCCCGGGTCCCGTCGGCCCCCCAGTCGGTGTGTTGGCTCGGGGGCCGGCATTGCTCGGCGCACACGTGGCGCTGACGACACCCGGCCGGCCGCGACGGTACCGACGCCGGCCGACGGCGCCGGGTCGGGCTCCGACCTTGCCCGGCGCTGGCGCTTCCATCTGCATAAACAATTGTGAGGTCATCGCTTTCCTCATTCGCACGCTGCTGATGTCATTGTTGAGTGGGGCAGCGCAGCCGGTGGCGAGGAGGTCAGGCATCAGCGCTACTTACAGGGGCTTAACGGGCCACGTGCAAACAATAGCTCCTGACTGCCATGCGTCAGGGTATAGTGTTTGCACGTAAGGGTTGTATTCGGTGGCACTTCCTGAGCTTTGGGTTTTTAAACCCTTGGCCTTGGGTTGTCATTTGACGCTTGTTGTTTTGACGATGGTTCGCCAATGAAGCCGGTTGATGTGTGTACGGTTTTCATTGACTGTGTCACTCACACGTGCATAGCGTTGCACGGGGTTCTGTCGGGCCGCCTCAGAATGTGACACGTCACTGGCTGTTGCGCATAGGGGAGCGCTGAGAATGTTGCAGGGGATCCTGTCGGAACGGTGTTGGAATGTTGGCACTGCTCCAGTGGGGCGTGGTAGCAGCGCGGCATGCGATCCTGTCGGGGCGGCAGCGGGAGCGCGCCGAGAACACTCGCCAGCGATCCTGTCCCACTTGGTGGGAGTGTCGCCTGTTGAGCATGCTGGAAAGGCTGCTGTCTAGCGCGCCGTCAAAACGTCGCACACAACGGGCCGTTGCAGCCATCTGTTCGCCGAGAATGTTGAAGAGGACTGGGGATGCTGTCGGGACGACATGACAATGATGGCACCGCTGCGCTGTCCCCTGGCGATCTTCCCGCGGTGTCCCGTCGGGCGTGATCGGAACAGGGACCCCTGCACGGCGAGCCTGCTGGGAGGACGCGCGGTGGCCTGCAGTACAGCGCCAGCACGTGACGCGTCACGGGGCGCGGCGGCCGGCGACGGCGCCTGGGCCGCCCGGCCGCGGTCAAGCCCTCCGAGAAGCCTGCACCGGGCCCGTTAGCACGGCCGGTCTGAGCGCCGGCTGCGAGCGGCCGCTGCCGCGGCGGCGGGCGGGATTTTCCTGTGGTCGCGCCGCGGCGGCCGCCGGTGGGCTCGGGCGAGCAGGGCGCGCTGAGTGCTGACGATATTTCCTGCCGTTGTCCCGCTCGAGCCGCCGCCGCTGCTCCTGGGTGCTCAGCGGCGCATGCAGCGGAGATGTGCTCGTGGCTCAAGCTCCAGCGTGACGCGTTCAGCTCGGGGCGTTACCATCGGAGTGTTTAGGGTTGTGCGGGCAAAAGCCGCTGACAACAGCAGTGTCGGGACGGTCTGGTGGCTTCGCCATGTGAGCTGCGATGATTAAATTCGTCAAAATCCCGTGGGTGTCGGAAAAGTATTGCGCTGAATGGGCGAAACCGTCTGCCTGGTGTGGTGCAGCGGTAAACGCGACCCTGTTCCAGTTACGGAAGTAAAACGGTGCATTCGGGAGATGCATAAGGCAGGTGGGACGAGAAGTAGGCAAACCGTACATTGAGTTTGGCCCATATTTCTGACTCCGTCTTCAGCATGACGTCGCAGGTGCCACCCAGCTGTGCAAATAGGGGCGGTCGTATTGACGTTCGTGTGGGCCTGCTGGCCCGGCACTTGCGCACAGGAATGGGTGGCATGGATCTGCCGGGCTTGAGGCGTTTTGCAGCTAGATTTGTGTTTGTTCTGGGGGGAGGGTGGGTGGGGGGGGGGGGGGAGATAGACGTGCCACTGCGGACCAAGAGTTTCAAGATCGGCGTTTAAAAATGGCGCCCATTCGAAGGCGCTGTGACGTAAGCCTGGCACAGCCAGTCTTGGAACACGGCCATCAGCACAGCGTGCTTCGCCGTAGCTCAACTAATTCCGACCAGTACCAACCGCCAGCGCATGAACCTCTGTGGAAACTTGGCTGATATTATCACCGCCATGACCTTCGCCAACTGTAGCTGCGTGATGGCGTGCGCCGCCCTGGTGTCCCGGTCAGTTGGAGGTAGCGGCCAGTGCTGTGCCGTGCGCCACCCTGGTGCCCCGGCCAGATGGGGGTGGTGCCCAATGCTGTGCCGTACGCCACCCTGATGCCCCGGCCAGCTGGGGGTGGTGCCCAATGCTGTGCCGTGCGTCGCCCTGGTGCCCCGGCCAGCTGGGGGTGGTGCCCAATGCTGTGCCGTACGCCGCCGTGGTGTCCCGGCCAGCTGGGGGTGGTGCCCAATGCTGTGCCGTACGCCGCCCTGGTGTCCCGGCCAGCTGGGGGTGGTGCCCAATGCTGTGCCGTACGCCGCCCTGGTGTCCCGGCCAGCTGGGGGTGGTGCCCAATGCTGTGCCGTACGCCGCCCTGGTGTCCCGGCCAGCTGGGGGTGGTGCCCAATGCTGTGCCGTACGCCGCCCTGGTGCCCCGGCCAGCTGTGGGTGGTAGCCGGCGCTGTGCCGTGCGTCGCCCTGGTGCCCCGGCCAGCTGGGGGTGGTAGCCGGCGCTGTGCCGTGCGTCGCCCTGGTGCCCCGGCCAGCTGGGGGTGGTAGCCGGCGCTGTGCCGTGCGTCGCCCTGGTGCCCCGGCCAGCTGGGGGTGGTGGCCGGCGCTGTGCCGTGCGTCGCCCTGGTGCCCCGCCCAGCTGGGGGTGGTGGCCGGCGCTGTGCCGTGCGCCGCCCTGGTGCCCCGGCCAGCTGGGGGTGGTGGCCGGCGCTGTGCCGTGCGCGTCATTTTAACACTTCTTTATGGGATGGGGGCTGCATGACCGATTGTAGTCGACGCGCGCTAAAACTCCAAATCATCACCCTCATCACACTAGGTCTGGGTGCCGAATCACCAAGCAGATGTCGCGCCCTAAAATCGAAATCATCGACAGGGACATGTTGATGTGCACAGCTGTCGCAGCCGATACCCAGTCCATGTTGGGTGGACAGCACTTGTACGACCAGGCAGTTTTGTATATGTATATATATATATATATATATATATATATATATATATATATATATATATGGCCAGCGTTACGGGCACCAATGCGTGTTATCTGTTATTTAAACAAGCGCCCGGGTGGCCGGTTGGATACCCTTTGCTCGGGTGGAGGGTTAGTTTGACCCCCCCCCCCTGAGATCTCAGGAACCAAGAGGGCTAGAAACACCAAATTCACAGGGTGCGGCCCGGCTTGCACGTGAACTCACTTAGGTCAAAGTTTGAGCCTCCTAAGTCATGACCTTCGGGTCAAATAAGATCAAACTCCAAGTCGCAAAGTTCGGAAAACACTTCGGAAAAAGCCCTGGGGGGGGGGGTCAATTTGACCCCCCACCCGAACGTGTGTTGATCGAAGTGGATGCCACCCCTGTTTGCGATTAAAAAGGGCTCAGATATTTTGAAAAGAGAAACAGACAAGGGAGGTGTAACATCGTGCAGCTGTGTCGTGCATCGTGCAGAAGGCGGGCTGTGGACATGCAAATGTCCACAGCCCGCCTTCCTGTCTTTTTTGCGTTGTTCCGGTAGCTTCGACACCGAGCAAGATATATACAGCGAAGATTATGCATGTCATGAAGTCGTGAAGTGTGCATTAAGTCAGTGACGTGTGCGAGAGGTGTGTGTGGGAGGGAGGTGTAGGGTGTTGTCCATGAATTACGTCAAGCGTGGAGGGATGGGGATTGATGGGGCGTAGCAGAAGCGTCACATGGGAGGAAGGAGAGATCTTGTACGGTTATATATGTTACGTTCCGCTCAGGTGTGCTTACAAATCATTGCAATGCCTTTAAATACAACTTACCCACTTGAAGCTGGATGCCGCTGGCTACCTCTCATGGCATGGAACACGCCCGTTGTTTGTTTTGCATTTCTAGCTCGACTACGGTTTAAACAAATGTTGTTTCTTGATATGTTGCGATTAACAGTGTAACCAGAGGAGTGGGTGGGCCAGCACAACCAGCGTGTAACACGGAAGAGGCTGGTTCGAAAGCGGTCAAAAAGTTATAACGTAATTTGCGACCCTTTGACCAACAATGCGTGCAAGGCATGCTTGTTAAAGCATACCGCCTGTTAAGCTTGGTTGTCAATAGCATTTGTGTCCTATCCATTACATCGAGGAACTTGATGCCTGGCGTTTAAAGCTACTAAATGCGTTCTTTTGGGTGGCAAACGACCATTGCGGTTAACGCGCCCTAAAACACCAATAAACAATTACCTTATTTCACGTGAACGATATGATGGTGCATTTACGTTTGTAGAAATATTGGGGATTCAAGCTTATGTGGATAGTCCCGACGGATCCAGTGCTATGAAAACGATTATAGAAATGATAGACCGTCGCTGCACCGGGATCAGCGTTGGTTATCTTCGTACTCCTGCGTTGTAGGCTCCGTGATTGCCGACGAGGTCTTGCTTTGGCTTGAGGTCCAACTTCCCGTTCGTTTTCCTCAAGCTACGGCTCTGCCCAGGCATGCATATTTTATGCGGATAGGCCGAATAGCAAAAGTTCAGCTGAGTCCCTGTAGTACCGCCAAAGTTTTGATTTAGTTAGATTCTTTCACTGAAACCTCTCCCTGTCCGTAACCCTCTCTCTCCTCTCTCCCTCCTTCCCAGCCTCTCGGCCTACCTGCCTGTCTCCTTCCCTGCCTCCCTCCATCTCCTTTTCTCTCCCTCCCTCCCTGGCTGTCTTGGTCTCCATTCGGCTGTCGTCACTGACCGTGTTCCGTGCGCCGGCAGTTCGAGAAGCTGGACTTCGGTGAGACGAACGTGCTGGACAGTTTCTACAACGCGGACGTGGCGCTGGTGGACCTGACAGTGCAGCTACAGCAAAGCTCGCTCTTCTACCACCTGGGCGTGCGCGAGAGCTTCGGCATGAAGGGCAACATCCTGCTGACGCTCGACTACAACGTCGAGATCACGGCGCCGCTCAAGGTTCGTGACCGGCCGGTCGGGCGCGCGCTGCGTCAGAGTCGGCTGGTCGGGCGCGCGCTGCGTCAGAGTCGGCTGGTCGGGCGCGCGCTGCGTCAGAGTCGGCTGGTCGGGCGCGCGCTGCGTCAGAGTCGGCTGGTCGGGCGCGCGCTGCGTCAGAGCCGGCTGGTCGGACGCGCGCTGCGGTCGGACGTCAGGGGCGGCGGCGCGCTGGCCTGTCGGTGTTTGTTGGCGGTCGTGCCGTTTGCGGCTGGGGTCTGGGTTGTAGACTGCGGATAGTTTGGGGCGGGTCTGTGACTGTTGGATCCGGATCGTGAGGAGCCCCGCAGTCCGCCTGGGTGTCGACTGAACGGCTCGGGTGGGCTCGCGCACGTGCAGCCGGGCGCTCGACTGTGCGACTGGGGTGGGCTCCCGCACGTGCAGCCGGGCGTCGACTGCGGCTGGGGTGGGCTCCCGCACGTGCAGCCGGGCGCTCGACTGTGCGACTGGGGTGGGCTCCCGCGCGTGCAGCCGGGCGCTCGACTGCGGTTCGGGTGGGCTCCCGCACGTGCAGCCAGGCACTCGACCGCGTTTCGGGTGGCCTCCCGCGTCTGTAGCCGGGCGCTGCGCCGGTTCGGTGCGAAAAACTGCACTGACTGCCGCTCGTGATGGGCGGAAGCCGCGGGGTGTGTAGCGGTTACTGCTGTGGGCTTTCCCAGCTCGCCACGTGCCCAGCGTCCGCCCGTCCGACGTCCAACCCCGCCCCGCCCCGATAGCGAAGGGGGTATGATTGCGTCCAACGCCGCGGCCACCCCGGCAGGCCTCGTGCAAGAACTACGTGTTCATATCGTATCGGAGCAACGACCAGGGTCAGTGCTGCGTGACCGACCTGAACGCACTGGCGCCGGAGGAGACGACCGAGACGCGCGAGCTGCTATCCATACGGCTCAGTCGCCACCTGCAGGAGGTCGAGATCCAGGCCAAGTAAGCTGGCAGTGTCCGCCGCGCCGCACAGGCGCGGCGCTCTCTCCTCGGGCATGGAGCGTGTCCGCTAGGTTTGTGTAGGCGGCTGTGGCGTCACATTGCAGTGTCAATGGGCGTCGGCTGCGGGCTGCGAGATGCAGCAGCCGCCTGTTATCCAGTTAAGCGATGGGGAGGGAAAGAGACGGGCGGCGCGGTGTAGGTCGCTCAGGGGGTGGGGATGTGCCGCTGTCGGCGGGACGGCGGGCCACGGGCGTCGCGCGGCCTCCATCTTACCCCAAGTAGCGCGGCTAGTGCGCTGCTCGGCGTTCTCGGAGGGACAGCATTGAGCTCCGCGGCCCCAGCCCGGCCAGTGCGGAACTGGCTGGGCTTGACGCCAGCGGAGACAGGCCGGTACTGCCGCTGCCGCCGGCCGGCTGCCTTCCAGCTGCCAGGCGCGGCCGTCCGGTCGATGGCTTATATCTGTAGACGGGTGTAGCTGGCGAAGCCATTAGCTTCGCGGCATGGTTGTGGGCGTGGGGCAGGTAAACCGTAGGCTCGTCGGCCCAGAGCACGGCAGCGAGCGAGCGGCGGCCGTGTGTCGAGCCAAGCCGAGCCGAGCTGCCCGCGCCGCCAGGGTGCACATGAAGGAGAAGTTCCTGGCCGACCTGCGCAAGACACGCGAGACGGTCAGCTCCCAGGACATGAGCCAGGCGCTGAACAACATGCGCCGCCGCCTGGACGACCCCAACATCCTGTCGGCCGACGTCGTGCTCAACATGCTGTGGTCCTTCCGTGAGATCCAGGTGGGTGTCGCCGCCGGCGGGGCCGCGGTCGGCGTGTCGGGGATCCCGGGCCGGCGGGGGCCGCGGTCGGCGTGTCGGGGACCCCGGGCCGGCGGGGGCCGCGGTCGGCGTGTAGGGGACCCCGGGCCGGCGGGGGCCGCGGTCGGCGTGTCGGGGACCCCGGGCATCCCGCGTGGGACTGTCGGTGCGGTGAACGGCTGCCAGTGGATCACATCCTGCACAGCGGCGGTGTAATCGGGTGGCTTCTCCCGCGGGGTCTCTTGTTTAACGGGATCACATGTCTCGTCCCGCGTCGCTGTGCGTGTGCGGCTTGAGTCACGCCAGTTCCGCCTAGCCGTCCCCATTGGCGAGCACCAGCTGACATGACATCACGGGCACGCGGCATCAGCGCCCACCTGGTAATGCCGGCTCGGGCGGAGGGGCTTCGGGGCCACACAGTCTTACAGCGCCCATGTAATGTCGCCCCGCCCGCCGGCTGTTGGCTTCATTAATCCGGCTGGCGTCATCAATTGGGGCGGGTGTGGGCGCCCATGCCGGCCAGCCGAACAGGACCGGTCGCGCCCAACGGCTGCTCGCCTTTCACGCGGGCTCGCTGGCTTGAGCGTGGTGTCTGTGCAGCCCCACGCTGTACCGCTCATCGTGACTAACCCCGAAACGTGGCCCGGCCTGCCCCGCCCTCGCCGCCGCGGATGGTATCAGCCGCTCTCAGGTGACCACATCTCGTGTGGAGCACGCGAGACGTGTAGAGGCCCGTCTCTGTCACGTCCCGACACGTCACGTCTGCCGTATGCACGTTACACACGCCACGGCATCGCAGCATTCTCGCTGTGATGACGCCGCCGCGGGGCCGACCCGCGCTGGAGCCCGCCGGGCGTTCAGTGCATGCTCTGTTGGTCTCGGAATGCCTGCAGCAGCGCCCCGTCGCCAGCTCGGCGCCGATTGCGTCACCTTTCTGAATGAGACGCACTGTGCTGTAGCCGCACGTCACCTTCCTGAATGAGACGCACTGTGCTGTAGCCGCACGTCACCTTTCTGAATGAGACGCACTGTGCTGTAGCCGCACGTCACCTTTCTGAATGAGACGCATGGTGCTGTAGCCGCACGTCACCTTTCTGAATGAGACGCACTGTGCTGTAGCCGCACGTCACCTTTCTGAATGAGACGCGTGGTGCTGTAGCCTCACGTCACCTTTTTGAATGAGACGCACTGTGCTGTAGCCGCACGTCACCTTTCTGAATGAGACGCACTGTGCTGTAGCCGCACGTCACCTTCCTGAATGAGACGCACTGTGCTGTAGCCGCAATGCACACAGCCTGTGCTAGTTCACGGATCACTGGTTGGTACGGTGGTTAATAGCAGCCAATAAGCAACCCTCAGTAGTGGTTGTCGCCTGCTTTGCCTCGCGCTTTCGCCGTCACAAGTGACTTGCCGTGATGATTGCTCAGCAATGCACAAAAAGACCCGACGGGTCTTTACGTCATACGCGGGTCATTGATGCTTCTTCGGGTTCTCAGACAGCGCATAAACTGCAGCATGTTCACAACGAAACCATTCAAGCCGCCATTCTTCATGCTCACTGAAAAGAATGATGTCTCCGCACTGGCATTACTCCTCGAATGCGCTGACGTAGCGTACTTAAGTCAATACCCAGCCTTGCCTCGACTGCGGAGCAGATGGGACATGCTAGTGTTATGATGGGCATCACCTTTGCAAAGGAAGCAAAGTATTTACGTATCTTAAGTGTCTTTCCTTTGGTTTCGTCCTTACTGATGATGCTGTACTCGCGTCACATCTGTCATTACAAGACAAGCTGGCCGTTTTGTTGAAACTTTATTTAAAGCTATGTAAGAAGAAAAGTAACAAGAAGTATTATGCTACGTCTTAAATTTGAGCCAAAAACAAGACGTTCCCAAAAACAAAAATGGGTAACAATATAGACCCCAAAACAATGTCCAGAAGGCTGTCGTCCGACTTTTAAGTCTTCTTTTGCGCCAGTGTTCAAGATGACAGTTTTATGGAATTATTGAAATGAATTGATGGAAATCATAATGAACAGGATTGATATTCTGGTCAAAGTCTTAAAAGTGCCTGCACGTTTTTCAGTGTTTTTGCCAGTGTCATTTCGCATAGCTGACATTGACGAAACCTTAGCGCTGAAAGGTCTATACCGGTTTGGCCCCGAATTCTAAGGTATGATGAGACACTTGTTTAATGTTCTATCTATCACGAGCTTGGGTCTCAGTCCTGCGCGCACTCACACGACTCATCAAAACGCCAAACACCGCCTCTAACTGGGTCGCGGGAGCACCTGCCGTATGTCTGAGTGTTGCCGGCGCCGACCCAGAGCGGGAGCGAACGTTTACTGGGAAGGTGCGTGCCTGCCGGCATGCCTCTGCCAGAGCGGCTCCGTGACCGGCGTGTCGTCACCGCTTCTGAACTCCGGCAGGACTACGACGCCATGGTGAAGCTGGTGGATGACCTGATGACGCTGCCCAACCACAAGAAGTACACCTCGCCCGTGGCCATTCAGCACCTGTTCGCCTTCGCCCTCACCAGGTGGGTGTTGGCGGCGGGGCGGCGGGTGGCACCAGCGAGCCTTGCGCGCACCCTCGGCGGTCAGCAGGCGGCCTGCCGGTGCGCGCTGGTCCTGGCGGGGAGCGCACGCTCCCGGCGGAGTCGTGTGCCGCCGGACCGCCGCTCACCGCTGACCGGCGTGCCCCGGCCCCCCGCAGACGGAAGCTGGAGAACGACCGCGACCGGGCGCTGAAAGTCATCCGCGAGGCGCTGGAGCGCACCGAGAACCACGTGCCCGACATGCTCTGCCTGTGCGGCCGCATCTATAAGGATATCTTCGTGGAGTCGGGCCACTCGGACGCCGAAAGCCTGGATAACGCCATCCACTGGTACCGCAAGGGCTTCGAGGTGCAGCCCAACGAGTACGCCGGCGTCAACCTGGCCACCCTGCTGGTGGTGGCCGGCAACGAATTCTCCAAAAGTCGCGAGCTGCAGCAGATCGGTACGTGCGGGGCGTGGGGGGACGGGGGGGGGGGGGACGCGGCATTGGGACGGGCGGCTGCCGGACTTGTCTGTCGCCAGTGTCTGGGCACCGCCCAGTCGCGGGCGGGGGCCGTGTTGACGCGAACGCTCCTGTGCACTGACGTGAGCGCAGTGTTGCTTGCACGCTGGTTTGGGGCGGTGCGGGCTGCGGAAGGGTATCGGCTCACCGGCCTGGTGAGACGGACGTGTCGCCCAGCGGCCTGCTGCGCCCAGCGCCTAGCGTCGCTGTGCGGCTCCCCAGCTGCTGAGTTGGCTCCACCGATCCGATGTATTAGACGGCAGATCCTGGCGGGCTGTGTCTCCGTGTGGGGACTGGATCGCCCACCGTGGACTGCGGTCTAGCCTGGTCTAGCGGCCGTCCGCCAGCAAACGGCGTTAGCTGCCGTCATCCCAATCCCCCATTAGCGTGCGCCAGAAGCCACGGTCGTCGACTTTGATTGAGAACGGTCTGTGCGGCAGGTATGACACTGAACAACCTGATCGGGAAGAAGGGAAGTCTCTCCTCCCTGCAGGACTACTGGGACATCGCCACGTTCTTCGAGATCAGTGTGCTGGCCGAGAACTACTCCAAGGCCATACAGGCAGCCGAGAGCATGTTCAAACTCAAGTCCCCTAATTGGTGGGTAGTGTTTGCTGTCGTTTTGTTCGAGATCACTTCCGCCCCCAGTTGTTGTGAACGAGGCACCGTTGTATGTCACCGCGGTGTTTTCTTTTTTCTGTTGTGCTCTGCGTGTTCTTAGATTTTGACTTTTATTCGAAAATGAGGTACTTTACCCACTTCTGCTGAAATGTTTCGTCCTGCCCGGGCGGTGTCCGTTTTTGACAGTTCTCGGCGCGGTGCATCCCGTTGAGAGGTCAGGCAGCGTCAGTTCTGATATGGCTGTCATGCCTGGTCACTGGAATCCTTGCATTCACGGATTCGGCTCCATTTCGCGCACGGAACAATTGAACCCAGAAACAACGCATTTTTTTAGTTTGCTCCCAAAGGCGCAAACGATGCCCGTAAAGTGATAAGTTAACGTATGTTAATGAGCGCAGGATCCGTTAATTTTTCCCAATGCGAACAATTATTGTGCTTTCCTTTCAGGTATTTGAAATCAACGATCGGGAATATTACTCTTATTCAGAAGTTTCGGAAGCATTCCGAAGACAACGAGAAGGTGCCTGAGATGCAGATCTTTGACTTTTGGATGGACTATTTCTCGGAGGGCATTGTCGACGAGGCCTCCGTGAACACCATTCGGTTTCCGGTGAGTAAGATACCTATACACAAACTGTTGCTGTCCCTGCTGTGCCATGGGTTACCCGAAGGAGCCACGCTGCTGTGTTGACCCAAGGACATTTGAGCGGACTGTATAAAAGTCCACAACGTCGGCCGCACAATACCTGTGCCCGCTTCACATTCATTTTGCGTGGTCGTAGGATGACGTAGGATGACGTCGGAGGCGCGGACGGATGGTCCCTGTGTCGACACTGGTCTGGCAGTGCGGGTCGACGCGCCGTGTGCTGACGCTCCGCCGACTGGCATTGGCTCGCACGAGCCGGCCGAGAGCAGCGGCAGGAGCTGCGGGCCTGTCCCGGCCGGAGCCGCGGGCCTGTCCCGGCAGGAGCCGCGGGCCTGTCTCTGCCGGAGCCGCGCTCGGTCTCTGGAGCGGCGTCTCCGGCGGCGGAGCGGCCGCTGGTGCGTTTACGCGACCGCCACCGCCGGCAGGTGCTGGTGCTGGAGCCGACCAAGGAGTACATGCCCAGCTACGTGGTGGTCAACCTGGACGCGGAGACGTCGGCCATGCATATTTCCAACCTCTGCTTGGATAGCCTCAAGGACAGGTGCCGTCGCGTGCACGAGTTCGTGCTGGAGGCGACCCATATCAAAAGCATCAGGTACAGTGGAGGGCAGCCATTGGTGCTGAGCCTGCTCATGGTTGACTTGGTTCCTTCGAGAGATATTTGTCTGGGGAGTGGTCGCATCCACACATGTAATCGGGGACCCATGTACCTCGATTTGTGGGTTATTTGGACCGCACTTTAATATAATCAACCTTTTGACACAATCGTGGATCTGTTCAGTCTGGCGTGAGGAGCATACTGCATCGGGCCGTTCGCGGCGTACAATGACTTTTCATGGTGCCAGTTCCCAGAAGCGGCATCCTGAAGCCATTGCCCAGCTCCTCCGCTATCACGATTTGTTCAACTTTGAGCACGCCGTAAGACACCTGGACCTCGGCGCCCCGTCAGCGCTTCGTGTCGGGCCGGTACACGGTGCCGCGTGCCGGGCTGACGCCACTCCCCTCCTGCCCTCCGCTTCAGCCAGTACAAGCGGGACGATCGGTGCGTGTTCCTGTACGTGCACCAGAACTCGGACGACTTCCAGATGTTCTTCCCGTCGGCGGCGCTGCGGCAGCGCTTCTACAACCTGGTGCTGCAGATGACGGCCGACATGGAGGGCATGGTGACCGACCTCGGCAACGACGTGACGCTGGGCACGGCGCCGCAGGTCAGTGCGAGGTGGGGGCTCGGTGCTGGCGGCGGGTCGGGACCGGATCGCCGCCCGGACCTGAGACCGCTGGCGGCGTGGGGCTCCGCCGTCGGCCGTCGGCCAGTGATGCCCGGCTGCGTGCCGTGCCGTGCCCGAGGGGCGTCTGGTGGCAGGCCGCCGCCCGGTGTCGTGTCGGATGAGCTGGAAAGCGCCGGAATGGGCGTGCCGCGCTCTCTCGTGCCCTGTCGTAAACCCGCGCCCGGTGGCTGACCCCGCCCCGCGCTCCGTCCGCAGTACGAGTACGAGGCGGACGAGCAGGACCGGCGCATCGTGCTGGGCAAGGGCACCTACGGCGTGGTGTACGCGGCGCGCGACCTCACCACCCAGGTCCGCATCGCCGTCAAGGAGATCCCCGAGAAGAACATCGGGTGAGTGGGGCTGCGGCCGGTCCCGCCGGCGGCTCCTCCGCGGGCCTCCGGTCGGCTGCGGTAGCCAGCCAGACGCAGGCGGTACTGGCTCGGAACCGGACGCGATCGTCGCTGTTGTTTGTGAACGCCGAGGGGATTTGTGTCGTGAGAGGTTTGTACGCGTGCTGTCGCCTGAGACTGAACAGAGCTCCACGTTCGAAGCCGGGTAACGAGTGAACTGAAAGACATCATATTGTGTCTGAAGAAACTGAAGACGGTGCACTGTTTCCTGGTGTTCATCAGTGACGTGCAGCCGCTGCACGAGGAAATCAACCTGCACAAGCAGCTGCGCCACAGGAACATCGTGCAGTACCTGGGATCAGTGTCTGAAGACGGCTTCTTCAAAATATTCATGGAAGAGGTGAGCAGCGAGCACTTTCGTCGTGCGAGGGGCATTGAGGTGTTAACGAAAGCTGGTGACGCTCTGGTGTAGCATGAGCGCGCTGCGTGTGCCACAGAAGTGGTCTGATTCTTTCACTTCTTTCCATTGCCCGCTGACAGGTGAGGCTGACTCTCCCCTGCCCCGTCATTTGTCATAGCTTGCCGCCGTTCGCTCGCTGGGGCTCGAACCCGACCCTGGGCAGGGACCGACCTCTGCCCGTGAACCCGACCTTGGGCAGGGACCGACCTCTGCCCGTGTGGCCGGGGACCCGCCCGGAGCTGTGTTGTGCCCGGAGGCGGCGACGCTCCTGGCGGGGGACTCACTGGCCAGTGTTGAGGACCATGTCGGCGCGTGCGTGACGGCTGATGGTGACGCAGCTGCACGCCGAGCGCTGGCACCCGCCTGTCGCGCTCACGTGCCGTGTCGACACCGGCGTGGGCTCGCGACAGGGCGTGTGTTTGTGCGCTGGCGCCGGCCGCCGCGTGTCTCGTGCCGGCGCCCCCGGTGCGGCTGCAGCGTGCTGGGTCAGTGCCGGCGTGACGTCATGTTCTGTCGCTGACGGTCGGCGACCGGGGGCCCGCAGGTGCCCGGCGGCAGCCTGTCGGCCCTGCTGAAGCTCAAGTGGGGCCCGCTGAAGAACGAGGCCACCATCGCCTACTACACCAAGCAGATCCTGGAGGGCGTCAAGTATTTACACGACCAGAAGATCGTCCACCGCGACATCAAAGGTCGGATCACGTGATCATGTGCGAAGGTCACAACCCGCCACGTTGTCAAAGCAGGCGGCGTGGTCGTTCGGCGGCGTTTGCCGTGCAGGCAGGCGTTGCTCTTATTTAGCAGTTCTGCTCTTATCGCGGCAAATACAGGCGATAAGACGGTTTTCGCACCAATGTCTGAATGGGTGGCGTGGGCGTCGTGGTTCCCCGTAAAATTACGAATGTGTGATACTGTTATAATACCACGACAACGGCGAAGTGGACGAGCGGTATTCTGCCTCCACCGTGCACCAAGCAGCGAAAGCCTCAGACACGTCGCCAGTGTACGTGGCTGGCCGCTGTAAGCTTACATTACTGACAGAGCCAGTGTGGCTGGTTGTGCGGACCAGCGGGACGCCATGCCAGCGCTGCCACGCGCGCGGTGTGCCGGCCAACGCACCGTGTGCCGCTGAGAACCCCGCTGGGAGTGGCCGGCCCGCCGGCGTGGCGGCCGGACGGCACCCGTCGCCGGCTTGTGGACGGCACCATCCCGCTGGGAGTTCCTGCTCCGGCCGGTGGCCCTGACCCGGCCGCCCTCACCCGACCGCCCTGCCCCGGCCGCTCTGACCCGGCCGCCCTCACCCGGCCGCAGGCGACAACGTGCTGGTGAACACGTATAGCGGCATGGTGAAGATCTCCGACTTCGGCACCAGCAAGCGGCTAGCTGGCCTGTGCCCCACGGCTGAGACGTTCACCGGCACGCTGCAGTACATGGCGCCGGAGGTCATCGACAAGGGGCAGCGCGGATACGGCGCGCCGGTACGTCACCACCGCTCGGGATCTGGCCAGAGGACGGCGAGGACGCTGCGCAGCGGTGTGGGACCCGTCCTCAGGTCACCAGCGAGAGACGCTGCCGATGCGGGGCCGTGCGCTTCGCTGTCCGCGACTGCCCACTCAGAGTGGTCACGGCGGCGGAGAACTGATGGATTGCACGTGTTGCACGTGTATGGCGATCGTATGTCTGACCCAGGCGCCGGCTGCTTGTCGTCGCGTCGCGGTGCCTGTCTCACGTTCGGTGCTGGGCCCGACTCTCCTCTAATCCTGCACGCCCATCACATCGTCCCCCTCCCCTACCCCCCAAAATCGGTACATCCTCCACACATTTTACACCGTTTGTAGGCATTCGTTCGCGGCGTCCCGCCGTGATGCTATTGTCGGCGTGACGCCCGGGCCGTTTGGGGGTGGCGCCGCTGTTTCTGACCACCCGGCCGGCGGCCGGTCTCGGCAGGCGGACATCTGGTCGGTGGGCTGCACGGTGGTGGAGATGGCCACCGGGAAGCCGCCCTTCATCGAGCTCGGCTCGCCGGAGGCGGCCATGTTCAAGGTACGTGGTCAGCTGGCGGCGCTCCGGATCGGAACGGGGCGACGGGCTTCGATCCGAGGTGGACATGCGGGGAAAGCTGCGAAGGCCGGTCTATGTGTGAGGTGTTGAGTACAGGCTCCATCACGTGAACACCTGATGGCGAGCCGTAACTGACGGGTCAGCGTCCGGTGCCGGCTGGTGTTTGGCGCATCACGTGAACACCTGATGGCGAGCCGTAACTGACGGGTCAGCGGCCGGTGCCGGCTGGTGTTTGGCGCATCACGTGAACACCTGATGGCGAGCCGTAACTGACGGGTCAGCGTCCGGTGCCGGCTGGTGTTTGGCTCCATCACGTTAACACCTGATGGCGAGCCGTAACTGACGGGTCAACGGCCGGTGCCGGCTGGTGTTTGGCGCTCCTGACTGGGGGGTTTCCAGCGCGACGAGCCAGCCTCTCCACGAGCACACCCCTCTGGTCCCAGGTGGGCTTCTACAAGATGCACCCGCAGCTGCCCGAGTCGCTCTCCGAGAAGGCCAAGAAGTTCCTGCTGAGCTGTTTCGAGGCCAACCCGGACAAGCGGGCCACAGCCTGCGTGCTGCTGGACGACCCGTTCATCAACGAGTGAGTCAGCGGCCGGGGCGGCGTCCGAGTCCGATGTCGCTGATGTGGTCATGGGACGATGTGGGAGCGGGATGCGGCTGAACGCGGATCCTGGGGGGGCGTCTGGAGGAGGGATGTGTGAAGTGCGGGTGCATCTGTAGGTTAGACTCAGCAGTGCAAGCTGATCAAGTGGCCTGCCGTGTTTCGCTTAGTTTTGCATCTCTTCCGATGTGTTGGGGCTTCCAGCGCTTGCTTCATTCTCCTCCCATCTACGTTTGTGGTCCTGCTCGAGAGTGTCCCCCTGCCCTCCGCGAATGACCGGCGCGAGGTGTCCACCTGCGTTTGACGTCCGTCCGTGGTGCTGCCAAACTGGCCAGCCTGTTGGCGGCCGGTCATCCGTTTGGCATCGCCTACCCTCCCACGGCGGCCACTGCCTCTGACCCCTCTGCTCACCGCCAGGCACGGCCGCAAGAAGACGCTGCGCCTCTCCATGACGGCGGCGGCCAACATGGGCGAGCTGAACCGCAGCGTCTCGGTGCCGGCCGACCGCGTCAACAAGCAGGAGCGCTCGCTGCTGCCGCGGCTGGGCTCGTCGCCCGACGACAGGTCAGCCGACGCGCCCGACGGCCCTGCGGCGGGGCTGGGAGCGGCAGGGGTCGGCCTCCACTGGGAGGTAGGGGTTGGGGGCTGATGGGAACCGGGCACGCCCGACGGCCCTGTGGTGGGGCTGGGAGCGGGGGGGGGGGGGTCGGCTTCCCCTGGGAGTCGGGTAATAGGGGCTGGCGGCCCTGTGGTGGGGCTGGGAGCGGCGGGCCCGGCCCCCGCCGGGAGGCGGGGTAGACGCGCGACGCCTGCTGGCCTATGGGGAGTGTGGAGGACACGCTTACCACAGGCGACTCTCGACCCGGGCTGGAAGGCAGGGAACTGCGCGGCCGTCCGTTTGAATTCAAGTTCATCATGAGTTGACCGCGCGGTGGTCTATCTAACGTTCACATGACGGGCACTCTGCCTCGTGTCATGCACACGGGGGACAGGTGGGTCACTGATTACGTTTCCTTGTCACGAGGACAATAAGTCGTTATCAGGAATGTTTGGGCTAGATCAGGATGCCTCCTGTACAGCCAGCCAGTTAAGTAGGCCTAACCCCACTCTTGCGTTGCATTGGTTATGCTGCTTGCCTTTGGATGCGGGCACAGACTGGTGTACATTTTTTGTGCATTTGGACTGGTGAATGGGGATGCATTGCGCCGTCTGGCATCGACGGTCTGTTCTGGGTCATGACGCACGATAGCACAGCCGTGGTGTGTAGATACGGGAGTTGAGTAAGAGGAAGCTCATCACACGCTTCCAGCATGGCGCGGTGCAAGCGGACCGTCATCCGAATGCGTGTCGTTCCCGACATTGCGGCGGGGTTGTTGTTTCTCGTCCCGTCATTGTCAAGTCGAATGCGCTACATGCAACCCAACTCTGCAGTGGCTCTGTGGACTCACCAAGTGTCTCCAACATGGGCATATTGGCGGTTTGCCGAGGTGGAATGGACCTCAGGGATCGAGTCCGGTGTCCATCTGGGACATTGGCGCTCCCCTAAGCCCCGATATCACCGTCATCAGACCAAGCAGCTGTGCTTCTGAACTTATTATGTTGCACTTCCGCCTGCTTTCGTTTAGTACCAGCGGCCGTGGGCCCTCTCGTAAACAGCGTCTGTGATGGGACCGTGACTGTTGCGTACTGTTGACCCGACGTGGACACTGTCGGCGAGACCGGGACTGTTGTTACGTTTGATTGATTCCGTTTTCCACCGTCTGTTGGCGTCTCTCGCGGCTGCGGGCAGGGGAGGCAGGCCCGATGGTGACTGGGTTTGATGCCCTCCAGAGTCTGCGGAGCTTAGCCCAAGGGATAATCGGCAGTTATGCGCATCACATCGGTTAAGGTCATCGGGATTGCTGGGCTCATCCACTAATAGTTGGCCGAAAAAGCGCGCCGCGGGAAGCGGTCAGCGGCAGGTGGTCGTAATGTAGTTCATCGGATCGGCGCAAGAAGGACTGGGTGTCTGAACTGAGTGCCTGTTGTCCGCTGGAGATCAGCTCACCGCTTTCTTGGGACCTAATTGTGTTTACTTTTCATGCTTTCCGTTTAGGATGATCAGGTAAGCTAATCACCGACTTTCGCGGCACTAGCACTAGCGTGCTACCTTGGCAGTGAAGGTCAGATGTGAAGAAAGTGACAGCAGTGCGCCCAACTATCATGTTCAGATCGACTTCCACACATGTCATGTTCAGACCGTCAGCCCCCGGGAGACTGTTCAGACCAGCCCTGCGGTGGGTGCCGTGTTCCCCTGTGTCTGCCGTGTCCAGACCGCCCGCCTCCGTGTCTGCTGTGTCCACCTCCGTGTATGCCATGTCCAGACCGCCAGCTTCCGTGTCTGCCGTGTCCAGGCCGCCCGCCTCTGTATCTGCCGTGTCCAGACCGCCCGCCTCCGTGTCTGCCGTGTCCAGACCGTCCCCCTCCGTGTCTGTCGTGTCCACCTCCGTGTCTGCCGTGCCCAGACCGCCCGCCTCCGTGTCTGCCGTGTCCACCTCCCTGCCTGCCGTGTCCAGACCGCCAGCCTCCGTGTCTGCCGTGGCCAGACCGCCCGCCTCTGTGTCTGCTGTGTCCAACCCGCCAGCCTCTGTGTCTACTGTGCCCAGACCGCCCCGTCAATCCACCCCGTCCAGCACCGTTCGGGGCCGGTCTGTGCCGGCCGGCGGGGCCTGGGGCCGGCCGGGATGATGGCTGACGCCGAGGGCGCCGTGTACAGCGGCCGGCCGGCCGGGAGAGCTTCGGGGTCACTGAGGCCGCCAGCCTTGTCCGCCGAACGGCCGCTGTCGGCCGGCGCACGCGAACCCACCGCCCAGCTCGTGGAAGCGGCGTGTGTTCGTGTGAAGACCTGTGGCAGTGGCGTTGGACAGGGGGACTGTGCCTGGTGTTGTCAATGATAATTTACGGGATGTATCTCATCTGACCTGTCCGTTTGACGTCGTGTGTGATGTAATGAGTCCAAATGAAGCAGGGAAATTCAAGGGTAAGGGAGACAGAGTCCGTAATGCCACATGCTGCCAGTGGATCTATCTGTGGTCTTTGTGGGATTGGTGATGACGACAGCGTTAGAAGACTTGCCGCCGGGCACCGGTGTATTGTTGGTTGACTGCCAGCTAGTTGCACACACGAGTGACCAGACCTTTCACCGGTGCCGGGGGCGGGAGCGTGTCTGACGGCACCAGTCGCTCTTCCGGTCAGTTGTAAATGGCCGCTCCGGTGATGCCAGCCTTCTGCAGTTCTACAATGGTGTCGGGTTCTCTGGTGGTGGCGCCTGACGCACTCGTCGGACTCGGTCGAGGGGCGGCCGGTGCGCGGGGCGGCCGGCGACGCGCAGGCCTGAAGGCTCGGGCTCGCGGCGGCGGGGCCCGACACGGTGGGGGCCGTCAACGGCGCGACTCGCCCGCGCGGCGCCGACTCCGCCGGCCCGGCCGCCGGCCGCCGGGCTATTAGCGGCTGTGATGTGTTGTGCCGCGCTCGCCGAGCGCAAACACAACCCGCGTCCGGCCGGCTGCGACTCGGCCGCCGGCGGGGCGCCCGGCGCCAGCTGTGGGGGCGGCCGACCCGCGGCGCCGGCCGCGCCGCTCCCGCAGTGCGGAGACGGCGGCCGGAGGTGGCAGCCGCCTCGCCCCCGGCTCACCCGGGAGGTGGCGGCGCTGGGAAGCTGGCCGTGCCCCTCTGCGGAGGGGGCATTAGGTTCGATACCATATTAAGCGTCATCCATGGCTTTTGCGATGCTCTGTGTAGGCGGCGCCGCATCGACGTCCAGTGTGTCGGAGCGCCAGCAAGTTCAGCCGCCTCGCCGGAGCTGCGTCTGTCGCTGCAGCCGCGGGTCTGGGGTCGTGCGCGCCCGCGCGCCACTGTGACCGTCCACCGGCTGCTAACCTTCGGCTCCCATCATAATCCGATTAGCTGGTCCAGACGCCAGACGTCCGCACATACCGGCAATGCTGAAGAGTGCCTCGTCCGGCGGCGGCTGTCTGAAGGGTCGCCGACTGCATTGTCGCTCCGACGAACGCTGATTGCGCTCCTCGGACGCCAGCCGCTGCTAAACACTTGTGGCGCATGACGACGGCCCGACTGACGGTGCTCGCCTGGGGCGCGCCGTTTGACCCGGATTCATAAAGTTGAAGAACCGTCCGGAACGAGGTCGCGTTGGCCATCGACGCTCGTGGAAATGGCCGAGATTATCTGCCGGCCCAACACGGCCCAGCGGCGCCGGCTGCTCCAGTGACGTCATGCGCTGGTGCATGATTGCGTGCGACAGCTGCCGTGCGTCGCCCCGGCAGATTAATGGGGAAGACCGTCGAATATGAACCGTCCACGTGCGTCACAGCTGATCACCCGATAGCGAACTCTCCCTCCCTGCCCGCTCTCCAGCTCCGGCTGCAATCAGCCGCCTGTTTTACGGCGTCTCTTGGGTGCAGAGTAAATATAGCATTCACGGCGAATTATTGCGCAGTACTGGCGAAACGTTCAGTCACCGCTGGGCATATCAGCAGTTCAATGCGTCTGTTTTCTCCGCCACGTCCCACGTCTCTTCAGCCTGGCCGGGATGGGAGCGGGAGGGCCCGCCGGTCCCCGTCGGTTGTCGCGTCCGTCCAGCCGCGGATGACACCGGGCGTGACGCCCAGCCAGTTGGGCGTCACACACACGCCGCGGAGACGTGCCGCCGCCGCGCGGAATGCCACGCACGCCTGACGTCACAGCCGGGCCCCTTCCGGCGCGGGTCGGCTATGAGACGATTTGGAGGGGGGTGGGGGGTGGGCGGGCAGTGACCCGGTTGGCCGCTCAGTCGCCGGCGGGTCGCCGGTGGTCCCGGTCCGGCGGGACGGTACGATTCCGGTGCAGCGGCGCCGCGCCGGCCGCCGCACCGCACGCGGCCGCGGCTGACTCAGGCGGAGCCGCGCGGCGCCGCGGCCGGCCGGCAGTCGTGCGCGTCCGGCCGCGCCGAGCGGCGGCCGACCGGAGCCGGGCTGTGCCGGGCCGAGCCGAGCCGAGCGACGGCCGACCGGAGCCGGGCTGCGCCGGGCCGAGCCGAGCCGAGCGACGGCCGACCGGAGCCGGGCTGCGCCGGGCCGGGCCGAGCCGAGCGACGGCCCGCCGACCGGTGTGAGGCTAGTGGCCTGTCGGTGATCGGTCGGCGCGCAGCTGGCTCGGCGTGGCGGCCAGCCAGCGCCGGCCGCCGGCCCCCGTGAAAGCCCGCCGCGCGAGACAGCCACGTACGGTCACGTGCGACCCCAGAGCGCGACGATGCGGTCGTCGGCGGACGTGCCTTTGCTGTTGGTGAACGACGCGGAGGACATGGTGAACGTGTACTTCCGCTGGCCGTTGCCGGGCCGGCACTCGCCTGTGCCGCTGCGGCAAGAGACGGCCGGCCCCAGGTAAACACCGCCAGCCGCCGGCCGGCCGGGCGCGGGGCGGGGCGCTCGTGGGCTGGCCTCCCGCGGCCCTGCCGCCTCCGCACGGACAGGGAAACCGTGCTGCCCGGCTACGGATGCCGTGCCACCCGTTCGCTGCGACTGGGCGCGCGGCTTGAGTTATGTCGTTTTCCTTCAAGGGTGCTCTGTGTGTGACAGCGGCGCTCGAGTACTCAGCACGCCGACTGTCCCCGAGTGGGACCACCGCGTTGCCGTTCGCTCCCATGGCGTCGTCTGGCGGCTGTTCCTTGCGCCGTGCCCGTGGCCGTGTGCAAGGGTGCACCGGATACGGCCGGCTGGAATTGCCCACGACCTCTGTTCAGGTCGGCGAAGCGGCCTGGTTTTGGTGCACATCCGTCACACGGGTGGCCGGGACATCGAGTTCCACCCCATCCACCTTCGCCATCCCGCTCTGCCATGAGTGCGCTGCCTTCAGGGTTTCCTCCGTGTTGATCAGACCCTCTACCCCTCAGTTCCACCCCCAGTCGGGACCACCGCATTTCTGTGCGGTTCGACAGCGGTGTTGCTGTAACCGTCAGCCACACGGCACTCAGCGGACGTGTTTATTGCAAGAGGGCTCCACTTATGGCTCGTTAGGAATTTCCCATGATCTGAGGCCGACGGAACGGCCCGGTACTGATGCGCGTCTGGCGTATGCCAGACGCCTCCACTCATAGCGCCAATTCATCTGTAGTTTTCACGGCTGGGGGCTTCGGTCATTTCCACGTCACAGCCGGCACGGTCCGGCCTCCGGCCGCCGATCCGAAGCCGTGGGCGGAGGAAGCTCGACCCGGCGGGGCGGGGTCGACCGCCCCTCCCCGGCACCGCCACCGCCCGGCTCGCGTGACGTCGTGGTCGGCCGGGAGGGGGAGCAGCGCGGCCCTCCGGCCGTGGCGTGTCGTGGGCGGAGCGGAGGGCCGTCACGTCACGTCCGGCCGGGTGACGGCCCCGGCCATTCTCGCCGAGCCGCGCGGCCGGCCGCCGAGGCGCCTTTGGCGTGGCTGTGGTTCTCGTGCTCGGACGCTCGTTCTTACTCGTATTTCTGACGATGCTGGCAGTCATCAACGCCATCTGTGATGTGAGACTTCGGCTTGACACAGGTTTTCAGGCCTTGTGCCGATAAAGCGCACAGTGGAATTACTCATGATGGGCGGGAGCCGACCCCAGTTCCAGAGCCCTCCTTAGACGCTTGCAATCCACTGACCCCATCTCTGAGCGCTCTCCTGCACGGGACTGGGCATCTCGACTCTCGCATCCTGGATCGCCGCGCCTGACGTTCCACTGCGCCGCGGCGCGACAGCACGTAGCGCCGGTGCGCCGCGTGACGCCGATGCCTGGCACGGCGCGCTGGGACTGGCTTGGCGGGTGCTGCCGGGCCGGCCCGTCGGCCCGCGTCCCTGTCCGGCATGGCACTAACTGTCGAGACGCGACTAACGCTGTAGTGTACGACGCCACCCTCCGACCGGCCTGTTTCCTCTTCTAGCGCTTCGTACGGGGCCAGGCCGTCGGGCACGGCTGCCATGCTTGTGGGCTCTCCCGCCTCGTGCTCGACGCTCTCCTTCTCCAGGTAGGCACAGGGTCGGGCGCTCGGCTGGCACGCGGGACCGCGGGACATGTCTGCTGCATGTGGTCCTCTCGAGCCTCGGCCCTGTCACCTTCAGTCATGGCTCTGTGGGCTGGGCGACACTGGTCGTGTCAGGGCTGCGGTGTTAGTGCTCTCGTAGCGCGAGTGGGTCCGGTTGGCTGTAGCCGGTGGCATTCCACTTGGGAAGGGGCTCTGCTCTGTTCTTGATGTAGCATGGGTGGAAGCGTTGGTTCGCTGGTACAGGTCCCCCCTCCCCTAGGTGGTTGGCTGGTACAGGTTTTTGAAAACCGAGCTGAGTTTTGGATTGAATCTTGAGCGACTTCGTGCGATGTTTCCTAATCACATCATGGTAAAAACAAACTGAGAATTTAATCCGTTCGTCACGTGCTGTTTGACAGCTGTTCTTTTATCGGGCCGGCGCATTCCGACCCTCTCCATATCGAGCTGCTCCGTCCGCTTTACGGCGTATCGCGTCCAGATATCAGCACTGGCGCCCGCCCCCCCCCCCCCCCCCCCTCCCTTCCGTGCTGCTGCGGTGGTACCTATCTCGCATCGCATGGCGTCTTGTGTGCGGCGCCGCCTTCTGACGCGGCCCGCCGCCGTGTTGCAGCAGCGCCGAGTTCGACGACACGGTGATGATGCGGCGCAACTCGTCGATCGGCTTCATGAGCCCGGACGTCGACTCGCCGCGCGAGCTGGTATGACCCCGCGCGGCGGAGCCTCGGCCCGGCTGACGCCGCACACGCGTACACCCCCTCGGTCGCGGGGGGTCCCCTCCGCCGTGCTGGAAACCCATCGGCAGGAAGTGCAGTGTTATCGGGTTTCCGTGTTGTGATCTGTGTGCGATTTGGCCGGGCTCCGTGGCGGTGCTTTACCGCCATTGTAGTGCCGCGGGCCGGGCTCTGTGGCGGTGCTTTACCGCCATTGTAGTGCCGCGGGAGTGTCGCTCGGCGGCCATGTATCGCACGGTCGATGCCGCCGGTGCTGTCATGGATGGCGGGTCACTGACCTGCTATCGTCGTCACGCCCAGCTGATGTCGATACCTGTGGCAGGAGGACGGCTTCTACCTGCTGAAGAAGGACTCGCACCGGCGCATGACGCTGCACAAGGTGCTGTCCCAGGACCAGCAGAAGATCCTGGACGTCTGGCTGCCGGCGCTCCGTAACGAGCCGGGCATAGGACCCATCCTGCTGAACATGGTACGGCAAGCCCGGCTTCTGTGCAGCGGTCTGACTCGGCGCTGTCGCTGCACCCAGCGTCTGTGTCCCGACGAATGTCTCTGTCCTGCGTCCACCCTGCCTGCCTGCGCCGAACGGCCTCCGACCGCGTGCCTCCCTCTTGTTCCAGGAACAGCTGACCCTGCTGCTGCAGGGACTGCGCGACTTTATCCCCGAACAGAACCGCGCTGCCCTGGAGGCGGCCATCAATACGCTGCGCGAGGAGCTGGAGTTCGACGGCCGCGCCATGGACCAGATCCACCGCGCGCTCTACCTCTTCCAGGAGGCGGTAATTAGCGCGATCTGATCCATTGCCCCTGCTACCGACGCGTTCGGCCGCGCCGCCTCGGCCGCTTATTGTTGGTTGTGTTCAAACTCAATTGCTTGCGCCGAGCGGCTTACGGAAAAAAACTATTCTAAAGCAACGACAGCGGTGTAGTTGGGTGGGACTGGCGTGCGCCAGTGTGACAGATATGTGCGATGTTTGCGCTTTGATTTGCCAGGTCTGTGTATTAATGTGGTGTATTAAGGTGACAGATTCGTTTGATGGGAAATCTAGGTCGGACGTGAAACCTCCAACAATGATGTTTTCGGAGAAGTACAGACTGATACCACGCCCTCGCTTCGTCCTCTCCCTGGCCAGTTGCTTCGATTGCGCTCAAAACGATAGAGTGTGGTGCCTGTGTTCCGATGAGAATGACCACCACTGAGCACCGAGTAATTTGCAGTCATTGCACCCACGACCCGCGTCACAGTTATCACAGCTGGAGTAGTCCCGGAGCCATCAGAGGCTGTCGCCGAGTGACACTCCCAGCTGCTAAGGCGGGTGTCAACCCGATTGTTCGGGTCCGCCCGCCCGGAGGCCACAGTTGCGTGTCCCGCCGCCGGGCGTCCCTGGCCTGGACGCTGTGCGGGCCATGGGGACCCCGCAGGTCACCACGTCCCCCTGCTGGCCCGTGCCGTCTGCGTCTGTGTCGCCGTGCCTCGCCGCCGCCGGCCGGCGCCGCCCCTGCTTGTGATCCCGTGTCCTGACGCGGCGGCGCTGTTTCGCCGGCAGGTGAACACGGCCCTCCGGTCGCACAACATCAAGCCCCATTGGATGTTCGCGCTGGACAGTCTGGTGCGCAGCGCCATCCAGATGGCCATCCTGATCCTGTCGCCAGGTGAGCCCCGCCGCTGGCTCCCGGCCGCCGGCACCGCGCCGGGAGTGGCCAGCGAGCCCGGCCGGCAGAGCACCACAGCGTGTCAGGGGGGGGGGGGGGGACTGGTCAGGACCGGCGGAATCTGCGACCAGCGACGCCGACCGTCACATCGCGAGTTTGGCCGGCTGGGCTGCGTCTCATCCGCGAACCCAACGCTTACTAGCCTTCTGCCAGTCTTTGTTGCAGTCTGCAGAATGGCGTACTGCGGGAAAATTTGACGCTGCAGTCTGCATAACGCCCGGACGGAGAAACTCAAGAAAGCAAGGAAGTGCATTGTCTTGTGCTAATATGATAAAAATGCATAACTCTCACCGCCTGAGTGAACGTTCCTTTCATGCCATCAATGAATCTACAACACAAACTCAATACCGTCATGGGACTGATGTTTGTGAATATGAAGACTTGTGCGAATTTTAAAAAAAAATAATAGTAACCTCATCGACAAACACTGCTGCCTTGATGAGGTCCTCTACGTCAGTCATCTCGCGCTATGTGCACCCATCTGGTGCCATGTGATGTGGAATCCTTCGCGTTGCGGTCGGATCTGATCACGAGCTCGCCGCTCTCTCCGACCGCCGCGCTGCCAGGCGGGTCTGGGGCTACCAACGTCCCTGCTGTTGCCATCGTCCCTGTCGCTGCCACCGTTGCTGCCGCCGCCACCGTCCCTGCCGCCACCATCGTCCCTACCGCTGCCACCGCCACTGCCCCCGCTGCGAGCGCCGCCTCTGACGCTGCCACCGTCCCTGCCGCCGCCACTGTCCCCGCCGCGAGTGCTGCCTCTGACGCTGCCACCGTCCCTGCCGCCGCCACTGTCCCCGCCGCGAGCGCCGCCTCTGACGCGTGACCGTGCTGCCGCCACAGAGCTGGGCGCCAACCTGCTGGGCGGCGACCAGGAGTCGGTGGTGGGGCCGCCGGACGCGGCGGCGGCCGCCGCCGGCCCCGGTGGTCTGGCCGCGCCGGACGCGGCCGGCTCGCCGGCAGAGGGCGCGGCCGCCGCGGCCGCCGGCGGCGCCGGCGCGGGCGGGGAAGGCAGCACTAGCGGTGTGTCGACCATCAACTCGGTCCGCCACGACGAGTACACGCCGCAGACGCTGGCCGACCTGCACCGGCTGCGCAGCGAGAACAAACGGTGAGCGGGCGCTGAACGCGGTCGGGTCGAGCCATGGGGCAGCTGACCGAGGGTGCGCCCAGAGGTGGTTAGTCGTGGCAGGCTGATGGCGACGACGTACCGCGCTGCAATGTCTCTGCTCTGGGATGTGTAATGCGCGGCGTAGGTGCGTTGGTGGGCTCAGCGAGAGCGGTGTCTGGGTCTGACCTGAGCTTTCGGAAGTGCGTGCCGCTGTTCGGGCTAATCAAGAGGAGTGTCGGCCAAGTCTTGTTGAAATATGTGAGTGGCAGGCGGGTGGGGTCTTGTGCCCAGGCTTCGTTCATCCCACGCCTGCCCTTTTGCTGTCGGATGTGTGATAGAGCGTGTGCTGTCCGCTTGTCGTAACAGCCTTCCAACGCCAGTGCGACTCCCACAACGACCCTCTCAAGCTCGCTGCCGCCGATCATGACGGCGGCGGCAGCGGGCCGCTCTCGGCCGCAAACGTCCCGTCCGATCCCACAGTGCGGCGCAGCGCAGACGGCTGCTGACACTCCCTCCTCCTCTCGACTGATAGTGCCCCCCTCCGCTTCCGGTCGCTGACGCCCCGCTCCTGGTCGCTGACAGTCCCTCCTCCTCTCGACTGATAACGCCCCCTCCGCTCGCGGCCGCTGAATCCCCGCTCCCGACCACTGACGCTCCGCCTCCGGCCGCTGACACCCCTCTCCCGGCCACTGATGTCCCGCTCCTGGCCGCTGATGCCCCGCTCCCGGCCGCTGACGCCCAGCCCTCGGCCGCTGACGCCCCGCCCTCGGCCGGCAGCCTGCTGAGCGAGCTGCTGGAGTCGCAGCGCGAGTACAGAGAGCTGCTGCGCTGGACGCTGTCGGAGAGGTCGCTCCAGATCCAGGTGCTCAGCAGCCTGTCGGCTAGCCAGCCGGCCGCCCGTCAGCGCCAGGACACCGAGTGAGTGGCGGCGCCGGGGAGCCCGGGGGTCAGCTGACCACATGTGGACCGCTGGCGGGGCGGCTGGTAAACGTGTCAGCGCTGGCCTGCTGTGCTGAGGCCTCAGTGTCACCGTGGTGCTGGGACTGGGGCGCGGCGCTGTTCAGGACTCAGATGAGTGTATTCCGATACGCAGAGTCGATCGTCAGAAGCTCAGAGAACATGGGACTCAGACCTCCGCCGCACCAGTGTTGGTGCCCTTGTCTCGTCCCCCCGCACATGTCATCGTCTCCTCTTGGCGTGCAGCCGGTTGCCGGCGCCTCCGCAATCGGGCACATTTCGGGGGTGTCGGTACTCCTCCCGTACGGCGTGCCCCCCCCCCCCCCCCCCCGTACCTTCCCGGCGTTTGACCGTCCGGTGCCGCCGCATCCAAGTACAGGTCGCAGGTGTCTGTACTTCTATGGTGCGTACCGTCCTCGACCCCTCCCGGAGTCTGACCGTCCAGTACCGCCGCCGCCTGCAGGTACAGCTCGCAGGTGTCTGTGGCCGACTCGGGCATCGCGGCCGGCTCGCCGCTGCTGCCGCCCAGCGGCGGCGGCCAGCTGGCGGCGGCGCCTCAGATTCAGGTGCAGCCGTCGGCCGACCCGGACGGCTGTCTGGTGGACTGGCTGGTGGAGCACGGCGCCGACCACCTCACCGTCTCGCGGGTGAGCGCCGCCGGCCAGAGCGTTGGCCCGCACACTGTACTGATCTGCGGTGGTATACCTCCACGACGCTGCTCATAGATCTCCGCCGGTGCCGAGGAGGTGGCCGGGAGTTATGTTTTGCGGGTCGGGTCGGTGTCGTGGCGTTTGGTTTTTCGGAGGCGTGCTGTGCTGACCCACTCCCCAGTGCGGGCTGGTTACCGTTTCGGTGGTATCGTCTGTCGCTTACCGACTTTCTAAGGTGGCGTTATAACGCCGCATGAGGTTCCAGCCAGCTCATGCATAGGGCCGCGGGGCTTTGGGGATGGATCTCGGCCTCCCGGGCCGCCACCTGACCGTACGGTCGCCGTGAGCCGCGGCGACTCGCTCTGACGGGCCGCGTGCCTGTCTGTCGGCAGTTCGTGAACGAGGGCTTCCGCCTGGAGGATGTACTGGCCATGATGACGCGAGAAGACCTTCGCGGTCTTCACCTGAGGTGAGTGGCGAGAGCGGAAAGATGGCGGGACAGGGTGGGAGCGGCGGGGAGGGAGCAGCCGGCGGCGGGGCCAACGCTGAGAGCGGCCCCACTGTGCAGAAGTGGCGCCCCTGTGATGGCTGACGCAAGTGGTGAGAAAGCCATCTGAGGCGAGCGAGTTGATAAGTTCATCCGGTGTTGATGGCGGAAAATGCCGCACCTGGAGCACGTGACTCTAACTATGTGCACCTGGAACGTAAGACGCGGTGTCGCCCGAGCCACTAGATTTGGGGCAGACTGTAGGGTTTAATAGCGGCTAGATATAAGATGAACATACGGGGAGGGAGCCGGTGGTGAGAAGTGGAAAGTAATTGTATCTGTTTGCTTTCAACGCCCTGCTCCCAACGTGTGCGTCGCCTTTTCACAAGGTGAAGGAGCTGGGATGCCTATCGCGAGGCAGTTTCTTATCTCTACTTCCCGTACTTGTCATACTCTTGCGATGCGCTACATGGCCCTGCCGACTCTACCCCGCACCGGCTGTTGCCGGCGGCGGGAGCTGACTATCTGTGTTGATCGATATTGGCCTCGTGTCACCGGCTGTTGTGTTGCGACCGCCGTGTTATCGTCCGTTCCAGGGGCGGCGTGGAGCTGCGACTGTGGCGCGCGCTCTGCGACCACCGCCGCCGGCCGCCGCTCTCGCGGCAAAACTCGACGGAGCGGATCGAGGACTGAGCGGTCGCCGCTGGCGAGCGTGGCGTCCGACTGACGGACCGGCGGCCGCGCGCCTCGACTGAGGAGCGGCCGGGGCAGCGGCGGAGCGGCCCGTCGGCCGTGCGCGCCGCCGGGTTTTAGGAGCATTAACCGTGCCGCGCCGCGCGCGCGGCCGTATAACCTGTAACCCGTCCCCTCGCCGCCGGGCAGCCTCCGGACGCCAGCGGGCGACGTTTCTGTGGCGCGGCCGTTGGCCGTGCGTCAAGTGCCTTAGGAGGAGCGTTGTGGTGTGTTTGCCTCGGTCGTGCGGGTGTGTGGTGCTGAGCGGTAGGGAGCCCCGCGGAGGCAGCTCCGCGGGCGGTCAGCGGGCGCGCGGCCGCGAGCCGTGCGCCCGCCGAGCGGTCGGCGCGGACGGCCGGCCCGGCCGTGTCCGCCAGCGATAGCTAGGTTAACCCCTCAGTTAAGGTGCGCCGTCGTCTGCCTGCGCGCCGAGCAGGTTGTGATATTAGTTAAGCCCCGTGTGCGCTCGTCTTGCCTTCCGATGCGCACGTGCGGTGGCGCCCCTCCGCTCGCGTGCCGCACGGAGCCACGTGCGCCAGGCGCCGAGTACAAAGTACCTCCAGACAATAATGTGCGCGTCGTGCGGGTCGGTTGCTGTAGATATTGCACCAGTACAAATGTGATTACGCCCGTCCTCGGTGGCCGCCCGCGTGCCAACCGGGAGCGGCGCGTTACTGAACTATGGACTAACCCCGTGCCATATGCGGAGCTGGTTCACGGCGGCATCTGGTATTTTACATATTAACTGTGTTACGTCCATAACAAAGGTAATACATGGGATATTGATAGCGTGCTGTTTGCGGAGTCGTGACTGGACCAGCGGATGAGACACCCACTCTGTTAGGTTAGCGTGGGCACCAGTCGTCCTGTGTCGTGCGGTCGGCGATGCAGAGTTCGACGAGGGGGGGACACGGCGGCCATCTGCAGCTCGCCCCCAGGTCCTGGCGTGGTCTGCTATACTTCATGCCATGCAGTCTCTCGGCGCGCATACGTGACTCCAGAGAAAAAATATGCGGAACCGTTTATTTCGTAAGCCCACGTTCCTCGGGATTTTTTCTTTGGAGCATCACCGACCGCGACCGGCTTTGTTGGATATCGAGCGACCAGGCCGCGCCATGGACGTGGCGAAAGGCCACGCAGCAAACACCTACCCACGTGACGCCCCCTTGAGCATTGCTCACACTCAGTCGTCGGCACAGGCGTAAATATCACGCAAACACACACCACACTAATCCACTTCGCTCCCGCCGTAACCGACCACACCCACACGGCGGACGGAGCGTCCGAGGCAAACGGCAGTGAGATACGTTCCAACACAGCGTTTCTGGCGGTCTACGAGCGTTCACAAGAAGGCACCAGATCCCGTAACGATTGGGTGTGAGCGGCGGCGCCCGCGGCGGTGGGTCCACCGGTCCGCTCCACAGGTCGGCGGCCGGGACCACCGGACCGCTCCACAGATCGGCGGCCGGGACCACCGGTCCGCTCCACAGGTCGGCGGCCGGGCCCACCAGGCCGATCCACAGGTCGCCGGCGGTCCGAACAGCGGAGGACGTCTCACCAGGCCAGCTTACGGGTGGGCCGGTGGTCGCGATACTGCAACAGAGGCGCCCCCTCCGGTCAGCCCACGACTTAAACATGACAACTTACACAACGACGTCTGGAGCACCATCGGGCCCCTCCGTCACCACTCACTGGTAGATGTTCGGAACATTGCGCATTGCTGGAAATGCGACAGACCGCCAACAGCCTAGCCTTACCAACAGAGGATACCGGCCGGCAACCTGGTCATTTCTGACGAGCTATGAACACCGGGTTTGCTGTCCGGCTACGCCCAGAGCCGAGACACCGACGGTTACCTGATTAAAGGACCTGGACTCGAACTGCATGCGGTCCAGCTCCTCCCGCAGCCGGCAGACCTCCTGCTGGTCGTGCTGCTGCTGCTCCTGCAGGTCGGCCTGCTCCTCCCTCAGCTGCTCGTCCCGACGTCGCGTCTTTTCTTCAATCTGCCCGCGGTCAGACCTCCGTGTCAACACCGCCGGCACTTTGTTCATCAGACCGATGGAAACTAGTCAACACTTGTTCACCAGACCCGCAGAAACTCATGGACACTTTGTTCGCCAGACCGATAGAAACTCGTCGACACTGTTCACCGGACCGATGGAAACTCGTCGACGCTTTGTTCACTAGACCGATAGAAACTCGTCGACACTGTTCACCAGACCGATATAAACTCGTCGACACTTTGTTCACCAGACCGACAGAAACTCGTCGCATCAAACAAGATTGGTGAGGCAGCGTTGTGCGCTTGCATCCAGGCGCCTTGTCAACATTGACAAACATGCCCCAAACGCATCCATCACCAGGGTGCAACCAAGAGAGCGTCCAAGCGGGTCCCTGTCGTGAGCCCGCCCGCCCCACCAGACCACCAGGTCAGCGCGAGGGGCGCACCTGTCGACCCCAGCTGTCGCGCAGCTCGGCCTGGCGCTGGCGGCGTAGTTCCTCCGTCTGCTGCACGAAGCGACCCTGTTGCTCGGCCTGCGCGGCGGCCGTCTCGCGCAGCTCGGCCTCGCACCGCTGTTGCGCGCGACACTGTTCCAGGCGCGCCTCCATCTGCTGCCGCCAGGTGGCCACCACGTCGGCCACCAGACGGCGGCGCGCCGCCTCCTCGCGCGCCCACTCGGCCTCGCGTCGCCGCCACACCTGCTCCGCCTCCTCACTGTGGGGGGGAGGGGGAGGGGAGGTGGGGTAAGAGAGGGCCGCGGGGAGACGGCGCCGCGTCACATACATACACTGCGGGGACGTAGGCAGTGTAAGGCGAGGAGGCCGGCCACGTGGCTCTGCTCAGCCTCCTCACTGGAGACATGGGGTCACGCAGTCGACACAACACACCCGACTGTTTCGTCCACTCACTGCATTCTGGGGAGCAGGTCCCCGACCGCCCGGCCCTAAACCAACTCCGCTCCATCACCATACATATACGGAGACATTACAGGCAACACGGACACCATCTTCACGCAGGGTCATGGCACATCTAGATCGGTACAGATCAGTTAACTCGGGGAAAGGAAAACTGACAGTGTAGTTTTAAGCCAGAGGAGCCCCGCACCGTCAATAATGTCGCTGGTCCCAGGCAAATGTCTAGATCGCGAGGTGTTATCATCCGTGACGCCGCCACACCATTCGTGTGTGTCATTGGGGCTTTACAACGCGCTCAGCTGCTGAGGCTATATGGCGTCGCCTGCCTCTCACCCTGGCAGGAAGGGCAGGCACCGCGGGGAATCAAACCCCGTACCTCTGGTTTCCCAAACACGCAGTGGTTAACGCAGACGTGTTAACCACTACACTACCGGCACCCCACTGCCACGCCACTCGCCGGAGTCATCCCCCGACTCCGGACAGGGAGGGTGACTCACTTGAACAGCACCTCCATTTGGCGGCGCCTGGCCTGCTCCAGGTCGAGCTGCTGCTGCAGCACCTGCCGCAGCTGGTGCGCCTCGGCCCGCTCGGCCGCCTCGGCCAGCTTCAGACGGTCTCGGTCCCCTGACGCCGTCACGTGCACAGTGTGAGCAGACTGTACACGCCGTCTACAGCTGCACATGGTGAGCTGTAGACGCGCTGCCAAGCTGGCAGGCAGACACGGAACACTGAACGGGTCCGCTCTACAAGAGGACGTAACTGGGGACAGCAGACCACACAGCAGGTCACCTGAAACGTCACCGACTACAATTGCGCCGAGCGTATTCCAAGGGCCACCTCCGCCTTGGGGGCTGCCGCGAGCCCGCCTCACCTGAGGCCATGAGCGAGTCGAGGAAGTCTCGCTCGTCCCGCAGCGCGTCCTCCACCTGGGCCGAGCGCTGACGCAGCTTGGCGTTACACTGCTGCGCCTGGAACAGACTGAGCGGCGGGCGCCGGCGTCACGGACGGTCGGCAGCAGCCGGCACGGCACGCCAGGCCCGGTCAGTGACATCAGCTCGGCTGGGGCCACCGGCCTGACACCGATGTCAGAGAGGTGCTCGCTTATGACGGAGCGGTGCCGCGCGTGTCACAGCTTGCTCCCACTGGTAGTCTTCCGGCAACACAGGCAAGGCATCCCACCTAAGATAGCGACACTGTAGGTCCGTTCCACCTCAGCTGGTGACACTGTCGAACCGTCCCACCTCAGTTGGCGACACTGTCAGACCGCCCTACCTCAGCTGTCGACACTGTCGGCGACGCTCCACCTCCTGTCGCCGCTCGATGGCCGCCTCGATCTGCCGCTGCCGGTCCAGCAGCTCGCGCTCCTGGTCCCGCAGCTCTGCCTCCGCCTTCTCCCGCTGCCTGCCCGGGGGAGGGGTACGTTAGGCAATCAGACCCCCTCCCCTCGGCACAGACTGCGTCGACTGAGCCCAGTGCCGGCGCACGGCAATGGACACCGACCCCATCCAATGACAGCCTTTCAATGAATACAACTATCTACCTTTTCATGAGTCAAGCACTTACACAGAGACGTTCTATAGGATTTCAACAAGGCGTGAATAATCCGGGGCTGGCACATTTCATACGAAATGTCACGAGACCGTGGGCCTGCCTTATTTCGTCCATCTGTTTCTTGAGGAACTCCTGGGCGTCGTGCAAACTCCGTTCCCGGGCCGCCTCCTCCTCCTTCAACCGGCGCTTGTCCTCCTCCAGGCGCCTCCGACGCTCGGCCTCCTCCTCCTCATCCTTCTCCTTCTGAAGCCGCTCCCTCTCTAACTTCTCCCTGATCTGCTGCTCCCACATTAGCTTGGCACCTTCAGTTAAGCGTTCTGACTCAACCTGGTGGGACATAGGAACAGTACTCAACCGAGGTCTTCCGCATCACATCGTGGTCCCTCAGATCTTATCTATCGGTATGCTTCCCAACAATGACTTCAGCAATGCTCACCGGAACCTTGACATACATAAACATATCTATATACATATGGGCTGATGAATGCATTTTACCTGCATTTTACCTGCAACCATGCATTTTAACAATATGATTCAAATATGAAGATTTGACGTAATAAACCGGGGAAACGAGAGCAAACCTTCCCAGAATCCCTGTCTCATCAACGTTTCCTCCCGCCTATACCAAAGCCCCCAGTCCTTTCCCCGCCCCATCTGCGGACGCTGTAGGAGCATCGTTATTCGGCTCCCATTAGTGAGTGAGAAGATCCGGGGGCAGCAGGCTCCGCTCCCGAGGTGGGCGGGCAGCGCCGGCGCGCCTACCTGGCGCAGGACGGCGTTGTTGACTCGCCAGTGCTGCTGCAGCCGCTGGCGGGCCTGCTCCAGCCGCTTCTGCTCCTGTTCACGCTGCACCTGCTCCAGCTGGGCGCGCATCGCCTCCACGCGCTGCTGCCGCTGCCGGTACTCGTCCATCTCCGAGCGGCAGGCGCGCAGCCGACAGTGCGGCGGCAGCTGCGACAGCTCCAGCTGCCGCGCAAACCCAGGACGGACCGTCACAAAGCCAGGCGGCGCGCAGGAGTGGCAAGAGTGCAACCGGCAGTGACCGCGCACACCCAGCGGCCGGCCGGCAACGCGGACACGCAGCGCAGGCAACGACAACCAGCAGGCCACCGAACACAGAACAAGACACAGGACAGCACACAGGACAGGACATGGGAAAGGACAAAGGACAGGACACATCGGCACAGCACGCAGACTGCCAGTGAGGCAGCGCGGCTAGCGCCGCGCGAGCAAGCATGGATCGCACACGAGCGCACGTACGCGCGCACACACACACACACACACACACACACACACACACACACACACACACACGCACGCACGCACGCACGCACGCACGCACGCACGCACGCACGCACGCACGCACGCACGCACGCACGCACGCACACAAGCACGCACACAAGCACACGCGCACGCACACGTACACATCAGAGGTGAATTCGCCAAACACGGAGAGCCAGCAAGATGGCCCGTACGGGGACGGTCGCCGCAGCGCATGCGCCGCGCACGGACGCGCACGGCCGTCACCGCACCACGCTCCGCACAAGGCCGCCATTGGTGCGCGCACGGCCGTCACCGCACCACGCTCCGCACAAGGCCGCCACTGGTGCGCGCACTCCACTGTGTGCCCGCTCGACGCCTGGCTGGTCAGGCTGGGTTCGATCAACCACTGGCCGCCAAGCGCCGCCCAGCCCGCCAGGACGCTGAGTGGCGAGACGAGCCCTGTACGACTGGGCCCCACGAGCGCGTGCCCTGCAGCACGCTGGGCGGGCGGCCACCTTATACACGTCGTCCTCCTGCTGCAGCTTGGTCTTCAGCTTCTGCCGGCGCGCCTCCAGGTTGGCGTCGGCCTGCCTGGCCAGCTCCTGCTGACAGTAGTTCTGATAGCTGCACAACAGAACGGCATCGAGCATCACCGCATCAGCTGCAATGCAACATACGTGACGCAACGTGTCTCGTTGAGATGCGTTCCCAGTGACGACGATCATGTCAGCAGCCAAAACATGCGTCTTATGTCAGTCTGCATTGGGATGGCATGACAACAGATCTCCTATCATAGCAGCAGAGCATCTAACCAATGCCAAACACATCATCAGGCATCTAATCCCATTGCCGGTGCATCGCTTCAAACTTCTCCGGCACCGGCGCTGATACGCACCTTGTGACGAAGAACTCGTTCGAAGCCCATTTGCTATGCGATTTGGTCTTAATATCCATTGTGTCATAGTACTGGACCACATCATTCCACACCTTGTAATAGTTGTCTTCTCTCATCCGCATTTTGGCCACTTTGTCCTGCAATATAAGTGACACGTTGACCTCACCCGGCCAACCCAACGACACCCCAGTCACGTGTCGGCGAACAAAACAAACACAAGTGGAGGGGGATTCAGGATGGTAAGATATGCCAGCAAGGCTCAAAACAGATTGGTGGAGAGTCTATGCAGGAATTATGATATTCTAAATGCATGTATGTTATCCTACATTCTCGTAAAAGACGTGGTGCAAAATTTTGCACTGTTAACTAAAAGAACCATACTTAACTTGAGTCTTTGGGCTGCTATAAATTCACATTCTATAATTTACCTGTTTGGCTACAGGTACGCAGGTTATACCCATTCGCGGCTGTTCATTTCCGCACACTGCTCAAGGCTCACTTCCCTTCGAGCTGAATAACGCTGACAGCGTTTGATACGTGACCAAGCCTTGCTCACCTCATAGGCACCACGGCCACATCTCGCATAGCGTCGGCCTGGAATCGGATGCTCCTGAATATGCAGCGGATACGACATTGTGCTGCTTGCTGTCCTGAAACGTCATCGCAATTTCTGCGTCATATGGATCATACGCATATTGCACAAATTATAGTAGTTTGATGACAGGTGGATTGACAGACATTGAAAAGCATGGATTACCAAGTAACGCGGTGCGGCTTGACGAAAAGCGCACTGCCGATACGGCCCATCGGTATCACCAGCAGGGGCACCGGTAGTGTAGTGGTTAAGTTACACGTCTGGGATGCCAGAGGTAAGGCATAAGGCGTCTGATTGCTCGCGGTGCCCGCCCTTCCTGCCGGGCGAGAGGCAGGCGACGCCAAACAGCCTCAGCGACTGAGTGCGTCGCGAAGATCCGATGGCACGCAGTGTTACGAGCGTCGACTTGGCGTTCAACACGGTTCTCAGCTTCAGCTCCCTCTTTTCTGAACATCAATTTCAACCATGATATAATGACGCCGTCAAACATCAAACATGCGTAACTAGCGATTTCATAATTGTCCAGGAGATGGCCATTGATGGTAGATGGCCATGGCACAAAGACCCACAGTACGCCCACACCGATACTCGGTTTAGGTTCTTTATTGGAAATTGATCTGAGGCTTCATCACCAGGTTAAATGTCACAGCCAGTACATCAGTGGAAACAACGCAGAACCAGGGAGTAATATCATGACCACAATGTGATGTGATAATGTGACCACAAGAAGGGAAGTCTGTGAAAACTGATGGCCTTCCATCTAAAACTGGGGCAACTGTCTTCAGACCTGTATGAAAGAGTAGGATATTTCACTTTATTATTATTTAAGATAACTCACTTTAGCACGCTAAATTGATTGAAGGTTTGAAAGCGACTGGATGGTTTCTGAGAATGATCATGACTGCTAGAAATGTCTGTCCATCCCCATAGTTGTTGGTTAAAGCATCTGCCTTCCATCCATCCATCCACCCCTGGCAGCACAGGTTCCAGTCGCTTTGAGGACTCGTCATTTGCCCTTGACTGGAATGGCCTGCAGATGGTGGCAGCACCCATGCCAAAAGTCAAGTCAAGCCAGAGCTCAGAACAGATCATGCTATCACTGTGCCATGAGCTTGCACTATGAAATTCTGCCCTTGACCTGCAAGATCACAATGGGGTGGTGGGGTCCTGGGGGTAAGAGTTTGCCCACTAGGCAATGCCTAGCATGGCCTCCTATCCCAGGAATTGAACCTTCTATCCCATTGAAAGAGTTTGAACAAAAAATATGCAAAACTGTAGAAGGGCAACTGCCTCCATTCCTCAATATCATCCAGCATAAGATGATCAACACACACCTTCATCTAAAAACACTTCCAAAAGGCTTCATCTAAGACAGACTGCAGCACATCCATTATGAGGAAAAGGAACAAACATGCCACAATTAACACATAATTTTCAAATTCTTCACAATTTCCAAGGACAAAAATGCATAATTTCACAGATACATGCTTTTAACACAGTACTGAGGCTAATGGCAGAGACAAAACTGCCCAAGTGAGCAGTTCATGCATTTTTGCTCTTGGAAAACTGAGACCTAGAACAGCTGAGGCTTATTTTTTTCACAGATTCCTTCAGTTTCTCATTTCTGCCCTTTGAAAGCTATATTAACTCAGATCTACTGAACCTAATTATTCTTAATTTGCTAAAAATAATTACCATACACTTTTCACCTGGTCAATATGTGTGGCTCCTGGAGACAAATATATTAAAACCAATGACTCCATCTCAGGAAAAAATATCTGCTACCCATTTTCAACTTTGGACATGACCTGCTTGTTTTTAGACATTGTTACATAGATGAGCCAGGCTTTAGTTGACACCCTGCACATATGATTGAGGCTTTACAACGCACAGAGCTGCTGAGGCCATATGGCGTTGCCTGCCTCTCACCCTGGCAGGAAGGGCAGGCACTGCGGGGAATCAAACCCGGTACCTCTGGTTTCCCAGACGCGCAGTGGTTAACACAGATGTGTTAGCCACTACACTACCAGCACCCCTAGTTGACACCCTAATAGCAATAATTCAGACTTTATCACTGGCTGCCAGGGCCATTTCAAGGTAGGCACCTGCATCAGGGACCCTCACTATTTTACCACCACTTTGTGTGTTGTTGACACCTTGGTGTGATTTTATTGGGTACAGTATACAACTGGTGAGGTGGAAAGCCTGCTAAAGAGCATTCCACATTTATGTGGGTTTTGAACTGAAATGGACACCTTGAAGATCATTTGGTGTGGTTTACAGCTCTGCCCTTAATTAGACCTAAACCTTCCTAACATCTGAACTTCACACCCAAGAAAATGTGCAGACTTTCAATGACATAATGGCATTCAAATCTTGCCATTAGCAAAGCAGCAATCGAGGTCAATGTAAATGTGATTGTCAGTTGTTCAAATCTGTCATTCCTGCTCATGATATCCAGACATAACTAAACAGAATGGGAATTATGTTATCCAGAGCAGGTAACTAAACATGTGCACCCACCAACACCTTAACAAAGCACAAACATGCTAGCTGCCCATTGCTGCTGCCAGGTTTCATCTCTCCTGACAGCTTGGGCTGGTGACTGTGGTGAGCCAGCAGATCACTGTCTGTCATCTAGAGCTAGACCACACAAGCAGCACAATTTCAAAAATTATTTTTTTCACTGGTTGTGATTTTTAGCGCACCAATGTCACATAAGCATCCTGTGCAGTGGTTGGACTCTTGGAAGACAAGATTACTGATACATATGTACGCCACATCAAACCGCAAGTGCTGCTGGCATTTCCCATGCCTCTTTAAGCATCTGTTATCTTGTATTGGGGGGGGGACCTGCACATTCATACCAAGGAAAATCTACAGAAGACCAAAGATCGCAAATTAGGGCAAGAATACATGCCACATTTACCTGCCCATCCACCTGGAGCTTTAGCACTATATCCCGTAACTGCCTGCGACACTCAACGCAAAACCTGGACCCATGGATCTATGACTACTTATATCTGGTTGTTCAAAGGCAAACGCCAAACAAAACTCAATAACGCATGCAGGCAATCCCACGGAATCTCACCAGAAAACGCCAGCGCAACCCGCGACGAACCCCCGCCCGCGTCCCACACAACCATAAAAATAAACAAAGCGCAAATCGGCAAAATCAACTAGCGCGCCACGTTGGCATTGCGCCGCATTATCAAACTTGGAATGGGTAGTGCTGGACAAAACGACTTTGCTGTTGCCCCCCCCCCCCCCCCCATTTTGGCTTGGTCCCCCCGATGTTTTTTGCTGGAATACTACAAAAACGTGGGTACAAGATGACCATAACTCAAAGGCCATCTTCTTTGATCCGTCTGCGTAGTGGCGTCTCGTACTACCTTCATAACAACGTCATGATTGCTCTCACCACAAGATACAGATCGTTACAGCTGAGCGGATAAACGATGCAATAAACCTCACAAACCTAGCGCCATAAGACACGCATTGCTTTGTGAGTTTAAACTGAAAAGCTCCAGAATATGGGGATGACCTAAGTCCTTCATGGCTAACCCCGGCCCCGTCCCCCACAACCAAAATGCGTGCCGCCTCCCATGACCGCCATAGAAGAGCGCCATCGACGCCCTAAGGCCTCTTGGCCCTTTTGGCTCTTAAGGGGTGCCTTCAGGGGCAAATCCAGACGGGGGAGGCCACGGGGCCATGCCCCCCCCCCCCACGCTTTGGGCCCGAAGAGGCCCATGGGCTCCGATGGCCCATAGCCGGCCGACACAGGTGCAGTTTTTTTTAACACAAAACGCAGCAACTTGGGCGTCTTTGGACTTGCCGTCGACCAAGAACAGTCGCAAACAAGGGTAAAGGACCCGCGAAGCGCACGCTATAGCTGCAGGGCCTCCTATGTTAACCTGCCAGAGTATTCTCGGTTGCTCGGGCGCCTTTTATGTCAGTCTCGGTTAACTTATCGACACACTCACGATATGCTCATGTACCCTCCACATTGGTCTAGGGGCCTTCCAGTTCTCTGCCACTTGGTAAGGGCCCTTCACTCTTGTCGGGGGTCCATCTGTTAATCTCCGCGGGCACATTGGTTGTTCGAAGCACACCAAATTGGGTCTTGGGTGCTTTCTATTTGAACGGAGAGCCCTACACACTTGTAGGGGCCCATCTGTGATCTTGCTCGGGCACACTGGATTGTTTAGGGGCCCTGCACATTGGGTATTTTAATGTAGGGACCTACGCTCCTGTCGGGGGCCATCTGATATCCTGCTCGGGTACACACGATCCTCCACGGGCTCTCCACACTGGGCCTTGGGTAATTTTTATTTGAATAGGGGCCCTCCGCTCTCGTCGGGGGTCTATCTGACAAGCTACTCGGGCACATTCGATCGTTCGGGGCCCTCTACATTGGGTCTTGGGTACGTCCTATTTGAATGGGAGCCCTACGCACTTGTGGGGGACCACCTCTGTTCATCTCGTCGGCCAAACTGGATGGTTCGGGGGCCCTGTATACTGGATCTTGATGTTTTGATTTAGGGCCCTGCACTCCTATCGGGGCCATCTGATAACCGGCTCGGGTACTCCATCTTCCGTGGGCCCTCCGCACCGGGTTTTTAACACTTATTATTTCAGTGGATGGCCCTACGTTCTTTGTCGTGGCCCCCTCTGATAAGCTGCTCGGGCACATTCGATTGTTGGGCGGCTTCTACGTAGGGTCTCGGGTACTTTCTATTTGAATGAAGAGCCCTGCGCTCTTGACAAGGGCCCTATCTGCTAACATGCTCTGGCGCGCCCGATCGTTTGGGACCCTCTATATCGTGTCTTGGGTATTTCATATTTGAACGGAAGGCCCTACTCTCTTGTCGAAGGCCCCATTTCTTAACCTGCTTGGGCAAACTCGATTGCCCGGGGCCTCACAATGTGTCATGGGTACTTCCTATTTGAATAAAGGACCTTGCGCACTTGTCGGGGGCCCATTTGTTCGCTTGGTGTTTGAATTTAGGGCGCTACGCTCCTGACGGGAGCCATCTGACAACATGCTCGGGCGCACTCCATCTTTCGGGGGTCCTCCGCACTTGGTTTTGAGTACCTCTTATTTGAATGAAGGGTTTTACGCTCTTGTCGAGCCCCTGCTGACACGTTGCTCGTGCACACTCAATCGTTCGGCGGTTGAGTGTGGAACATTGTGTTTTAGGTGCTTCTTATTGAAATGGAAGGCCCTACGCTCTTGAGGGAGGGGGGCTATCTTTTAACCTGCTCTGGCGCACTCGATTACTCCGGGCCCTCCACGTTGTCTTGAGTGCGTCTTACTTGAATGGATGGTTCTATGTTGCTGGCGAGCCCCATTTATTAAGCTGCCGTTGGCGGAACAGGGGGGGGGGGGGGAGCACAGGACCATGCCCCATGGGCCATGCAGTGGGAACCCATAGGCTTCGAAGTGGCCGATAACCGGCTGAACGGACGCAGTTTTCTACTAAAAAAAAAAAAACGCAACAAAATTGGACGTGTTTGGGCCAAAGACGGCATAGAACGGTTGCAAACAAAAGTAAAGAGTTTACAAGCAAGCAAATTTAAAACATTGCTGATTGAAAGGGTGGTGATTGATTGAAAAAGTGGAACTCATTATACTTTCCAGAGGCCGCACGCTGTTGCCCGGCCCATATATGTCCACTTGTCTGGTCAATCTATCGCCGAGGAGCCTTCCACGTTGCCTTGATCTCTTGACATTTTTCTATTTTCCGTACATGATCTCAACGCTGCTGTTGGGGCACTACCTGCTTCCACGCCCGGGTACTCTTGATTGATCAGGGGTCCTCCACCGATTCTTCCCTTCGCCTGAAAGGCTCCATGCGTTCTTTCCGGGGCCCCATATGTCAGGGCACACTCAGCTGCTCAGGAGCCCTTCATATTAGTCTTGGGCTTTTCCACTTGTTCGGAGGGCCTTGCGCTGTTGCTGGAGCTCATATAAGGTCAGGTACCGAGAGACTCGATGCTCGATGCACACTCGATTCTTTGATCGAGGGCTCTTTCCATTTGATCTCATTTGTGGAGGACTCTTCACTTCTATCCGGCTCTTTTTGTTAACCTGCCCGGACACTATTTATCGCACAGCGGTATCAATTCATGGTCTTGCATAATTCCCCTTTGCTCAGGGGGTCCTGTGCTCTGGCCGGGGCCTTCTATGTCAGCCTGCCGGAGTGCTACCGATCCCAACATCACGTTGATCTTGAGTTATTTTCACTTGCCCCGATGACCCTATACTTGCTGACAGGAGCGTCTTTGTTGGCTTCGCAGGGCACCCATGATCGGTCAGATTCCGTCCCTATTAGCCTTGGTGCCTTAGCCTCAGAGCAGCAGTCGTATCTGCCCCGATGAATTTTTACGTACAGTTGTCGGAGGTAATTTTAATGCCTCCGACGTCGCATGTGTCATTTCCCCAGATGATTGAATGTGTGACGCTTATCAAAGTTGTGCATCATGTTCTTAACATATTTTGCATGGTAGAATATTTTGTACACGTTCATAACAAATAAAAATTATACATAAGTAACCAGTCATCAGCTGATAACGTCACCCAGCCGGCTAGCCGTAAATAAGCTAAAGATCGAGTCCGTGTTTGGTTTGGATGCTATTTAGAAGCCAAGTTGAGCTCATTTTGCTTGTTTTTCCGAAAAACCTAGAGTTAACATTTTGACTCCAAATCACGAGATTTAACGATCTGGAGAAGATTAATGGGCTCCATGTATGTGCATGGGTAACATGCCCGGCTTTAACACAGTGAGATGGGTTTCCATATTTATATATATATATATATATATATATATATATATATATATATATATATATATATATATATATATATATATATATATATATATATACCATTTACCACATATCTTAAAATTTAATGACCGGAATGCGAGATATGTTTTTTGGAAGGGCCAACAGCGTTGCGTGCCCCCCTTGGCACAATCCTGGATCCGCCCCTGGGCGCCTTCACGTGCCGATCAGGAGAGGCGCGTGCGTCCAGCGCCTGCGCCATGCATCTAACCCTGCATGACTTCTATGCTGCTTAAATAAAAACTGTTGTAAATTATACAAAGATGAAAAATATGCCGTGTTTTGTCAAGTTAAAGTGAGCTAAATCCGGTGAGAAAAGTGGGGGTTAAGTCGTCTTGCTTTCAGCTCAGGCCCCAAAATTGCAGAAATTGACAACCTCATACAGTATTTTGCGCTTGCTCAAATGGCATTTGATGCTTGAACCAATTCCAATGACTCCGTGCCCAGTCTCATCCACTGAACGCTATTCGTCACTTCTAACTTTTGCTGCTGATCGGGTGCTGCTGACACAGAGTTTGAGCAGTACGGAAAGCATCCAGACAACAATTGTTTCCTGCGCACTTGCGACGAGGACTATTGGTATACCATATCGCGTTGTGTATGCCCCTAACGGGTATGCCGCAGCATCTTGGGCGTGCCGCCCGCTAAATTTTTCGTTTGGCTCGAGGCAAAATTATTGCAGTGTATTTTGTGCCTGACGTGCGTAAAAATCTATTCGCGGAAGCAAACATGAACCATCAAGTCAAGGCTATAACTCTGAATTGCTGGTATGGCCCTTTAGCGCGTTGATATCTCATGAGCTGTCATATTATTACAGTTGTATGGGTTTCAATAACACTTGCTATGCGCTGTTGGCAACTGTGTGTGGTGAAAGGAAGGCTAGGGTTGAATGTGGTGATGAGGTTTCTGCTGGGTGATGACTTGAGCAATCTGTGACTCATTTTGAATTTGTTTGCTGAGTGGGTGTTTGCTGATGGTCATGCATGGTGTTCAAGATGCCAAGTCTCTTCCAACATATGCACCTTTTGAGCAATGCTCTGATCTATCATACTTAAGGAAATGTTTTATATATTTACCTGTCAAAGAATTCAAGCACTTTTTTCTCGGCTTGTATAAAAATTGGATGCAAACTCATTTCTCCTTCACTGATAAGTCTTGAATAATCAAGAGACTGTCTTTTAGTGTTTATCTTCCTAAAAGCATTGTAGAAAATTGGGGATATGCTTTTTCCTAAACTTATACTTTACTTGCCATGTAACATAGTCCTAAAAATTTCCCCACTGAGCTGGGTTCCTTTCTGCCCAGCATACTTTGTGATAGCCTCTATAGACCTGCTGTACCATTAGAAGGTAAGAACTTTTAATAAAGGAAGAAATATTTGTGAATGATAAAAACATAGAATTGTTAGCAGTCATGATGCTGTGGACTACCATAACCACTGACACAATGGATATCATTCTGTATGGTCTAGTTCACTCACTTCAGTTTGCCACTTTGTATGAAAAATCTTATTAATATTATCTTGCTGACACATTGCAGACAGTATGGTATTTGCATGCTGTAAACCTGAAGAACATAGTTAAGAAATGGTTTCTCTAGCCAGCCCCTACCCAATCCACCAAAATTATAATTATATAAAAGAGGTAGGGATATAATGGCTCAGTGGCTAGTGCAGGTCCAGGCTAGAATCCTGGTTGCAGCATATCCCTTGAGCATTATTAGGGCTAATTGGGTTGCTGGTGTTCCATAATATGAATGTGGCAGTGTGTCATATGCCATTATGAATATTTATCTATTTGAAATGATGATTGAAAATTAATTGAAATGTCCTCTGGGGGAGCATGGTCTTCCATCATCTGTTATTTTACACAGATATATGAAATCCATATCAAGGAATATGATCTCCCATCATCTATCAATGTGCTACAACATAATTAATCCATACTGACAGGTGCCACATAGTATCAACTGCTGAGTGCATTGAATAGCCCGCCATACTGACAAGCCTATGATATGATAGTGGGTAAATGAATAGGTAGATCATGAGCATCTAATATGAGTGGGCATATTTTCAGGAGATCAGTGATTAGAGTCTGGTTTAGATAAGTTGTCTCAGTAATTTCCTGTTATGTCCAGTTGTTTGTTTGATGGAAGTATGGGGTCCCATGTTCTCTGTGTGACATCTGCCTGATGATCTAGAAGCACATTTTGTTTTTAAATATTCCTAATCCCAAGCCAATTGTGGATGATGATTGAAGTGTCATTATATACTTTGCAAGCAAAGTTGTTGAGTGAGAAATTTGTTATTCCATTTAACTGCTTGCTGTTACAGTATTGTGCATATGAGTGGTCAACTGTTGGTGCACTCAAGATGGCAGTATGTGATGCAGATCCATTTTTCAGGGGTGTGCCAGTTGTGGCACGGAACCGCGCACATCGCATGCACGCTATTGCAGAGTGGTTGGCGACAGCTGACTATGACTTCATTTTCCTGGAAGAAGTATGGCTGAAATCTGACTATGCACTGATCAGAACCAAAACAGAAAAACAATACCCACATAGCCACTACTTTTACAGGTAGTTGCAAGACCATGGAAGGTCTTTTTACTTTGTGTGATGCAGCAGTGTGTATGTTCTGTACATGGTCTCTTCTAGGTGTTTGATACCATGGAACTGTGTCTAACCAGGAAAAATGGTTTGCTTTGTTTGTTTACAAAGACCATGAAAGCCATCTTTTGTTGTTCCCACCAGCAAACACAATGTTTAATTAATAGCTGCCTCTGGGTGGCACATTACCCTCCTGTCATACTGGCGTGAGCCAGCCACTGATGCTTGTTGTGCTGACCTGGCACTCCTTTTCTGACCTGAACTGACACTCATGTTTTGACTTGATGATCTGACCTGGTGTTTGTGTTTTGACCTGACCTGGTGCTCATGTTTTGACTTGATGACTGGACCTGGTGCTTGTGTTTTGACCTGACCTGGTGCTTATGTTCTGACCTGACCTGATGCTTGTGTTCTAACCTGACCTGGTGCTCATGTTCTGACCTGACCTGATGCTTGTGTTCTGACCTGACCCAGAATTCATGTTCTGACCTGACCTGGCACTCATATTATGACCTGACCTGGTGCTCATGTTCTGACCTAACCTGGTGCTCATGTTCTGACCTGACCTGGTGTTCATGTTCTGACCTGACCTGGTACTCGTGTTCTGACCTGACCTGGTGCTCATATTCTGACGCAGCGGCGTGATTGGCTCCGGTACCTGCATCCTGTCGCGCCACCCGTTCTCCACCAGTCTCTACCACCGCAGCCCGGTGAACGGGTTCGCGCACATGGTGCACCACGGCGACTGGTTCGGCGGCAAGGGAGTCGGCTTCTGCCAGGCGCGATGCCGCGGCCTCACCGTCAACCTCTACATCACGCACGTCAGTGCTAGCCCGGCCCGACCCGACTCGGTCCTTCAGCATCAGGGGTCAAGTGCTCATGGAGCTCTGTGTGACGTCTAGTGTTTTTGTCTGTATGCCCTGTAGGTGGGACGTTACTGAGTCTAGAACAAGGTTGTTTGAGGCACTTTATCAGTCATGTGCAGCCTTTGAACAGAGCAATCTCCCCAGCCGTCCATTACACTGTATGCTACGTTCGCGATTCTCAGCGGCCTTCCGTCTCTCACCGTCGCCTCCGTGCGTTCCGTGAGGTGGCCGTCCACATGGACTCTGTGTTCCGCGCCACAGCTGCACGCCAACTACAACAAGGCGCGGGACGTGTACTCCTGCCACCGGCTGGTGCAGAGCTTCGACTGCGCCCAGTTCGTGCGCATGACGTCATTCGGCGCCGACCTCATCATCTTCGCCGGCGACTTCAACACCAACCCAGACGAGCTGCCATACAAGGTGGTGACGCACTGCGCCGGCCTCAAAGACGCCTACTACCTGGACTCTAGCACCAACAAGGTGGGCGCCTGGTGCGGGCGGCGCTGGGCGGGCTATCCACCCCCACTGGCAGGTGGAGACGGCGGAGGGGGGGGGGGCGGTGTAGCAAGACAGACTGACTGGTCGCGCTGGTTTCACTTCTGGCCGGCGTGCTGTACTGGGCTTACGAAAAGCATTGAGTGCCAGAGGCTGGTTAAGCGTGGTTCTGCGCTGTCTGGTGAATCGACGCAAGATATTTGAAGTCGTTTTGCATTCACTTGTCTGGATGTCTCCGTCATGCTCAACAGTATCCTGCACTCCCTCCCCGCCCTCTCTCCTGTAGGAGATGCCGCCCGTGGCTGCCGTCGCGCCTCTGTTGACCGATGACCAGTGATGTCCTCCTCCGTCGCAGGAGGTGCCCGAGGAACCCACCTGCGAGGCGCCCAAGAACAGCTACACGTCGTCGGGGTCGGTGCTGGAGCACGGCGAGAGGATCGACCTGGTGTTCGTCGGCACGCGCGGCTCCACGCGGCTGGAGGAGGTGCTCTACAGCCAGCCGATGCCGGCGGTCGTGCCTGGAGCCTCCTTCAGCTTCTCGGACCACGAGGCGGTGGCCGTCACCTTGCGGCTGAGCACGCTGCCAGGTCAGAGCAGGGGTGGCACCGCCCGAAATGAACGCCGTAATCGCACCCCGCTGCAATTGTCGTGCCGGCGCCCACGAAGGGCCTGAAGAACTACGGCACGAGTCAATTCCTAATTCCGACCGTGGTATGGAATAGCATCTGTTTGAAGTACGCACACTTTTACAGGGTGGACATTTCCATAGAATAAATCGGGCGTAAAGTTGTCATGAATTGAACAATGACAAGGAGATCCATGTCATGCGCGTCCCACATTTGTCAGATGTGCAGGATGCGTGATCATGGTACGTGCTCTATGCGTGAAAATCACCAATTCGTGGCATTGTCGCTGGATGTCCTGGAAAGTCTTGCCGCACGCGTCCTGGCAGGTCACAGCCATGTCTAGTAAGCTCTAATTTAAGTCCCTGACTTTCGTCGGCGTGCGCCTATTTTGAGTCGGTCCGAGCCTCTGACCGGAGCGCAAGCCTGGCCCAGCTCGCCATGCTGACAGCGGCTTTGCTGCAGACGCCGCCGCCAAGTGGATCTTCCACCCATGTAACTGGAGGGACGGCGTGCTGCGCGAGGCGCTGACCGTCTGCGAGACCTACCTGAGGTCCTTACACGTCGACCAGGTGGGTGTGCGGCGCACCGGCCCGCGGACTGGCCGCGGTGACGAGGCGGGGCGCGGCTGAGGCCGGGGCGGACGGGCAGGTGCCGCCGACGCGGGGGCTCGGCGTCCAGCGTGTGTCCGGGATGTCGAAGGAGTGGCGCGTGTCGCCGACTGCGTGCCGGGCCCCCCGCTGGGGCCAATGTGATATGCTGCATTGTACCAGTGACGTGCCCTGCGCTTCATACCGTCCACGCTCCTGTTATGCCCCACTTCCGGGTCCCTGCTTCCGGTCTCCTGACCGAGACGATCTCGAAGTCGGTTCTGCTGCTGACCACCAACACACATCCGTGCCTCAGCAGATTCCCCACATAGTGCCGTCGGTGGTGACCGCGGGTCCGTGCTCCGCGTCGGCAGATATTCCACGTGGTGTTATCCGTGCTGCTGCTGGCCGTGCTGGTGGCCACGCTGGGCGTGCCGGTGCTGCACGGCTGGGCGCAGGGCCTGCTGCGGCTGGTCATCACGCTCATGTTCGGCTACACCGTCTTCATGGCGTCCGTCTGGAACCGGATGGAGCGGGCTGGCATCACCGCCGGTCAGTGGGCGGAGCGGCCAGCGCGCCAGCTGCGCCCGCCCGGCTCCGAAGGCGGATCGACGGGCGCCTCTGTGACCCAGTGTCGGTGGGGCTGTGCCCGCCCCGGCGCCCGGCTCATCCGTCGGCCCGGGGCGGCGCTGGACGGCGCCGGTGGGCCGATGAGCGGGGCGGCACTCGCGTTCGTGCGAAGCACTTTGCCGCGCGTGCGCTGCAGTGCTCTGTGCGACTCTGACTATGCAACCCTGGTGCATACTTGACCTCGGAGTATTGACTCGGGCCGAGGGATGTGTGTCGCCCGAAGTGACCGGCAGACCACGTGGGGTTGAGTCAGTGAGGTCACCTGCGTCTTAGTCTGCCAGCGACTCATCATGTTTACTCGCTCCGTACCCCGCCGGGAGTTCCCCCGCATCCGGCCACGAAATCCAAGCCACCGATCTGCGCAGCTCATGCCAGGCTGCGGAGCACGCGGCGTTGGTCTCCATCGGGAGTGTTGGATGGCGACTGACCCACTGACCTTCATCCTCTTCGCGTTTGCTACCATTGACGGTAGATCCCGCAGAGCTCCGAACGGTGAGGTCACGTGACCGTTGTTTGCCTTTAAAGCCCGACGGGTCAAGTACCCATAGACCGTCTCATGACATGACCTACTGGCCTGCCTCTCGATCGTGCAGTGCCTGACGGAACCCCGTCAGTTCTCTGCCTCCTTCGGCAGCCTGATGGAAGTATGGATATGTCTGCGCGGTCTGTGCCCCTGCAGTGCCAGAATGAACGGGTTAATTCTGCAGTGTGATGTTGAACGACTATTATTAGATCCCCTTAACGCTACTACTTGCTATGAATCGAGGCCTTGTGGATGACTCTCACATGGTTGCTGCAGGTCAGCTGTTTTCTATTCTAACCAATCAGTTTTCAGCCATCCACACGCGGCGTTAGTCATTCAGCAGTAGCAGAGGCCTTGTGAAGGACGACCCTCACTTGGTTGCCACAGGCCGACTGTTTTCACCTTTAACCAACATAACGTGTTCAGCCACCCATACGCGGCGGTAATCATGTAACAGTTGCGGGCGTAAGGTGACCAAAGAAACCGACGCGCCCTTCAACCCGTACCATCATCATCATTAAATTGATGTTAATCCGTACACGGCACTGGTGCTCGGATCGTGCTCCACCAAACGTTTCCAGTTAAGGGGCATAATCATAGGCATCCGGACAGGTTGCACAATTCACATTGTCACGGTCTTCCAGAGGTATCAGTCGGGACGACTCCTGGCTCTCGGGGACGTTTTGCGACTTACAGGGCGTTCAGCACACAGCCCGACAGCATCGTCCATTAGGATGTTCCTCGCTCGCGACAGACCAATAAAGCTCACTGCTCGAACACTTAGTACCATGAATACTATGAGTAGAAGTGGTAGTTGTATTATGGGTACTCTGAGGAGTACTGGTGATGGCCCGTAGGCCTGCGGCATCAATTGTGTGTTATCTTGTCGGCCGCTGTACGTCGGTGTTTAGCCTCTGTGGGGCCGCCCCTAAATATGTCTACACTTGACGTCCCATTTTTTGCAGGGCATTGTTCTTTTTTTAATCAGTGTTTGTGGGTCGCATCTATTGCTACCGCTAAATGTCTTTTGTGTCGCATGTTAATGGACACGATACGAGCTGTTTTAATGCGCTTGCTGAGGTACAGTCGAGCCGCCACGTCGGCTTCCGGGCGGCTGTGGCCTTCGGCCAGGCCTGACCCCTACTCCTGATGTCACTCAGGCATGTGTGACCTGCGTGTGGCCCTGAACAAGTGTCCGGAATCGGGCTCCTCGCCGCCACCGGCCGGCCGGCGCGACAGCACGGACTGCGACGGCAACACCGAGCTGACGTCGGGCGACCAGGACAACGCGACCGCTAACGGCTCCTTCTAGCGCCAGGCGCCGGGGGGACTGACCACTGTCTCGCTCTAGCGCCGGGCGCCGGGGGCAGCGGGCCAGCGGTCTCCCTCCAGTACCGAGCACCGGGATCAGATCCTCCGGTGTTTGGTGATAAACACTGGCTGTTCTGAGCCGTCACATAGAAGTCCGGCGGCGAGCACTGGTCGTTGTTAGCCGTCACATAGCAGCTGCGCGAGCGGAGGTCTAAGAGTCGAAGTCGGGTGGGATCGCAGGACGATCTTACGATCGGCAGCTACCTGTCGGACACGGGCTCAATGTCTCCTGATGGTGCCCACAGTAGCTCCAATTGCGCTGATACGACACTGGTTTGAGGAAGTGTGGACCGTATGATTGGTCTTGTGTTACACCCGAAAACGAGTTTTGGTAGGGCGACGCCAACACCAGATTCCAATAGCTGTTGATTGATATTCATTGTGAACTGAAGTTAATGATAGTTACGCCGGGACCTCGAACGAAGACGAATGCTCTGGGCACAGTGAACTGTACAATAGATAGGCGACGCAAACGCTTGCAACATTCCCGTATGAACTAGTCGACACCGCTGGTAGGTGCTCTGTTATGAGACTAAAATGTTACGAAAGCGTTGTTATTTATGCCACCAGCCATCTCTATGGGGTCCATTTTACGCGTAATGCAGTGCGGTGTTCTGAAAACACTCCAGCTATGATTTCAAAGTTTTATGTTTGCCGTGAATGTCGCTTTGCCTTAGCTGCGTGGCTGTGGGCCTGGCTTGACACGCGCGTGCGCTCGGTAGGTGCGGGTTGAGTCACCGGTAGGTGTGGCGGATGCGACGGGCTGGGGACCGCCTGCCGCGCCGGCCAGAGGGCGACGATGGCGTGGAGCGTGGAGCCAGCGCCGCGGCGATGCGGCCGTGTCCAGGGGTCCGGCACGGGGTGTGCCGTCCACCCGCCACCTCAAGGGAACGCTCGTGCCTGTGAGCCGTGACTGAGCCATGCTCGTTCCTCGCGCCCGTTGCTGACCGTTCAGGGGGATGTGCGGGCCGGAGTGGCCACGGCTGTGCGCCGCGGGCACCGTGCCACCGCCGGCGCGCGCCACGTGCCGCGGAGAAGACCGGGCGACCCGTGCTCCGGTCGGGCCAGGCCTGATCTCGGGGTGGGCGTTCGTTTCGGGGCCAGTGGCTGGCAGAGTGAGGTGACCACAGCTTGATGTGATAACAGCCGAGCGTTACGGATATTGGCGCCATGTGTTCGCGACGCTTCTTAGAGAATATACAAATATGCCGTGTGTGTGGATGCAGTGTGTGTTTTCCCTCGGACCCGGACCCCCGAGGCAGGTCACGGGCCTGCTCGCCAGCGCCGCGCGGCGGGCCCGGCGGCGAAGAACGGCGCGGCGCTCCGTCACTGTTCCCGGAGGCCCGGCATCGGCCGCCCTGGTCTCATCTGACGCAAGGCCGACACCGGGCGGGTCACGTGCGCAGGGGTCCGCCGGCCCGCCGCGGCGTTCGCGGGATCGCGCGGACGGTGGCCTCCGGCTCCCGGCGTTCTGGCGGCCGTCCGGCTGACCACCTCTGACGTCATTCGGGCCAGGTGACGCCCGGAGGCGGCGGGAGGTGGGTGCTGTGCGAGCGAGAGAGGACGATGCGGTTGGCGAGTCCGTTGTGACACTGAATCCAGTCACGCTCGGAAGAACCCATAGCAATGTTCGGTTTGGTTTTAAACCTCGCGTTTCGGGTACGTGTGCGTCTGCTCTCAATATTGTACCTCTTGTAGCTCTGAGGAGTGAACGTCATCGGACACTACCGTGTCACTTTCGTAGATAAGTTGAAGGGAGGGGATGAGCCGATAGAGCTGACCTAACCTGCACTCAAACCTGCATTCATCTAGGAGTGAAACTAGACTTGCATGACCTCAACAGACGTGTCTATGGCTGGTAGGACAGCGTAAGCGAGGGCTGAAGACTGGACGAAACACGAGCGTCCGTGTTAAGCAAATAGCACGGCCGACGCTCCGACAAGTGTCGGAAGTCGGTATAAGCGAGGGAGGCCCCAAACTCTTCGTGATTCGGCGCATGAGTTGGGGCCCGCGTGTTGAGAACAATCGATCTTCAGTTTACCAGGAAGTAATGGCTAAATGATGTCAAAACAGCATTGGTTGCATGAAGAAAGCTCGACGTCTTGAAGCTGTGCCCATGGTCAGATTTCACCGCTCATAAACATTCATTTTGGAAACTTTGGAGGAAACTGCACAAAATGTGTTGATTCTATTCTTCGTCTCTCTTGTGGTAGATCCAGGTGGAAGATATACCGCAGAACCGTAGCTTAAACCGCCCCGTCCCGAAGTGTTCTTGGCCGTCCCGATAGTTCAGCTGCTCAGAGCACCTGCCCTCCGATTCACAGACCTATGTCGGGTTGGGTCCGAGTCGCTTTAGGCGCTGGCTATGTGCCCCTGACTGGGATGGCCGCAGCCGGTGGGAGCGGCCACGGTTACGGTCAGGTGACGCCAGAGGGCAGGACGGAACGTGCCGAACATTGGGACACATCTAGCTTTCGCCGCGAAATTCCGCCCATGGTCTGGAATTTTGCCACCGGCGGAGCCAGGTCCAACGCAATAAGCACTGCTTAACGCGGACTCACATCCCAGAAATACATCCAGTTAAAAAGTTCTGATTTAATCTTAAAAACTCATGGCCGTCCTCTCACAACGCGCCAGTCTTAACATCATAAAAAGGAAGAGCAGTGTGCTATTGCGCATCCTGACTGCAGGCGTCCACCTGATGCATCTTTTGTAGTTGCGACTTGATGGATGTGCAATATCTGATGACCGACACTGTTGCTGCTCGTACATCACATGGAATTGAACCGACAGTTCAGTGACATCCCACCACAGTAACGATTGTGCTTGTGCTTGTAACTACACTTGCCACCGGCCTGAAAAGCACTGGTTGACTTTGATTTTGGCCATATCATGAACTTTATAAAGCTCCTGTACATTGCGATCCATTGCTACCATGCCACAGGGGCACGGCTAGAATTTGCGACGGGGGACTATTTTTACGAGCGAGTTCCAGCCCCGTTGCCAATACCTACGCACTACGAATAGACTGGCAGGTCCCATCAACGGTCCACAGTCCGGCGTATCAGTTGAGCTATCGACGCTGGTTGCTTCGGTGTCGTAAGCAATTGTTTCAGCTGCGTATCGCGCATGTTCACCCGGCTATCCACAGGTGTTTTACTAAATTACGGTTGTTGGGCCCCCGTATCGCTGCCCGTGGTAAAGTCTATGACATAATCAAAAAGTGTTCCTGATCTCCACACTCTTAAAGTACATTCATGAGAGTCATTGTGAAAAACTGCGCTCGAACCTAACGGGGGATGTGCTAAAGCCACATGAGACCCCATGACCGCGCCACTGCCATGATCCACAAGTGTTATCTCGTGAGACACACCAACTTATGCAGACTGGTCTTACACATAGGGAAGTTTGTGTAAAACCTATTAGCTTCCCACAGGGCACTCTATCTGGCACAAAAGTGAGCATGTCAGCGGGGTTATGTTATAGATACCGCGTATACCAACAGTTCAGGCACTTTGTCTCCATTTAGCATTTGTTTTTTACTCATGTTCACTCAGGGGGTTCAAAGAAACGCTGGAATGCTCAAGTTAGCATTGGGGGCTCAGCCCTCCCCGCCCCGAAAGCGTGTAAGGTGACGTCCCTGGATGTCACCGATGCGTATAAGCAATTTCAACCATGTTCAAACCATGGCGGGGAATTTCGGTTTCTGTGTGGTCGCACAGCGCTCCAGGGGACTTTCCGGGCCATGTATGGCACAGAGCACCTAACTTTTCTCGCTATATTGCTAGGCTTCTTCGTGTTTCTTATTACATCTTCCATCAGCTCTATGCACCTGTTTTAAGCCGCGCTAGCTGATTCCCAATTGTGAGATAGTCAAGATGTGAGTTGTGAGATAATCCAATCAAGGGTATGCTTGATCCACATGTGATCGTCTCTTGACGTGAACCGACGGCTTTCAATTGCCGATCAAAGTGTAGCGACGAAACTGCGGAAGGTTTGACCAGCGAAATACCAAGTCCTGATTGATTGCTTCCAAAGCGAGGAAAATCTCTCATCTCTGAAAACCGTGTTCAAATATGGCCGCTGCAAAGCGACGCCAAAATAAACATTTGCAACATCGTTACCACGTGTTATTGTTACGTTGGACTATGGGCGCGGCGCCGCTTTACTGTCAGGACCCATTCGACCTGTGGGAAAGACAGAACTTAACTGAAGACTGAGCAATAAAAAGGCAAATACCACAGCACCAGAAAAAAATCACCCATCGGTATGCACAGCAGAGGATGTCATTTGTTTAGGGATCTGCTCTGTTGAAGTGGCTTTACGTCAACACATTAAACAGCTGCATCCGCTGTGGGCCATGTATCAACGCGCCTACTTGCTCCTAGCATGTGGTCTGGCCTGCGGGCCGTCTCTCGAGCCGCGGCCTCGAGCTGTCCAGAATCAGCCAGCCCCGTCTAATCCGCCGCTGAGCGTTAAGCTCCCAGTGCCGCCTCAGTTGACAGCATCGAGGCTTTGCCGCTTTAGGGCACTGCTGGTCTGGATTTAAGCATTTGCAAGGTGTTCACTCTATCAGTGCTAACACGAGCCGTTACTTTACACGACTGATCATGGTGTGGTGACTCTAGATCGGTGATGGCCGTGTCGTGATGAATTTAAAACGTCTAAGCCAGTGATGGCACGGTGCCACAACACGGTTTAAAAGAAGCCTTCCATCACTAGTCTTTGGTATCACCAGGTACCGATCGTCGCACGCCAGTTGCGTCATATTTCCGTCATCTCACCAGCGCGACAACAAACATGTCTGTTCATATAAGCCTCATACCCAAGATCACATGTGCCGCGCCATGCGACAACTCATTGGGCTTCCTCTCACAGCTCCCCCACCCATGCTTCCGTCCCGTGTCAACAATTCGTCTGACGCCTGAAAAACCAGGGCGGCGCCGCTCCTGCGTGCCGTGGCGTCGGGTGACGTCACCGTTTCGTCAGCGGTGCCGTCATTGTTTACCTGTGGCGCCGCGGTCGACCTCTGTCCCGGCTGGCCGTCGGCCGGCGCTCACGGGCCACCGGTACCGGCCGGGGCACTCCCCTGACTCGCGGGGTCGGCCGCATCCTGTCCCGGTCTGTTAGCTCGCCGGCCGGCCGGGCCGATAGGGAAGCCCATCTGATATGTGAGGTGTCTATTGGAACGGAACGAGCCGTGTCACCGGCGAGGGTCTCCCGACCACGTGCCGTCGGAGGCAAATGGCCGCTGTTTTTTCGTGGTGGCGTGCCGTTTGAGAAAAAAAAAACAGGCGTGTGTGTTCACGGATGAGCCCCTTTGCTGGCTAACGGGCTGTCCACATTAAGCGAAGACGAGCTGGAAACGGGCCCAATATCCCGGCCCGTAATCTCACTGCAGCCAGCCATTGACCGTGTGCGGTCTGGAGACGTCCAGGCCCACGGTCAGCCCTAAAAACCGCCAAACCTGACATGTGGCGCATCGAAGCGAGCGCGCCTTTAACACAATGGCAGGCTATCCCCAGCGGGTCCGTGATACATAAGTTCGTCAACTTTTCAAGTAAACTTTTCGTCACGTCACGTATTCGTCAAGTCAGCTTTTTCTTATCTAGACAGGGCAAATCGGACTATTTGGCTCCTACCTCCAGCAGGCACTCATGAGGGATATTGAGGCCCAGTGTCATATTCATCACTCATTGTGACAACATACGTATTAACATCGATGGCTGCTTAAAATTCGTCGGTGGCATAATGGAATACGAACATAAAATATTTTCAGCAAGCAGTGATATAAGGTTTGAATGCGTACTCGCAGACACCCCAATTTGCATGAAAGCAGCAATAAAATCACCGTTGTGACCTAAGTTGGCGTAAGATGGACGAATTCGGGCCTTCCTGCTTTGGAAACTTACCGCTTAAACCTTTGAACTGGACAGAGAGCCCTCAACACGCATCATTTTCAGTAAAAATCAAGAGAACTTCACTAATAAAACATGCACACCACGGCCACATGTTACCCCCCGCACGCTCGTGACGGGAGTGCCTCCTGAATGCACGCATGCGAGCGACCATCGCGCCATTCGCACGCTGTTCTCATCGCTTTCCAGAACAACCTCTAGAGCATCTTCTGCATGATTTCCCACCATTCAAGCGCTGCTCCGTCCGCCGTCAGTCAGGGAACCGCCGAGCCTGACGGAGGCAAGTTCGGCATTAAGGGGAAGAAACTGCCCCGTTTGTCAGGCTGATCACCAGGTGCGACCGGCTTCACCCGTGGGGAGCTTTGCTTACGATGTTTGCTTAGAAGCTGTCTCATAAGAGCGGCAAAGCTGTCTATGGAACTGGTATGGTCGTGTTCAAAACCGATCACAGTGTGGATATCTCCAAAGGTGCCGTAAATTTCTCAGTGGTGAAAGGGTACGAAGGCGACCGGGTGATCAGTGGTATGAGGGTGTTTACTAAGTGTTACTCGCTGACGAGGATTGGCCAGGGATAGTTGCACACACTGACACGGACTGGGCGGGAACATTTCGCAGCAGCCGTATATTAGAGAAACAGGCGCATGCGCTGCAAAGCAAATCATTGGATGGAAGCTTGGACGCAAAAACAACACATTTTGGAAAAAACGCAAGCAAGCTGCTTCACAGGGAGGCCGATGTATATCTCCATCTCGTCGGTTTGCTCACAATCGCGCCATTTGAGTAATGCCACCATGCACATAACGGTGATTGTAAACATGGTTCTTTCAAGACTTCACAAACTGACATATCCAGAATTCGCTAGCTCGGATTAGTTTGGCATTTTGATCCGCATGCCCAACGTCACGACAAAACTGACCAAACAAAGCTATGCATATGGCTATCTACTAACAACGTCCTTTGCTTTGCAGCCTTCACACATCACCTTCGGTTCGTACAGGGCCTAGTATGATACTGCAGGTCAATGGACCTTGGAATCGATAAATGCACCGCTTGGAAATCTGCTTCTGAGCAACTTCCTTTGTTCCAGTAACGGTTCACCCCTCCAAGTCAGGAGACTAGCCGGTGTACCACGAACGTTGACATCCGACCCCTGGACGGGAACGCCACCCCAGCCTCATGCAATGTTTGGCGGTGCATCTGGCGTTGGTTACCCGGGGATGACGCGCTGAAAGGCCAAGGATCACGCGGTGCCAACGACCCAAATAACAGCGGCAACACCAACAGAGATGAACAACCGATAGCAGCGTTGAAATCTTCCGCGCCGTCCGCCGCGAAGACTTCAACGGAGAACATGAGAGAAGCACTGCAGCGCGGTCACATGGCTTCCCACCCCGTAGGTCACCGCGGCTCGACTGCTCCGTCTCAGTAGCTTTTGTAGCTCGAAGTTTTCATGCTCGAGTTACTAAAGCTAAGAGTCATGTCGTCGCGGTGCTAAGTGCGGTGCCCTGTACGACGACATCCTAGTGGTCGAAAACCATGTTGATCAGACAGGCACTGTCAAAGCACTTCTCGTACGAGCCTGTTAAGCGAACACCATGCACAACGTTTGCCACGAGGGAGCTGGTCACGCTTGTTGGCGGGTACCACCACCAGTAACGCACGTCTGCTACGTGACGGCATGGGCCTGAGAGCCCTTTCACAAGCACGGACAAAGCGAGGGAGAGCGATTTACATTGGTCGGGGGCCCACAACCATCAGCTGTCGTTACATTAGCCTGAGGCCCTGTGTTGGCAAGGGTCCCCGAGTCGGCCAGAGGCAGTGTTCGAGGAGGCCCAAAGAGCCTGGAGGGCCCAACGGGTCCAACAATCAAGGGTCAGACTAGAGGGTCTAAGGAAGCGAAGAGCTGGTCAGAGTCTTATTCAGGGACCCAGTCTGTGGAGACGGGCCCTCAAATGACAGTCAGAGGGCCCTTTGCGCTGATCAGCACCTATATGACCGTCGACATGGGCCTACGTGTCCGTCAGGAACCACCGGTACCGCACAGCCGGCTCCGTGTGGGTATGGATCTAAGAGCCCACTTTCTCATTACTACAAAGCCGGGGCCAGTGATTTCACAGAAGTCGGACTCCCGTATGTGTCAGGGACCCACGGCGTCTGACAGAGGGTTCTGTGCTCGCAAGGGGTCCAGAGCCGACCAAAAGCAGTGCTAGATGAGGCCCGAAGAGAGGCCCGGGTGGCCCAACGGAACTGACCATCAGAGGTCCGTTTGGAGGGCATAAGAGTCTGAAGGACTGGTGTTAAGGTCACAGAAACGTGAACAGCCCCTGGGACAAAGCTGGCGTCTGAGTCGGCCAGAGACCACGAACACCTAACAGTTGGCTTCCTGTCAGTCTGAACCCTGGGGGGGGGGGGGGGGGGGGGGCATTTCCAAGCAGGAGCGAGGCCGGGAGCCACGATGTGCGTTGGTCTGGGCCCCTAAAACAGTGGTCAGTGCCCTGCGTTGATCAGGGGCCCCAGCGCCTAACAGGGTGTCATGTGTCGGCTAGTGGCCCCGAGTCGGTCATAAGCTTTGTTTGCGGAGGTCCGAAAAGGGGACGGAGGGCACATCGGGACCAGAGATCCAGAGCCCGATTGGACTTGGGCCCGGCCCTTACCGCAGCGTCGTGACCTGAAATGTCAGTCAGAGGGCTTCTATTAAGGCCCTCCTACTAGGTGCTTTATTCCCTGTTGTATAGGGCCTCGGTACGGAGCCAAACAGTCGACTCCATGCCCGCCAGGGTTCTTGAGGCCAATTTCCCAAGTACGAACGAGGTCGGGTCCGCAATTTGTAATATTCGGGATTCCTGGCGCAATGTGTCCGCTCATGTGTCGTTCAGGGGACACAGTGCCTAACGGGGGTCTTGTGGCGGCAAGTGGCCCCGAGTTGGCCAGAGGCGGTGTTTGAGGGCCCAAAGAGAGGCTGAAGGGTCTCTTGAGACCAAAGATCAAGTGCTCTATTGGAAGGCTGAAGGGCCCAAACGGCTGACTGTAGGTCACATTCAGGATGCCCGCCCATGGGGCCCTAATCTCAAATGCCAGTTAGAAGGCCTCTGACACCGATCGGGAGCCCCTGAAACAGAGCGCTTCTCTGTTTCGGCCAAAGATCAGCAACACCGGTCAATCGGCTCTGTGTCGGTCTGAGCTCTGGAGGCCCATTTCCCACGCAGGGACATGGCTGGGCCCGCAATTTGCGTTGTCCGGGGTCCCTGTGGCAATGCGGGGGCTCTTGTATCGTTCAGAAGCCCACAGTGCCCTAACAGGGTATTCTGTGTCAACGAGGGGCCTCGGTCAGTTCGGGGAAGATTTGCTCAACAGGGACGGGGACGGAGTCTCAAGGACAGAGACTCAAAGGTCGCGTTGGTCAGGACCCTCTGTCAACGAAAGGAAAAATAAGAACTTCTGTCACATAATTAACATAGAAAAAAATGAGACTTTTCAGCCATTGACAACTGAAACGAATTACATGACAAGGTTCGAGCATGGTTGCCAGCAATCGCGGGAGCAGGGGCCAGCGATGGCCTGAATTACAGTTTCCGTAAAACCGAATGGCGTTCGCCGGTGCAAGTAACACCAGGCGGCGGGGCGCTGTGCACACGATAACCGACCGTTGTAAAATGATAGTCCTCAAAGTGTTTAAAATTATTTTGGCACCTTTAAAGATGAGGCTGGCTGCATTTTTGATACAACTTTGAGGTTGTCCTCTGGACAGATTAACAGTTACAGCAACACGAAAAATAGGGTCTATTAATGAGCCTATAAATAGAGTCTATAGAGTCTATAAATAGGCATCATCTACCTCTACCCTCCCAGTTCCACCACCAGGTTCCAGCACTTATTAATCTAAAATGGCACCGGTGAAAATACACGCCCTGACTCCTTTCTAAATGTACGATTTGGTGTCCTTAAACATGCAGACATACTTCTTTCAGATGCGTCATCTCTCGCGTTCACCGTTGGCCACGGCTTAGTGTTAGCCATGGGGCCGTCGCTGTGTGGCCCATTGAGACTGCGAGTTTGACGTCGAGGTATTTGTTGTTACGATCTGCAGAGCACACATATTAGTGACATAATTCTGTCACTATGTTACATAACTTGTGTCACCGTTCAATTTAACTGAAAGCTGAATATTTCCGGACGACCATGGCCTTGTTAGCTTTGTCCTTCACAAATCATCGCTTTAGTTAAAGTTGAAAAAATTAACTAACATTGGAAACCGTTCAATTTTAACTGAAAGCTGAATATTTCCGGACGGACCATGGCCTTGTTAGCTTTGTCCTTCACAAATCATCGCTTTAGTTAAAGTTGAAAAAATTAACTAACATGGAAACTTGAGACCTCTTTAGCCTTTTTCAGCTTTGAGCCTGCAAATACCTGATATTTTACTTTTAGTATTGCCATCAAAAGTTCAGGTGACGGATTCTGATTCCCGTAATTGTAGCATAAGTGACCAGCCATTTCGTGATGGCGTGCGTTCGTTTTTCTTCTGTTTAAATTTGTGGCTTCTAAAACCCAGTAACAGGATGTGATTTGTCATTAGCTGTGACTATAAGGCATCTTCTGCTGGTAGCTGTATTGATGCTGGTGCGCTAAATCACAACCTTTTAAGGGGCAATCTCTTGAGACAAAGCAATATTCGGGATGAGAGCACTCCAAGCGAAACGAGTACGGACAGCGATATGAGCCAGTTGCAGAGGGGGCGGATCCGGTGGGGGGGGGGGGGGCGCATGATTCCCTCCTCCTGGCCCAGCCACGACGTTTGGTTCCCCTCCGAAGCACCAAAACTATATGGCGAAGAAACAGCGAACCTTCACTCTTAACAGGTGCCAAATTCCACGCACTGCAATGTCCGTGCCGTGATCTATCACTACATTATTAATTCACTACAATTATTAATTCACATCACTACATTATTAATTGGCCCATTTAGCAAAGAAAAGCCAAAGCCTTGACTTCATGGTGCACTAACCTTTATTTCAAGGAAGCCCCCAATTCAAGAAGCACCTCAAACGGTTGCGAAAACTTCATTCTCAAGGCGGCACCATATTCCAGGAGGCATGACATTGTTATACCTCCCACGCAGATGAAGTCCTAGAAAGGCGCTTCGCCAAGCAAAATACCAAAACCTTCATTTCAGAACACCAAACCATCACCATATTTTTTCCAGCGGCACTAAACTCAAACGGGTCATTTGAAGGACCATAAATTCTTAAAGGGAAGACCAAAATTCAAGACTAAAATTTATGTACCTTTCGTCCTGACGCAATCCTGGATCGGCCCATTCTACGGGGGGGAGGGGGGGGGGGGCAACAAAACCTTCAATTCGAGGCACCACAACGTTCATTTCCAAGAGGCATCAAATTCAAACGAAAGCATTTCCGAGGTGTTAAATATCTCCATTTCTGAGGGGCACCACAACTCAGGAGCACCACAGCTTCTGTGCCTACCACCCTGACGAAATCCTGGATCGGCGCTTTCGGCGAATTTGCTAGTGGTGCAAGGAGGATTAATAACCATTGTGCTGCTCTAGGTGTGTGTAATGTACCTTCCAGTAGCACTTAACAACTTACAAAATTCATTTTCTGTTAAAGCTGATTCGTTAACTGGGTAGGCTTATTGAGTTTTAACTAGTCCGTAGATTGTTAAAAAAGTTAACGACAGTTGATGGCTATCTATTGCTCAATTTACTGTTCATAAACCGTGTTGGTCAAGGCTTGCAAGCCGAAATATCCATACGTTTTTTTTTTCTCGCCGTCATTTGGCAAGGAAAAAGGGCAATAGAGCTGCGGCTACAAAGTCAGCTTTCAGGTTTTGCCCATCAATGCTTGCACACGAGCATGTTGCGCTACCGCTTACGTGATGCGCAAACGAGGACAGTGCAAAACACAAGACGGAAAAGGAAACTGATGACACCGTACAGGCAGTTCAACATGATGCAAGACATATTGGAACTGAAATAATCCAAGCAAATGAGAAAAACATGACAGTCAAGGCCTCAGCGTTTTACAGGGTGATAGAAAGCGAGGAAATGAATGTGGGAAGCGAAACTGCCGAGAACCAAAAACATTTCCTTTCTAAGGCATTATCAATAGACTAAGTGGTCGAGATTGGCGGATTGAATAGATAACTAGAGTACAAGGCCAGTTGTGAATGGTGCGTAGAGACCTTGCATGAAGCCAGCAACGATTTTTAGTTTTTTACGGTTTTTAAATTGCTGGTTAGAAAGTGACTGCCACTCAGAAAAAAAGATCTGGCCTTACTTCGAATTCGACATGCGTGAGCGTCGACCGACTTCGACGCTCAAGGTCACGAGTAGACCTTGCGGCCATGGGCAAAATTTGAAGTGCCACCTTTTGCCAACATAACCAATGTTTAATGATATCGTCTTTTAACGAGTACCTCCCGGAACGTTAAATCTCAGCTTTGTCATCTGAAGAGCGCTCATGATATATAATAAGTAAGATGTTAAGTGCATTTGCGAGGAACATTATGCATATAGATAGACACTAGTAATAGCCTTATCCTTCGTAGAAAAATGAGGAGAATGGAGAGATAGATGCGTTGATATTTCGACAACATGCCTTTATCGAAACGAATATCAGTAGTAATACTGATACCTTATATCACTACTTGCAGACTTGTCTTGATACTGTTGCTATTCGTTTCGATAAAGGCATGTTGCCGTAATATCAACGTATCTATCCGTGCATTCTCCTGTATTTTTTCCGCGAAGAAAAAGGCTATTGTTTCTCTCTTATCTATTATCTTTGCATGTTTTTAATCATTTACTGCGGTCGCTCTGTGCCGCTCTAAAGTTTGGCGTCTCAGCGGCTTGGCTGAATGACCAGCAGCAAGGTTCCTGAGTGCGCTATGTTAGCGTTTTACTCCGATTTGTATTAATGCTGTCCCATCAGTTAATGGTGTTTCTGTTTTTAATGTTCAGGATAGCCTCCCTAGTCTGTTCTGTAGCTCGTTTCCAGCACACGACTATGAGTCGGGAAGGACGAGCAGCCAGCGGCCACTGCTGTATTGTATTCAGCTGTAAGTGATTAACACCATGGTACCCAGACCAAAGTTGGCGTTTTTACCGACGTGGCCGCAGGCGCTCAATTTTTTGTACATCACGTAAGTGGTTGGGTCACATTTTAATGAAAACTGTCCCAATCGATGCATGGTGTCCCGTTACATATATACAAATCCTCCCTCACCATGTGTAGAAGAGGATTTGTATCTCCATCCTTTCTAGCTCAGGGAGCGATGAAATGAAACAATAAATTGATTGACTGAAGAAGTGCCTAACTACATCGTCGACCTTTCCCACAATCCCAACAGACGTCTAGCCAAGCGGGTCTATCGTCTCTTGCATGCTAATCCGTGCTCAAACCAAACAGTGAGAAACTGAGGAGTGAATTTGTGACACGATGCACGCGCGCAAGCGATGGTATGCTATCATGACAAGTTTCTTTTGGGTGCTATCGACGGTAGCGTGTAGCATGCATTGCGAAGTGATTTCTGGGCCCATTGGTTTTGGCCGGGCGATCCAAACAGGCGACATGACATTTCAGAAAATGGCGCGAGTGTGTAAAAAGCTGTCGTCAAAACTGTCGCCAGAGTTGCGGCAAAGTTCATATGACTGTTTGTCGCCATTAATATGTCCATTGCAAGAAACACGACTCACTTTGGACTTTGCCTTCAATACGGACGAGGTCCTCGAAAATTGGTACCGCCACGCGGATGGTGTAAGCTGCTAACCACCTAGAACGATTTTTACACACCTGTCTCTCAACGCAGACGTCTTCCAATTCGGAGCCTTGCTGTGGGCTGAGCACATCCTGGCAAAGTCTCAACAAAACTGAAGGGTCAGCACTTTGCCGATAATTTGCATTGATTGATTTAGAGCTTATCGATATTGTATCATTATAACTGACTTACTTCCATAGACATAAGAACATTTCAAAAGTGTGGAGGGGAGGTCAAGCTCAGGGATTACTTCAGGAACTTTTTCTGCAAAGCAAGCCCGATGACCAAGGGAGGAGCGATTGAGGACAAAGGTTGTTCTCGCTCTTTATTCAAATGTCATGGCTGCTCTGCTAGATATGCATCTAGGGCTGTTTCCCACTGGTGCACAATTTTGTATACTCGTCTTATCTATGTCCTTCTGCAAAATAAGACTATCCAGCTTCCCAAGACCATTCGCTCATTTCAACATTGCAACATCGTCTTTTCTGGGGAGACGAAATTCCGCGAGCGGGTAAGCATTTTGGGTCCTTGAGGAGGCATCTGCCTCCACACTGTAGATGCCAAAATACTGACTGGATACACGCTGGTGATTATTTTTTAAAGTGAATTGATGGCTCAAAGTGCGACAGATCTTTGTTATGCACCTTCATTTTGCATGGCTGCTTTTCAAGAGATAAGACTTGTCTCAGCCATTTTAGGCGGAAACAAATTTGGAAGCTTAAAGCCTGCCAAAAAACATGTGGCAGACGCCATAAAAGTGGAAGATTCTCCTTTAAAACCAACCCACATAATGAAGGCATTTCAGTCATATATTCCTCGTCTGGCGGCCACTGCCCCCGGCTTGCTCTGTCTCCCGCATGACTGACTGCGAACTGATCGTATGGCAGCTTTGCTGCATATTTCTGGACCAGCATGCTACTAACTGGTGTGTAAAGCATATAATGGATACCTGCAATGGACATCTTTTTCTCTAATATATTCCCTTACACCACACCACCAGCAGAAAAAACTCCGGGAAACTACCTGCCTTAGACATGAATTGGCCAAAAGGACATTTAATTTCCCATCATTCAACTTAGACGACTTGATCTGCTTTTGTGTGTAAGCAGGGGCGTGACCAGGAGTCGTGCCAAGGGGAAACATAGGGGCTGACAAAAGCTCCCCTTATGTGTAAACCCCACCCCCCCTAAAAATCCCCGGATATAGCTTACCTGCTAAAAAAAGACATGGTTTTCCTCGTTTTATCTTGATCTTTACCTTGTAACCAGAAAAGAAACCAGAAGCTACCGTGAGATCAATTCTGTTTGCAATTTGAAGTTAATAAACTGCTGAAACCAGGCGTTGGACGACTGTACGGATTAAATCACCGGCGCCCTTCATGTCAGTGGACTTTTTCCAAACCCGTGGAATGCAAAGGCTTGGCAGAATTTTGTATCTGAGTTCCACAGACATATAGGACATCGCGAAGGGTAGATTGTGGATAGACATGTCTGATCGAAATTTGAAGATGGAAATGGGGTTGTAGATCGGGTGGTCAACAACGTGTTTTGACATAGCCAAGCCATGCTTGTCTGAAAATGTTGGATATTCAGTCAGAATTGATCAGTGATACAGCTTATGTAACGTGGCTGTTCAACATGCGCGCTCGCAAATCTCGGCGACAAAAACCTCGACACCAGGCGTTGCAGTCTCTATAGTCGGAGAAGCATTAGTCCAGTGGCTCACTTTTAGCCGTGGCCCACTGTGGATGAAAATGATGATGTTCCTGGAATTATTACCTTAAAGCACTTAAACAGAGTAATGATACGAGGTATGCAACATAATTTTTGAACATGCGCACTCGCAAAATCTTAGTCATGGAAATTTGACGCCGTGCGCTGTAGTCTCTGCTGTCTCTGCTCTCGCTGCTGTAGCCGCGCAGCGTCGGTCCAGCAGCTAATATGAACCGTGGCCAACGGGTGGAGGAAAATGATGACGTTCCTGAAGGAAGTGCCTTTGAACGCCTCAGGACATCAAATCTTGCATTGAGAAGGCAGTATAGGCGTATATTTCAGGCATGCGATTTTTTAGACTGATGATACGAACGGATTGGCCCTGTACGCACCGCAAAGTGCTGCTAAAATCTTGTGGTGGAACTGAAAAAGTACAGGAAGAGTCTCTTTTTTCTTGCTTCTGTAACTATTAATTTGTCCTTCTGGACAGATTAACACGGCGTCCGCCGCCCTGTGACACTTGCAGTGGCGGACGCTGTTCGGTTTTACGGAAGCTGACCCAGGCCATCGCTGTCCTTGCCTCTCGAGGTGAAGGCGGGTATGCTCAAACCTTTTAATGTAAATTTGCTTCACTAATCCATTCTGGAAGAAAGAAGCACTTTCAGGGAAACATGGGATGGCCTTGTTGGCTTTTTTATTTCACTTCGACCCACCCCATTCAACAATGAGACTCCCACTCTACTCAATAATAATGAAACCACTTACATCCTTCCCGGCAAGAGGCCCCTTGAGCTAGAACACCAGGGGCACAATACCGTTTCCGATCAAGGACTGGAAGGCCATTCTGCCCCATCGCGAAGCGTCTTCTGGCTGTTATTCTGGCGTCACGCAGAGGATCTCCCGGTCGATCCGAAGGCCATTAGAAAGTACATTATGTCACATTGTTGCCCTTTCTGACATGGGAAGGCCTTCTGTCCCGCGCAGTTGGCCCTGGATCAGCACAGGAGCCTTCACTGATGCAACAACATCCCTGATCGCCACCGTGTTCCAATAATTGTCACATAGACTCCAGTTCCATGTTTTTTCTGTGTTCTTCAAAAATAGCGAGGACTCCCCGAACATAGATTGTAGATGAAATGGGGTTTGCATTAACATGGCTAATCCATGTTCCTCTTAAAATTTTCAAGATTTGGTCAGAACTGATATTACTGATATTATATATAACTGATTACTGATAAACAACTATGCAATATAGCTTTAAGCGGCGTTCTCGCAAGTCAGCAGCAACAGCCTCGACGCCCAGCGTTGCAGTCTCCAAGGCCGCGTGGAATTCGGCCCTGCGCCTGTGACATTAAGCGATGACCAATGAGCAAATGAAAAAGATTGGCACATCTTGCGGAAGATGTTGGTAAACTAGGGTAAATCGGTATGCATGTTAAACACGCGCTCGGGTGTGGGGGGGGGGATCAAATTGACCTCCCAAAAGGTTTTCCAGAATGGTTTCCGAACAGCGCGGCGTAGCCGCCCCCAAATTTTGCACAGCTGTAGACAACTGAATAGCGGATCGTTTGGTCCGCTATGAGCATCCTGACCTCTAAAGGATGGCTGACCTATAGAGGTCAGGCAATAGTTTTAGTGAAGTCAATTTCTGGGGAATCGTTCAGTCTGATGCAACAACGGAGTGTTAGATGAAACCATGCATCTCGAAAATGCGTTCTTAGACAACACAACAATTGAATGAGCAAATTGCGTTGACCTAAGGTCAGTATGAAGGTCAGACCAAGGTCAAAACAACCTTCTTATTGCTCCAGGGGCTTGCCGTATAGGATAGTTTCTGGTGCTCATTTCGAATTTTATTGATAGCAGGAACCGCATATCTACATTTTCCATGGACTCTATGAAGTCAGAAAAGGTCATCGACTTAAAATGACCCCGTCAACATTTGGTTTTTAGGGAACATACTGCCTAGCGTAAGCTTTTGTCGCTTATTCAAACGCAAACTCAGAGCAGTCTTGTATTATTTTGGTCACCGTGGCCTTCAGAAGGTCAAATAAGGTCACTGACCTTTATGAGCATTGCCTTTTGTTTACAGACAGTTATCTAAGTTCTGGGGGCACTTTGATGACCAACCTGGAAACTGACCTTGTTTGACCTTATTTGACCACAAGGTCATGACCTAGGAACCTCAAAACTTTGACTTAAGTGAGTTCACATACAGGTCAAACATACTCTATGTATTTGGTGTCTCTAGCTCTTATAGTTCTCGATATCTGGGGGGGGTCAAATTGACCCCCATCCGAACGAAGGGTATCCAACCGGCCGCGCGGGCGCGTGTTAATGTAGTGCAAAAAGTAGGCTAAACACAACCTTAACCTGAAAAGCGTGGTGTGTGTGGGGGGGGGGGGGTAGTTAACACTCCTGCCTCCCTTGAAAAGCGGATGGGCCATGGTCTCCCTGCCCCCCCCCCCCCCTCCCCTCTTCCTACACCCATGCTTACTTCTCACGAAAGCGCAGCTTGTTACGCATTCCCAAAACCACCACCACCACCCAGGCTGTGGTTGTCCAGTTTAACAGAAAATTTTGCCTCTGGCCTTTCCAAGACAGGACTGCGAAGGGCTTTACCTTTCACGTGATGCTTCAGCACGGCCGCCCAGGGTGTTGTTTGAGCAGCGTTGGTGGTTTTCAGCTGACCTTTCCATGCCAATCGGGTCAAGCAATGTGACCGCCCTGGGCCTCATACCCTGTGCGGCTGAACAACGAGCTCAGCACCTTTCGTGAGCCAACAAAATGGGATACGATACAATAAAGGATTTATTCTGGTGGAACACAATCGTTAAAGACAGCATTTCGGCATGTTTGCATCACTGTAGCAATAAGGACTTTCGGCAGCCGATAACCGTCATAGTATTAAGTGTAAGGCTTTACTACCAGGCAAGTAAACCTCTGTTGCGCATAGCACCAAAATCCCAGCTAACTGAAATGGACATTACTTTTCGTTATCTTCCATTGGTTCATTTGAGAGGTAATCGGTATTGTGTTATTGTAGCTTGACTTCTGACTTTGACTTCCGAGGTCGATAGTCACCAAAATAGTGTCTGCCACAGGCGATGGGCGTAGCTGTAATAGCGTACTCCACATTTTCAGCTAAAGGAATGCGTAAGCCCATGTTCTGTTTCAGGCAGGAGGCCATGAAATCGCCGGCATACGCCCCAGCGGCCGTCACGTAGTGTGGGTAGCATGGCCGCTGTGCCGTGGTGGGCGGTGGGGTTTGGCGCCCGGTTATGTTTCAAGTGTCCAACGCAAGAGCATATGGCTGTTTCGGCTTGCAATGCTTACAGGGTCTCTCTATGCACATGGCTACGTGGTAAATGCGCTGCACGTTTGTTATGTTAATTAGTATTTGATATGGTTCAAAGCCTTGTTATACACAAGAGCCGTGCATTGAATATCACATATGTTCACTAATCTTCATAGGTACGTGGTAAGACCGCTTAGATTTAAGGTGTTTCATTGCTATTTTTTTTCCGACCATTCACTGAATGTTACCGTGTGTTTTCCCGCTGCTCGAACTATCGGTATGATATTTATTGGCTGCGCACCAGTGACCGGCGCCTGTCCAATAATCTTTAGTAATCAGTGCTTGGCGTTGTAAGTTCTTATGCTCTCTTCTTTTCCCCGCCATGACCTGCCACTTCCCTATTCGCCTATCCCCGTCGGCGGCGGGCTGAGGTTCCTGCTTCCGACATCCCCCCCCCCCCTGTGACCCGGTGTCAGCGCCGATCCCAGCCTGGCGTCAGCTGCTCGACCGGCCCGTCGCCCCCACCCACTGTCGACCGGCGGACGCCGACGCGCCGACGCCGTCGTGACTCGCCGCTGGCGCTCATCCCCGGCGGCATATAAGGCGCGGCCGGCGGCGGCTGGTCAGTCGGTCCCCGTCCGTGCCCGTGCCATGAGGTGGCCCCAGGTGGTGGTGCTGGTGCTGGCGCTGCTGCTGACGACGGCGGCCGCCGGCCGGCTCCGGCTGGACCGGGCCGCTGGCCGAGCCAGCCGCGGCCGCGGCGCGCCCACCCCGCGCGCTCAGGAGCGCTGGACGGCCGCCGCCGAGCCGGGCGGACGGAGCGGACGTCTGCGCCGCAGCCGGCGCGGCAGGAAGAGCCGACCGGGCGCGCACCCACGACGAGTACCAGCGCTGGCTGCGCGGCGGAGGTGATTACGCCGGTGGCTTGGCCCGGCCGGGAGGGGAGGGAGGATGTGGTGCAGAGCGAGCGGGCGGATGTGCAGGTGGGATCATGTCCCTTGACCGTCGGAGACTGTCGGAAGCTGTATCGTGCTACATGGTCTCACTCTTTTGCGTTACGGTATTTTTGGCCAACGCAACGTTTTAAAATAGTTGGGAACGAATAGTATGATGAGCCCAAATGTATACACTACATTAAAAACAACTTTGCGCACACATTTAAGACCAAGCAGTCCAAAGGAATCAATAGTTCGCTACTCCAGTATGAAAATATTTTTCTTCTGAGCAAACATTGTTTTTTTATCTCATATAGGTAAATATATATATATATATATATATATATATATATATATGTATACATATATATATATATATATATATATATATATATATATATATATATATATATACATAAACAGATATGAAGCATTTGCCTGTTTTAGCTTAACTATGAACATATGACTGTGATTATTTCACAGCGTCATTTGGCCAAAATGATAAAGTGATGCTCCCAAGTCCAAAAATGTACTGCCATTGAAAAATGTAATTAAATGGAATGCATGCCTTCCATAGCCATTCGTCATTTCTACACCGGCTTCTTGTTGGTGGTGTTTGAAATCGGTTGCTTTTAAGATAATCCTGTTTTACCTATTATCTCAAAACCAATCTCGCAAGTGTCTCATCTCCTTCCAAAAGCTGGAGTGATCCGATTCCGAAGCGTCGTGACAGTCCGTGTCGATTCCGAGGCATCGGTTTTACGCCGGACTTTCAACCTTATCCCCAAGTGACACATCCTCCAATACAGTGCGCTTCTGACCATACACCAAGGAGACTGTCTCGCACGCTGTCACCTCACGCGCAGTTTCCGGGCACCTGCAGCAGCGGCACCAGTCTACTCGGCACACGTGTTTCGGACTGGTTCGTTTGTGACCCGACCTTCACGAGCTTGATTTCGACTAACACGCCCAGCCCTCGATCCGGTTTTGAGGCTTCCCGCCGCCCTCGATCCGGTCTTGAGCTTCCCTGTTGCTCTCGATCCGGTCTTGAACTTCTCTGCGACTCTTGATCCCGATCTTGAGCTTCCCTGCCAGCTATTGACCCGGTCTTGACCTTGTACCGCCCGCCGTCGCTCTGCTCGTGTATCCGCCTGGTCTCGCTCTGAGCGCGGGCCGTGACAGTTCGTGTCGCTCTGAGCGCGGCCGTGACAGTTGCTGTCGCTCTGAGCGCGGCCCGTGACAGTTCGTGTCAGCTCTGAGCGCGGCACTTGACAGTACCTGTCGCTCTGAGCGCGGTCGAGACAATCCGTGTACGCGCTGAGCGCGGGCCGTGACCGTTCCCTGTCGTTGCAGAATGTCAGCTCTCGCCGAGCGGCGAGGAACAGTTCTTCTGTCCCTCTCCGGACACTGGCGGCGAATGGAGCTGCGTCGGCATGTCCAGCATCTGCGACGGCGCCTACGACTGCCCCGGCCGCGAGGACGAGCTGCCCGTCGGCTGCTTCTTCTACAAGGTGGTGAGTGTGCCGGCACCCCCCCCCCCCCTCGGCCTAGAGCGTCCGTTGCCGTGCCGGAGATGATTGCGGTCAATGTCCCACTTAGATAGCTTGGGTGGAGCGGTAGGCCTTTTTACCAGATATCATTCGGTTTTCCCTCCTCGTCGAGCCTCTCGACTGAGGGAGGGAGCTGCTCGCAAACCATAAGCACATTCGAAAGAACTCAGTGCAATAAAACGTGATCTTTGGCCAGCATGATCCGTTGAACTTACCCTGCATGTGTCGGTGTTCGCACGAACTGCCCAACCTCACCAGGTGCCGCTGATCTGATCTGCTTCCTGGAGCTATGAGCATGCATTGTCCGATGGGGCAGTACGGATGCCACGAACTACCCTTAAACTGTGCGACGTCAGATAGAGCCGGGTCAGATTCTTTGCGCCATACAGTACCGTAATACCAGAAACTCAGATATGCCCGCGGCAGACAAGTTATCTCGCGGCACACATGCAATTGGGGGCGCGTCAGTGCGAGGACATAGGACGTCATCTCCCCGGCGGAACTGCAGCAGTCTGTGCTGAACTAGTCCGTTCCGAGAGGGGAGGATCTCGGATCGCGCGGCTAGTGTCCCCACTCATGTTCGCCCCTGAATCGGCAGGAATGTGCGCGCTTGCCATCTGCGACGAAATCCTTTACGCCAGATAATAAAAAAACTAAAAACCGCACTGTCGTCCTGACGTCGCCGGCCTCCGTTACAGCTCTCCCGGAACATGGAGATGATGGCACAGAGCCTGCTCAGCCTGGGT